>NW_025336100.1:1144936-1239555 GCF_004798865.1 Varanus komodoensis | reverse complement strand
CCGGCCACCAACCTTGTGGCCCTACGCTGCACTGACTCTAACCTGGCTATATCCTTTCTGTAATAAGGGGCCCAAAACTGAACACAGTACTCCAGTTGTGGGTGCACCACAGTCATATAGAGTGGTAGTAATGCCTCTCTTGATCTAGAGGCTACACTTCTGGCTATGCAATCAAGGGTGGCATTCGCCCTCTTGACCACCGCATCACACTGCTGACTCATGTTTAGCCTGCAGTCAACCAGTACCCCAAGGTCCCTTTCACAAGTGCTGCTCTCCACCCACTTGTCACCTAACCTGTACTTATGACAGCTATTCCTATGCCCCAAGTGCAAGACCTGGCACTTATCCACATTGAATGCCATCCTGTTGTCCCCTGCCCACATCCATAGTTTGTCCAGATCCTTTTGGATCTGGAGTACCTGCTTCTCAGTTGTGGCCACTGCTCCAGTTTTAGTATGGTCTGCGAATTAGATCATCAGACTATTCACCCCTTCTTCCATATGATTTATGAAAAGATTAAACAGGATCGGCCCCAGGACAGAGCCCTGGGGGACCCTGCTTGTCACTGGCTGCCATCCCGACAATTCCCCACTAATGCTGACCCTCTGCTTTCGGTCAGTTAGCCATGCCCTAATCCACCAGACAGTGCTTTGGTGTATCCCAAAACTCCTCAGTTTCTCCACCAGGATATCATGGGGCACTTTGTCAAAGGCCTTGCTGAAATCCAGGTATACCACATCCACTGCATCCTCTCCATCTAGCCATCTGGAAACCTTGTCATAGAATTCCAAAAGGTTTGTCTGGCAGGACCTGTTCTTGCGGAAGCCGTGTTGTGTGGCTGTCAGCCTCCCTTCCCTATCTAGCATCACTAGACCTCTCTCTGTTATGAGCCTTTCCATTGTTTTTCCTACAATGGACGTAAGGCTAACTGGTCTGTAATTCCCCATGTCCCTTCTACTACCATTTTGAAAATTGGGACCACTGATGCCACCCTCCAGTCCTCTGGAACTTTGCCCGTTCTCCACGAGGCCTCAAAAATGGAGGACAGCGGGCATGAGAGAACCACTGCCAACCCTCTAAGTACTCTCGGGTGTAACCTGTCAGGGCCTGGCGTCTTTATGTCCAATGCCCTGAGAAGCCCCTCAACTTCAAGGGGGGTGACTCTAACCTGTGACCCTAAGTCACTAAGCTTCATCTAATCTCCTATGCGGATCTCCCCCATCCTGCTTTGGGGAGAAAACAGAGGCAAAATAGTCATTTAGCATCTGTGCCTGTCCCCTCATATCAGTCACTGGATCTCCTTCCTCCTTATTTAGTGGTCCCACCACTTGTCTCCCCTTCCTCTTCCTATTTACATGCTGAAAGAAGCCCTTTTTGTTGCTCTTAATATTCTTGGCAAGTCTCAGCTCGTAATCAGCCTTAGCCTTGCGAAGAATCCTTCTGCAACGGGCCTCCTCCTCCCAGTATACCCTTTTGTCTACGGAGGTTACTCTTTTGTCTAATCCCTCTAACCACCTCCTTTCACATCCATGGTGGCACTCTCCTCCATCTCCCCACCTTACTAACTAGAGGTATCGTCATGTCTTGCGCCTCCAAAACCTCCGTTTTGAGTACCATCCACCCCTCCTCAACTCGCTTACCTTCCAGTAACCTATCCCAGGAGACTTTCCCCACTCTGGCCTTCAGTTTGCCAAAGTTGGCCTTCTTGAAGTCCCAGCTTCTAGTGCTCGATCTGCTGCATGTCCCCATTCCCCTGATCTCAAAGCAAAGGATTCAGTGATCACTCGCATCCAGAGCTACCCTAATCTGTACTTCATCTATCACCTCCTCTCTATTGGTCAAGACCAAGTCAAGGATGTTTTTCCCCCTCGTCGCCTCTAAGACCCTCTGTGTGAAAAACCCTCCCTCTATAGCTTCTAGGAAGCGACATGACCTAGCTGTCACCGCCAAGTGAGTCTCCCAACTAATATCCGGGAGAATGAAATCTCCCATAATTACTGTATCTCTCCCCCGAGATATCCATAGAATCTGGTCTGTCAGGATATCATCCAGGGTCTCAAGTTGATCTGGAGGGCGATAACATAACCCCACTGTCAGGTCTCTTTCCCTGTCAAAATCCCTAAGTTTCACCCAGACTGCCTCTACCGAATCCCCATCTGTGCTACATTCTATCTCACTGCATCCTATCCCTTCCCTGACGTATAAAGCCATGCCCCCACCCCTCCTTCCCTTCCTGTCCTTTCTAAAAAGGTGATACCCTTCTATGTTCACATTCCAGACCTGCCTTTCATCCCACCAAATTTCTGTGATTCGCACCAGATCATACCCCCCTATTCCCAGGAGAGCTTCAAGCTCTTTCTGCTTATTACCCATGCTCGTAGCATTGGTGTACATGCACCTCAACTCCTTCCCACCACTTCCTTTTCTTGGAGTTCCCAGGCTCCTCCTTCCCTCCATCCTCCCTGATACCTGGTCCCTCTCTGTAGGAGTCCTGTCAGTCCCTGCAGTACCTCTAAAACCCTGCTCCCAGATCCCTGATCCTCTCCCCACACTTGTCCAGTGCAGACACATTTCTGGGGGGCCTGAACCCCCCGCCCAAAGGCTCAGTTTAAAGTCTTCTAGATGAAGCTCGCTAGAGCATCTCCAAAGGACCTTTTCCCCATCCTCGTGAGATGTAACCTGTCCCTTGGCAGAAGTCCATTGGCAAGAAACCGAGTGCCGTGGTCGAGGAACCCGAAGCGTTCCTTCTGGCACCACACCCTAAGCCAGTCGTTCACCTCGGAGGCCCTCCTGTCCCTGCCTGGCCCAAATCCCCGCACTGGTAAGATCGACGAGAAGGCCACTTGCGCCTTTAGCTCCCTGAGTTTCCTCCCCAAGGCCTCGAAGTCCCTGGTGATCCCAACCACACCCTGCCTGGCCACGTCATTTGTGCCCACATGGATCACCAGGAACAGCTGGTGACACCTGGAGCGAACAAGATGCTCCACTCTGTCCTTCACATGCTGGATGCGTGCACCCGGCAGGCAGCAAATCAGCAGGCACACCGCCACCTCAGTGCCCATCAGCAGGGAGTCCCCAACAACCATCACCCACCACCGTGTCTTCCCGGTGGTGGTGGGCAGCCATGCCCTGGCCCTCACCTCTCCTGCAGTGGACCCCTTGCCGCTTGTCATCTCAGGCTCGGGGTCCTGCTGGTCACCCAAGGCCTCATCAGCCCCAGCCTCCCCAAGCGGAGAGACCTGTTTCCCAGCTCCAGTTTGGTGCCAGGAGAAGGAGGAGGCTGTGCTGACCTCCTCCTCCTTTGGGTGACATGCCTCCATATCTCCCTGGCTGCTCCTCCTTTGGCCTCTCCCTCAACCCTCTGTCCAGAGGGGGGCTGTTCCGGGGGGGGCCTGGAGAGCTCTCTTGGTCCTCAGGCATTTCACCTCCTCCTCTAGGAGTTTTACCAGCTTACACCGAGGGCAAGTGTAACCCTGCCTCTCCTGGGGCAGAAGGGCAAACATGTCATAGCTGTCGCAGAGGGCAGCAACATCTGTGACTCCTGCCAAAGCCATCTCCTGTTCTGCCATTGGGAACTCTTCCGAGACCCTACCTTGGTCCCCCGCCTTGTCTGTCCTGCAGTACCCCTCACTCACCCAGTTCTCTCAGACAAAAACCCACACACACACGTAAGGATAAAATAAAATTTATATTGTGTGCTTTGTATGCAAGCTTCCAGAAGTGGACCCAAGTGATGTCACTGGAAAACTTTCTAACAAAGCAATCCAGAATGCCATTTTGCAAACCTCTAAGGTATATAATTCCCTTATTGATGGGAAATACCCCAAGTTTCAGGATGCTAAAGGTGCTTTTTGCTGAAATCAATTCAATTCAATTAATCAGCAATCAGTTCCAAAAACCAAATATCCATTACTGATGAAGCCACCCTGTAAAGTTTATCATTCACACAAATGGCTGCACTCATGTATTCAGTAAGAACCCATTATTCTGTTGAAATAGCTTCAAATGGAGATTGAGATACAAGAATTGGAAGACCAAGAAGAAAAAGAGAAATCAGTCAGAGAAAATGACTGGCTCAAACAGTCTTAAAAACAGGAAACAAAAAGAAAAAATGGAGCTCCTGACTTTACCAACGCAACTAAGAATATTGTCAGTATTGCAACTTATCTCAAGAGGTGTGATGGCAAAGACCTAGCAGGAAAAAGTGGAAAATGCCACAATATTTAGCAAAGGGTTCAGATTTAGTGTGTTCATATAGTGTTATGAGTGTCTCTACCAGTCTGATTATAGTATTGGATAAATGAAAGAATAGGAAATATATTTTAGATGTTTAAGTTAACATGCTGGAGGAAAGAGGGAGTAAATTGGAGTAGTTTACATTTCTCTAAGTTGCCAATCATACCAGATTTCACACAGGATATTCAACACAGCATGTTCTGCACAGAAATTCCTGTTAATGTTATTGCCATGTCTAAGGTTCCTATGTTTTGTCTTAACCCTGGGGCAAAATCTATATATATGTAGAACAATTTGGACAAGGAAAATTACATATATAACAGGAAAAGTGGTCCATAAAATACATTGTATCATAATGCTAAAATAATTCAGAAGATTATGGAAAATGTAAAATTATGTAATTAAATCTCAAGGGAATGGGGTCACCAATAAAATGTAGACAGATAGAACTGAGATGAAAAGAAAATCTCAAAGTTGTATATTAATGAGAAACATATGATAAAAGAAATAGCACAAGTTTATTATTAAAAGATGTGAGGTGAGGAAAATATACACAACTGAGAGAACATAAACATTACAGTGGTTTTCAATGGTGATTTTGAACAAATGTGTGGTAAAATTATTGAAGTCTTAACAGATCCTGTTGGCGACATATAGGTACATGGTGGGGTGTCATGCAGAGTTGGGGTGAGCCCTGTATTCCCCTGTGGAGGAGGGCAGGATGCATTCCAATGGCGCAAAGCTCAAAGAACTAAGGTTCAGTCTGGATGCCAGGAAGTACTTTGTGACAGTTAGGACCCCTAGGGCATGGAGGTCGTTGAGGCCCCATCGGTGAGGATGTTCAAAGATAGGCTGGACATGTACATGGTAGGCATGTCACATGAATGGAGCCGGCTGAAGTCGGGGGTCAGACTAGATGGCCTGGGAGACCCTTTCTGACTCACTATGTGTCTGTGTTTTTATATATGCGAAGAGACCAGAAAGTTAACTCTGAGATGTATATATAGCTGTTTAACTCCAAACTATACATTTTAGAAATATTACACATTCTAAATATATTTAAAGAAGGCACTCTATTACTTGGAGGTGATCTAAATGATCAATCCAGTTACTTATAGCAGCAGAAGCAAACAACACAACACACTCTCAGGAATGCTATATAACACCATCAAGACATTTGATCTCTGTCCCAAAAAAGGTGAATTGTTGCATAAAAGAGTTCAAGTAGATTCTAGCTCTGCCATGCTATACAAGCCATCTTTGAATTTTTCAAAGATAACATGACTCCAGAATGCTCAACAGTTAGAACAAGAAATCAAAAATTTTGAAGAAAAACACAGCAAATGGGGTAGTGCTCAAATCCTAAGGAAACAGCTTACAAACTCTAGTCATGGCTAGAATTATATTGCTCAGAAATATTATAAATCTAGGAATAAGTTCTCCGAACTTTTAACAAAGTTTATCAGCAAAAAGCAAAATGCTAATAACATTAACTAAAAACCTGTACAGGTAAAGATTTTATTTCATCCCATACTAATTATACTTAGGGCACAATTATACAGCTTGAACTCTCAATCCTCATAAGCCCTGAATGTGGAGACTTACGAACATCCAGTGCAAAATGAGAGGATGAACAGAGGCAATCTCTGTCTCCCCACATGTCATGCTACGCATTTCAACTAGGTGAAGCCATCTACTACAGATGTTTGGCTTGGAGACACAAAGGCTGTGCTCCATTTACTTTCTTACTGTATTGTTTTGCTTGTTATTTCACCATATCTTTCCTCTTGTCCCATGTATTTACATTCCTCAGCATTTCCTAATTTTATTTAACTCCAATTCCTCTTCCTTTTATCTATGCAAAGGAGTGGGAAGCATTTTTTATTATTATTTGTGCAGGGAAAGTGCTTAGCCTATGACTGGTTATCTGGGTATCTCAGTTGTTGGTGCCTGCATGCTTTTAAAATGTGTTTGGAGGAATTGCTGAGCCATTGGTCAGCTTGCCTGTCTAGAACTATTGCACCCATTTTATGGTTTCAAGAGCAGCCCTAAAGAAGAACAGTGAACCTCCATAGAGGAAGAGTTTTCAATTGACATCTGGCTTTTGTAGAAAAAGCTGTCACTGTACACCTTTGAGATACCAACAGTGCCAGATGAAGCCAAAGGAAGGACCCATATCTTGACCTGAGAACTGTGAGGTCTGCTGGGATAATATTCAGGGAAAGCCAGCTCACTTCCATCTCATAAGCTTTGCCTTCTGGACCTATCTTGGGAAGGAGGTGAACTGTGGAACCGAGCACACCTGCATTCTGTGCTCTGAGCCCCTAATTGGGGCAGCCAGCAGCTGTGAGGACAGGCCTTTGGCTCCATCTTCTCAAGAGGCTGGAGTTCTCCATCTGAGAGTTACCCATCTCCAAATCCCTGCTCTACAGATGATGTTCATTGTTATCTTCATTCCCACGGGAGGGTGGACTGAGCCTCATGGCAGCCTTTGAACTAATCTCATTTTGGGTACTGAGAAACTGGGGCTGCAGGTAGAGGCCTGTCCGTTGCAACAACAATCCCATTATCAGAGTTCGAGCTCTCAGCCCTGTCTAGGACAGCCAACTCCCCATCATCCTAGGACTTGGAGCTATCAGTCCTGCCAAAATGGTCAGCTTCTCATGTGCATCTGGGAATCTCACTAGGATGTACACACACAATAACAGGAGCTCTAGTGGCTGCCCATGAAAGATAGAAAGAGATGTAATTCTAGTGATTTACTGTCCCAGTTGCTCTCTAAGCAGTCCAAAATTGACAACTTTTTGCTTTTTAGAAGAGCCCAAGTGGAAGGGAACACTACTCAAGATCAGAATACACACCCACTATATGTTAAAGACAAGAATAACAACAATAACAACAAGCCTCCCCTTAGGAATAAAGATGTTTCTTTACTCCCCCTAAGGATGAGGCTGCTACATTTGAGTGTATCTCTGCTGATTTATCCCTTACAGAACATTCAGCAAATGTGTTTCCTAGTGATTAATACAGTACAAAATATATATGTTCAACTCAGAGTAATATTGAGGATTCCAAACCAGCTAGTCCTTTTTCGCTCCGTGGAGGCTAAGGTTCCCAGGAACACTGCTATCTCTAGCCAGCCTTCACTGCTGGCAGAGAAAGCAATCCTCTCAGTTCATTCCAGAGAAAATAAAAAAACAGCTTATATAGAATGCAGGATATTATCTAGTATTGCAGCCCAATCAATTTGCACTAAATATTATGCCCTCTGGGGTGAGGCGGGGCAGGGGGGATGTCATGCTGCGATTCAGATTCAGAAGGTGAAACATCATTTAAAGAAATTACTGGGCCTGCAATCTATTGATTTTAGAGCAGGTGAATTAGTTTTTTTCATTAACCTACATAAGAGTTCTTAGTTTTAATAAATCAGATATTCCAACTCTTACAATGAGAAAAAAGGCTCTGCTTAAGATATATGGTATTTTCCCTATAAGAAATGTTAAAGAATACTCTCTTAAGCATCTCCTTACTATTAGAGGATTTCACAGAACTAGGGAAAGGTTTGGTATTAAAGGTGTCAGTCAGGAAAAACCTGAAAAAAATACAAACAATGGGAAATTTTCTTTCCACAGAATTATGTCAGGCAGTGTAGCCCCTGTATAAAGGTATAAAGCACTGTCAACAGACCACTGTGTACTCTCTATCCATCTATTATCTAACAGCCAGACTCCAACAAGACAAACTGCCATTTAAAGGAAGTAGAGATCTTAACAGACAGGCTGACCTAATATCTGCTGAAAGGACTTTGCCCTGAAGCCACTTCTCTAGATTCCCCAGAGTTGGAACATGTGAAGCTAAAATCCACATTTCCTTTAGCCTCAGTATTAGCCCAGGTTTGCAGTAATTCCTGGGAACTGGAGGAGTCTCACGTCTTTGAATCCTTCTCAGTGCTCCCACATGCAGAACAAATGAGTATTATAAAGAGATTAAATAAAGTGGAAAGCAGGCTGTTGAACTTACAATAAGTGGGGATATAGTGAGATCTCACAAGTACTCACTGGCTGCATAATTATTAACTAGTAAAGTGCTTCCCCCAATATCATGACTCCTCAAACTAAGGCCCACTGGACGGATACGACCTGCCATGGCCATCCATAGGCCCGCGCCACCGCTTGCCACTTGCTGCACAGCCAGGCAGGTGGTGGCTTGCTCGCTCAGAGATGGTCTCCATGTGAGCAAGCTGCTGCTGCCGCATGCCTCCCATACGCGTGCGCTTGCTGTTGCCTTGCAGCAGGGAGTGGGAAGGTGGTGGCTTGCTTGCTCGGAGATGGCTTCTGAGTAAGCCGCTACCGCCACCTGCCTCCCGTATGCATGTTCTCGGCGTTGCCTTGCAGTGTGTGTGTGTCGGGGGGGAGGTGGCTTGCTCGCTTGGATATGATTTTGGACTCACTGGGAGATCTCCGAGCGAGCGAGCCACCGCTGCACGCACCTGATCCCGCCTTGTGCATGCCTGACGGCACCTCACCGGCCCGTGCCCCCAGGCACTCCCACCTTACTAGCCCACGACGGTCACTGCAGCCTTTCAACTGGCCCCCTATTAAAAAGGTTTGAGGACCTCTGCTCAATATGTTTAATTAAAAAACCAGAGTAAGATGGATTATTTAAAACCATTGCTCTGTAGGCAGTTAAGACCAATGCCACTGAAGTAAATGTTGGCACTGTTGACAAATGGAAACTCATGAACTTGGTTCACCATCTATCTCAAACCTCCCTCCTGAGTCACCAAACAAGCAGATGGGTTCAACTAAAATTGGCTGTGTATTTCTTGACTTGATTAAAAAAACAAATAAATTCTACTGTCTGACCCTTAAAAATAAGCAAATTATTACCTTTAATCAGATGTCTTTCATGGAAAGTAGCAGGTTGGAGAGGACAGATTAGGGATAAATCATTTCTCAATTACCTATTTTTTATATTGTTCTACTGCAGGAGACCTGGGTGTGTGAACATGTAGTGTTCACACACCCAGGTCTCAAAAGGTTGGGAGACGGCTAGAGCGTAGGTGGAGGAAATCACGGGATGAATCTGACCGAACACACTTAAGAGCCCACTATCGGGCCTATGCTGTGGCGGTGAGGGCGGCGAAAAAGAGACACTTCTCCGCTTCCATTGCCTCCTCACAATGCCGTCCGGCGGAGCTCTTTCGAGTGGTGCAAGGCCTGGTTCACCCAGGGCCGAAGGAAGAGCTGATTCCACCCTCAAAGGCCCGCTGTGATGACTTTGCCAGGCATTTTAGGGAGAAAATCGCTCAGATTCGTCAAGAGCTGGATTCCACTATTGATTCAGAGGTTTTAAGGGAGACACCAACGCTGCCGTCTGGTCCAGAATTATTGGATGAATTTCAGTTATTGCGGCCCGATGATGTGGACAAGGTGCTTGGACGAGTACGTCCTACCACTTGCCTTTTGGACCCTTGCCCGTCTTGGTTAATAAAGGATTCCAAGCACGGGATTGGAACCTGGATCTTGGAAGTGGTTAACGCTTCTCTGAGGGAGGGTCGGGTGCCTGCCCCTTTAAAGGAGGCGGTAGTCCAACCGGTCCTGAAGAAGGCGTCACTGGATCCAGGGATGGCCGCTAACTATAGACCAGTGGCCAACATCCCGTTTCTGGGCAAGGTGTTAGAGTGAGTGGTGGCGGGACAACTCCAAGCTCTCTTGGATGAAACTGATTATCTGGACCCATTTCAGTCCGGCTTCAGACCCGGGTACGGTACTGAATCTGCCTTGGTCGCCCTGTACGATGACCTGTGCAGGGAGAAGGACAGGGGAAGTGCGTCCCTGTTGGTTCTCCTGGACCTCTCAGCGGCTTTCGATACCATCGACCATGGTATCCTTCTGAATAGGCTGGTGGGATTGGGAGTTGGAGGCACTGCGTGGCGCTGGTTCCGCTCCTATCTCAACGGCCAATTTCAGAAGGTGGTGCTGGGAGACTATGGCTCGGTGCCATGGCAGTTATGCCATGGAGTTCCGCAGGGATCCGTTTTGTCCCCCTTGCTATTCAACATCTACATGAAACCGCTGGGAGAGGTCATCAGGAGGTGTGGGCTGCGGACCCATCAGTATGCTGATGATACCCAGCTCTACCTCTCGTTTTCCACCAATCCAGGTGAGGCAGTGGCTGTACTGAACCGGTGCCTGGCCGAGGTAATGGTCTGGATGAGGGCCAATAAACTGAAGCTCAATCCAGACAAGACGGAGGTCCTGTTGGTTGGCGGTTCGGGCTTCGGAGAAGGTGACCTGAACCTTGTCCTGAACGGGGTTGCACTCCCTCCTAGGGACAAGGTCCGCAGCTTGGGAGTGCTCCTTGACCCGGAGCTTTCACTTGAAGCTCAGGTGACAACAGCGGTGAGGAGCGCTTTCCTCCAGCTTCGGCTGATTCATCAGCTGTGCCCCTACCTGGAGTACGACTGCCTTGCAACAGTGACTCATGCGCTGGTGACTTCCCGTCTTGACTTCTGTAACGCGCTCTACATGGGGCTACCCTTGAAGACGGTCCGGATACTTCAATTGGTTCAGAATAGAGCTGCCAGGCTGCTGACGGGGACTGGACGTTATGTTCACATGACTCCAGTTCTCCGTCAGCTTCACTGGCTCCCCATTGAAGTCCGGGCCCAATTCAAGGTGTTGGTAATGACCTATAAAGCCCTAAACGGCTTGGGTCCTGGTTACCTGAAGGAGCGCTTACATCCATATTTGCCCAGTCGCCCCCTGAGATCGGCGGGAGAGGCCCTTCTCCGGGAGCCCTCCGGGAGAGAAATTAGGAGGGTGGTTACTCGGAGAAGGGCTTTCTCAGCGGTGGTGCCTAAGTTATGGAATGCGCTCCCCAGAGAGGTCCGCCTGGCGCCGTCGTTATTTGTTTTTCGGCGCCAGGCTAAGACCTTTTTATTTAAGCAACATTTTAAATGCTAAATACAATTGAATTTTATCTGGCCAGGGCGGCTTATTTTATAATGTGTGTTTTAATTAAGATTATTTTATATGGATATTTTAACTTATTTTTTTATCTATGTTGTAAGCCGCCCCTAGGCTTCGGCGAATGGGGCGGCATAAAAATGTTTTAATAAATAAATAAAATAAATAAAATGGACTTGTTGCTACCTCACTGGTAGCAACCAAATCTTCCAAAAAGGTAGGACCAAAGCAGGTTTTCTATGCCGTGTCTCAGTATCTCTTAATGTTGAAGTAGAGGCCCTCCCCAGCTGTAAGACTATTGCTATGACAACCCTAATTAGGAGCAGATGTTTTCAAATTTAACTGTTTTAATATCTATATAAAGGTAAAGGTTCCCCTGCACACGTGTGCTAGTTGTATTCGACTCTGGGGCCAGTGCTCATCTCTGTTTGTAAGCCAAATAGCCAATGTTGTCTGAAGATGCTTCCATGGTCATGTGGCCACCATGACTAAAGGTGCACAGAATGCTGTTACCTTTCCCACTGAAGTGGAATGTATTTATCTACTCCTATTCAAATGACTTTCTGAAAATAAGGCTCAGTGGGAAGAGTTAGAACAATATTTCCCTCATACTGAGGCAAAGTTTCCACCAGCACAGGTTCTTATGGCTGGTGACTTTAATGCCCAACTCAGTCTTGATTCATTAGCAGAGACTCAACATCTTCAATGAATTAACCATATGATAGGGTACAATACTAGACATTCTAAGGATGTCCTTCAAAACTTTGCCAGTGTTTGCTTAGCACTTTTAGCATGCCAACATAATAAAGTTATCTTCAATGGAAGTACTCCAGGTGATATGTTGGGTGAGTTCACCTTTAATGCTAGGGAGCAGTGCTGCTGATTATGTCCTTGTCTGTCAGTCACTCAGGAGGACCTTTAAGGCTCTTTATATTGATAATTGTACAGACAATGACCACTATCCATTACTGATATCGACTGAACCTCCACTAAAGAGCCATTTACCCATTAGTTCTTTATTACCAGACTCTTTTTTGGTTCCAAGCATGAAAGGAATTAAGTGGGAAAAGGTATGCAGAATAAATTTGACTCATTCATAACATCCCCCATTGGTCTGCAACTGTATAACATCTTAGCTTCTATTGATGAAGAAAAGCCGCATCATGAGATATTAATCTCTAGCATACAGATGACTCTAGTGGCAGATAGTTTCCAAGTTGGGAATAGATATCACAGGTACAAAAGGAGGAGACAGGGAATCCCAAAGAAAGGAAGCTGTGGGAAGGAGTTGTGATGCATATACACCAATGCAAGGAGACTGGGTAATAAGCAGGAAGAACTTGAAGCTTTCCTGGGTATAGGACGGTATGACCTGGTGGGGATCACAGAAACTTGGTGGGATGAAAGGCAAGACTGGAATGTAAACATAGAGGGGTATTGCCTATTCAGAAAGGACAGGGAGGGAAAGAGGGGAAGGGGAGTAGCTTTATATGTCAGGGAAGGGATAGGATGCAATGAGATAGAATGCAGTGCAGATGGGGATCTGGTAAAGGCAATCTGGGTGAAACTAAGCAGTTTTGACAGGGGGAGGGATCTGACAGTGGGGGTATGTTATTGCACTCCAGGTCTACTTGAGACCCTGGATGATGTCCTAACAGATCAGAGTTAAAGGATATTTCAGGGGAGAGTCTCAATAATTATGGGAGATTTCAATCTCCTAGATATTAGTTGGGAGACTCACTCAGCGGCAACAGCCAGGTCACATCACTTCCTAGATGCTACAAGAGGGAGGGTTTTTCACTCAGAGGGTCAGAGAGGTGACGGGGGTGGGGGGAATATCCTTGATTTGGTTTTGCCCAACAGGGAGGAGCTGATAGATGGGGTGCAGATTAGGGGAACTCTGGATGCGAGTAATCACTCCATCCTTTGCTTTGAGATCAGGGGAATGGGGGCATGTAACAGGTAGGAGTACTATAGGCTGGAATTTCAAGAGGGCCAACTTTGGCCAATTGAAGGCCAGGCTGGAAAAGTCTCTTGGGATAGGTTACTGGAAGGGAAGCAAGTTGAGGAGGGGTAGATGGCTCTCAAAAGGCAGGTTTTGGAGGTGCAAGCCTGGATGATACCTCTAGTTAGTAATATAGGGAGGCAAGGGAGAGTGCCGCCATGAATGCGCAAGGAGGTGGTAAGAGGGATTAGACACAAGAGGAACCTCCATGGGAAATTGGCACTGGGGCAAGTAGACAAAAGGGCATACCAGGAGGTGGAGGCCCGTTGCAGAAGGATTCTTCGCAAGGCTAAGGCTGATTACGAGCTGAGACTTGCAAAGAATATCAGAAGCAACAAAAAGGGCTTCTATCGATATGTAAATAGCAAGAGGAAGGGGAGACAAGTAGTGGGATCCCTAAATAAGGAGGAAGGGGATCCAGTGACTGATATGAGGGAACAGGCACAGATGCTAAATGACTATTTTGCCTCTGTGTTCTCCCCAAAGCAGGATGGGAGAGATCCACATGGGAGATTAGATGGGGCCGGGAATTTAGGGGCACAGATTAGAGTCACCCCTCTAGAAGTTGAGGGGCTCCTCAGGGCATTGGGCATTACAAAGGTGCCAGGCCCCAACCGGTTACACCCAAGAGTGCTTTGAGAGTTGGCAGGGGTTCTCTCACGCCCACCGGCCTCCATTTTTGAGGCCTCATGGAGAATGGGCAAAGTTCCAGAGGACTGAAGGGTGGTGTCAGTGGTCCCAGTTTTCAAAAAAAGTAGTAGAGGGGGCATGGAAATTACAGGCCAGTTAGTCTTACATCCATTCTAGGGAAGACAATGGAAAGGCTCATAATAGCAAGAGATCTAGTAACCCTTAGGTAGGGAAGGGAGGTTGGTGGTCACGCCCATTATCATCCTTTCAGCCTTCTTTCAGTTGCAGGAAAACTTTAACTTGTACTTAAAACATATGCTTTTAACCCGGATGGAAGATAATTGTGTAATAGGTGAGACGCAGACTGGGTTCAAAGCTGGCTGTTCAACCTTAGACCATCGTTGTGTGCTGGCTCATTTGGCAGAGAAGCAAACCTTCATTTCTGGTGGGAAACTATTTCCTTCCTTCATTGACCTTAAATCAGTTTTTTATCTGGTCCCCAGGGAACTGTTATGGCCCAAATTATACTATAGCTTCATGGTTAAGCACCTACTATTCCTTATCATATGTTTGTTCAACCAGACTTCCAGTCAAGTCAGATGTAGTTTGCAGGTTACTAGTTATTAAGTCAATCCCTGTCACAAGGGGAGTTGGACAGGATTGTATTATGGCTCCTTTTCTTTTAAAGTTATTTTAAAACGATATGGCTTTCCATTTCCATAACATCAATTGTCATGCCCCTATATTATATAAAACTAAGATACCTTTACTTCTTTATGCCAATGATACTCTTATTGCTGTCAATTTCCAGAATTGGGTTAAATCATTTACGAGCTGCATTTGGATATATATAATAAGATCACAGCTTGCGTGAGACCAATTAACCAATCTTGTGATGGTAGGGATTTTGAGAAACAGTGAAAATCACAGTTGAAAAGAACCATAGTTGACAAAACAAATATTTAAACATCAAGATCTTTTCATGTGGTTAACAACATAATAATTTCATGTTAGTGGCGTGGTACACAAATTCTGTTTCAGTGTGAAGCAGGGTCTATTTTTCTGATGGAAATAATGACATGGCAGGTCAGACAATCTGACAAATGAATGATTATAATGCAGATATGAAATGTATTTTATTTTAATTGTAATTTTATGTATGCAGTGTACTCAGAGTATGATTACTGCTGTTTATGATGGAATGATTGCATATTTCATTATGAAAATTTAAAATATTTTGTTTAAAAAAGACTGCTTAACCAACTGGCAGAAGATACTTTAGTATTATTACAAAATCCAATTGCATATTATAACTTTCAACAGCAATTGATTTTTATATTATTCTCCCGCATAATGATCTCAACAGATACACAACAATATAGACAATATAATTATAATCTTTTGTTTATAAAGACACAAACACATACTACACCACAAAAACAAACAAAAGACTCTTCATCCTATCATTTCTACGAAAAAATATATAAAAACGTGATAGCATGAAATTCAGCATTTACATCTTATATTTCACATATTATAAATGACAAAGATCTTGTTACATGTGGATTCAATTATTGTACAGGTGTGGAAGACAAGCAACAAGGAAAGCTAAATCCACACAAACCTTATTTTTGTTGCTGTGCTTTGCTTCATTCATGCTGGTTTCATGCTTCCTAGTACCACATTTTTTGCCAGAGAAAATTGGACAAGATTTTGCATTTCAGATGCAAGAACAATTTGTTTTTTTAAGATACTGTCCATTTTTCTGAAATGATTGACTACTGGTCCTACCAAATACATATTAAGGAGCTCTCCTTTAAAACCTCCAGCAACTAGTGTAACTGTTTTTCAGTTCTATGGAGTATAATACCATTGAATAATACTTTATAATACTTTATGACAATATTCGCTCAAGATGATCGCTTTATTCATGTCCTAAGAGCATCTGTTTGTATCATTTTCTGTAAATGTACTCTAATTCTACAGGAGTCAAAAACATGATCCAACTCAAATGAAGCATTTTTTAATCAAACAGGAGAGCTAAGTGTGTGCTTATGGGACAATGGCTGGCTGGGGAATGCTTGGAGGTGTAGAATGCTGGGAATGCTGTAGGCCTTTTATCTGGCTAAACAACAGTGAAATCAGTAAGACTTACAAGCACTTTAGTTTGAATACATCATAATCCATGTTCTGAAAAACACCACAGTTTGGGGAACTGGAAAAATTCAGAAAGTAAAATCTTTCAGTATTGTTTGACATGCAAGATTTCAATTTGTTGTCAGTTTGAAAAATATTAATTGTTCATTTTTAATGTAAAAATTTAAAATGATGTGTATAAAGACTTTCTGTTTTTCTAAAAAATCTTAAAAGTTGTTCTAGAATTTTTTTTTTTAAAAGGAAAAAATATAATGTACAAGAGTATTTGTAGTGTTTTTGTAGATTACCCAACCTATAAATGTTAAGTGAAGGGAAACCAATCCTAGTTCCAAAGGCCTGATCAGTTCCTTTAGTTCTCAATTACATACTATTTTTGGCCTCTCCACAGCACACAGAACAAAGCATCATGCACATGTTCATCGACATTCCATAAAAGGAAGGCTGGGAACCCCGATGGTGTGATCTGTCTGTTCTTTACTTTCTTGTTTTAGTAGCATATGGTGAAATAATTTAAGAGTTCAAAAGGTCCATTGAATGAAAACTCGCACAGAATTTATCTATTGGTAAACAGCAAGCTACACCAAAAATTTAAAATCTGTAACATTATGCAAAGACTTCAATAAGATTAGCTTATTGGTAAGATTCAATAAGAAGTCAGTCTATCTCCTTTTGTTGAGGTAGTGAAATTCACACTGTGAAGCACTAGGAATATCTTCTCCCGCCTTCCCCTTACAGGGGTGGTCATCCTTTCTTTAAAACACACATACACGAGTATTTCCTTTTTGAAATATAACACTTTTTCTTGTTGCTTTTCTGTTTCTCCAAAAAAGTATACATATTGCCACATAATAGGAAAAGAGATTATTTGTAATAATGTAAACAAAAATAAAAATGCAAGTACTATGTAGTAAATGCACTGCAAGCAGTATTTATTATAATGGTGACTTTCCTGCCTTTAAGATTGATATGCATGCTAATTCATTCCTACACAAATAATTACAACTTAAATTAGAAACAAATGGTTTGGTAAATTACATCTACTACATTGAATCCAGACTTAGTAACGCTTAGAGGAGGCCCACTGAAATCAGAGCACTCTGACATTTCCTAGGCCCTGCATGCCTCCTCCCAAACACAGTAAAAGAGACTGGTTGCATCTCATATCCTTCTAGCTTTGCTATCTAAAAATGGGAGGGAAGTTTTGAGACCAGTGCTCTTTTATTTTCTCCACTGATCTCTACAGACATCTTTCATTTCTGTCACAGAGAACATCTAAAAATAACTTTGCTGGGTCAACCAAGGAACAATTCATTTTACTCTTTTTATATCTATATATCTTCTTCCCTCCTTACTCTGCAGCCACTCTATCTCATTTCCTGTCCTACCAGGCTATTAATATTCCATACAAATGAGTCCTTAAAGAATAGGATTTTCTCCCTTCAGGAGCTAAAAGTAAAAGCTTTTAGAGTGCTGTGTTGCAAACTGCATAGGGCTATTCCAAGTCTGCTGATGTTTTCCATGTCCCTAGAACAAAGACAAAACATTTTTTACATTTTAAGCAGGGAGCAGGTGGTTTCAATGGAGGCTAGTAAATCTACTCCGGAAGATGAAATGAGGAGCCAATCAGCTAGGTAAGGGTAAACTTGAACACCATGAAATCTGAGGTGGGCATAAACTGGGGCCATGCATTTAGTGAATACCCATGATTCGGTAGCGAGGCTGAAGGGAAGGACGTTGTACTCACGGACCTTAGTATCAACAGTAAACCACAGGAGGTGCCCTGTGAGCAGGGTGGATGCTGATATTAAAGTAAGCATCTTTCAAATCCAAGGATGAGAACCAATCCTCTTTCCTGAGCAATGGAAGTATATTCTGGAGTGTGGTCATTCTGAATTTCTTCATTTTGATGTATTTATTAATTCCACAATGCGGCAGACACCCCAGTTTCTCTTCGGTACCATAAAGTACCTGGAGTAGAAACCATGCAGTCCTTCTGAACAACTAACTTTTTGAATCACGCCTTTACGAAGCAGCTTGGTACCTTCTTCCAGGAGAGCTGGAGAGGCTGCTGTATAGCGGATCAACCCACAGGAAGCACAGTTTCAAACTCGACATTGTGGCCTCATAGTTGGACATGCGAAGACCAAGTCCCACGGTGGCATAGATTTGAGGGGACATCATGTCAATCTCCCCTCACGGTCAGCCGGTGTGGAGAGCTCTCTGGACTGACGGCTCTGGGTGGAGTCAATCACAATGGAGTTCAGTTGCGGATGTTTCAGAAGAAAGAGAATGTCCTGCTCCCTGACTTTGTTCATCAACTCCAGGAGCTGGGAGGTAGGGTGAGGATGGTTTGGGAGTTGTGAGGATTCCATCAGAGTCGATATGAATGGCAGGGCTAGCACCGTGTCCTCCTTCCAATGTATGTTGTCCTGGTTGGGATCGACATGCTATTGTATGTCGATTTTGAGAGAGGAGGACATACAAGCCAGCAGTTCCGAAAAGCAGCCTAGGCTGTCACCGGGCGATCCTGGGCTGGGATTTCTCTGAGTCTGAATCCAATTGATATGGGAGACTCGAGGAGGAAGAG
The DNA here is from genome assembly GCF_004798865.1 of Varanus komodoensis. Taxonomy (NCBI): domain Eukaryota; kingdom Metazoa; phylum Chordata; class Lepidosauria; order Squamata; family Varanidae; genus Varanus; species Varanus komodoensis. Next base: position 1,220,969 of record NW_025336100.1, on the reverse strand, counting down.
CCGTCAGGAGACATATGCAAACGAGCAATAACCACAGCAGACGTAGATGGAGCATCCCTCGAAGCTGACTGAGGGGTGGAATGGCAGTGACGGTGATGGTGGGTAGGATAGTTGTATGGAAGATAGAAATCCCACGGATAAGCACGACCCAGTCGATCGGGATTGAAATCCCCATAAGGCAGAGACACCCGGTATCTGTAGGGCTGTCGAGTAGGAATTTGTGGTGGAAGGAGGGAGGATGAACGATCAGAGGTCCTCGGAGATGCCTCTCGCAATGACTGGCCACCTGGAGTGGAGGTCAGCAATCTGGCGGATTGTTGGTCAGGACCCGACACAGGAGGTGATTTGATGATCTCCCCATCATGCCACTGGTTCTGAGTGCCCCAGGCTGGAGTGAGGGGAGATTAGGTCTCAAGGAGGTGACAATGGTGGTGTCACCTGCATAACGGACTGGCAGCTAGAAGTCTCAGTCAGTACTGAGACGGGCAGCAGTGTAGAAGGATCCAGACGAGACTCCTGAGGGTGTTTTTTGTGTCGGCGCTCAGGAGACTCAGAGGCGATACGTTGGCGACATACAAGTATGTGAGGGGATGTCACATGGAGATGGGTAGAGACCTGTTCTCCCCTGCAAAGGAAGGCAGAACGCGCTCCAACAGAGCAAAGCTCAGGGAGCCAAGGTTCCATTTGGATGCCAGGAAGCACTTCCTGACAGTCAGGACCCCGAGGGAGTGGAATGGGCTTCCACGAGAGGTCGTTGAGGCCCCATCGGTGCGGGTGTTCAAGGATAGGTTGGACGTCCACATGGTGGGCATGTCGTGAGCGGAGCCGGCTGGTGCCGGAGGTCAGACTAGATGGCCCGGGAGGCCCCTTCTGACTCGCTCTGTTTTCTATGTTTCTTATCCTTCTTAGGGTGCTTCAGTTTCCTGGCCCCATTGGAGCCAGTATGCTTCCTCTTCTTCTTATGCTTTTTAGGAGAGGGAGACTGACTGGAGCACTTGCCACTCGAAGAACATCAGTTACAGGTAAGCAACCTGCTTTTCTTTGTCGTGGCCTCTGTGCATCACACATATGGGTGATTAGCAAGCTTACCAGACTCGGAGGAGGGAGGTGTCGTCACTGAAGAATGGCACAGAGCACCGCTCTGCCAAAGGAACAGTCCTGTCTGGCGCACACATCAAGCCGATAATGCTTGGCGAAAGTACACGGAGCAGCCCAGGTTGCGGCTCTGCAAATATCTTGAAGCGGAACACCTGCTGCAAAAGCCGACGAAGTTGCTACTGCTCGCGTAGAATGACCCTCGGAAGTGTTGGTAAGTCCATCCGAGCCAACTGGTAGGCCAACATAATGGTCTGCACAATCCATTTAGATAATCGCTGAGATGAGACTGGAGAACCTTTGTCCTTATCAGCATAATTAACGAAAAGTCTGTTAGAATTCCGAAAGGATTCTGTACGAGATCCGTAAAAAGCAAGGCAGCACCGAACATCAAATGTATGGAGAGAGTGCTCAATCGGAGTCGATGGAGATGGAAAGAATGCAGGCAATGTGATATCCTGATTCCAATGAAACGATGTAGCCACCTTAGGAAGAAATGTTGAGTCCATTCGAAGAACCACTTTTTCTTTGTGGAAGTTCAAAAATGGTGGGTCTATGCATAGAGGGCAAAGCTCACTGGCCCGTCTGGCTGAAGTAACCGCAACAAGGAAGGCCGTTTTCCATGATACAAGACGTAGATCCACCGTCGCCAGAGGTTCAAAGGGTGGCTTTGTTAGCACTTGGAGTACAACAGAAAGGCTCCAAGTCAGCATGACCGGGCGAATTGACGGGTGTAGATTCTGTAGTCCTTTAAGAAAACGATGAATCAGAGGTTGAGAAAAAACCAATGAGTCTTGTATGGTACCACGGAAATGTGAGATAGCAGCCGTGTAAACCTTTATAGATGAAGGCTTAAGTCCTAAGCGGTGAAGTTCGAACAGAAATTGTAAAACATTCTCAATGGATGCCGATTCCGGAGAAGAATAATGACGGTCGGCAAAGGAGGAAAATCTTTTCCATTTTGCTGAGTAAGACCGGCGTGTAGAAGTTCTTAGTGCAGATTCGAGAATCGCTCTGATATCAGGATGTAAAAACGTCGAATCTGAGACAGGTACCGTCGATCCTGAAGGAGGAGTTGGTTGCGTATGCAGTTGAGGAGAGGATCCAATGAATCGAGACAGTAACGGAACCAATAGAGAGACCAAATCTAGCGAATGCTCCACGCTGTCAGCTTGAGCGAGGCTAGGTCTGGGTGTCGGATTGCTCCGTTGCACTGCGTCAATAGGTGAGGGACTGGTAGAAGTTGACGGAAAACACCTTTGGACTGAAGGAGGAGAGCAGTGAACCAGGGCTGCCTCGGCCACCATGGGGCTATCAAAATTCCTGTAGCATTGTCCTGGACAATCTTCGATACCACCTTCATTAGAAGGGGAATCGGAGGAAACACATAGAAAAACAGGTTGCTCCAATCGATCATGAGGGTATCTCCCCTCGAGTTCTGTCCGATAGCCGCTCTGGAGTTCGCATACCCTGTTTGTTTGGATAGCAAACAAGTCTATGTCCAGGTATCCCCACAACTTGAGTAGTTCAGTGCAAATCGTCCGGTCCAACTCCCACTCATGAGTCGTTGACATCTGCCTGCTCAGTGTATTTGCTTCTATGTTGTCGGCCCCTGCAAGGTGCACTGCCAGTAGCATTATGTCCTGTGGGATGCACCAATCCCAGATCTGCATTGACAATCAGGCCAAAAGCGGAGACCTCGTTCCGCCTTGCTTGTTGACGTGGAAGACATCAGCCATGTTGTCGGATGCACTCTGCACAACTTGGCTGTGTATAACAGTTTCGAAGGATTTGAGAGCATTGAAAATCACCAGACGTTCGAGGAAACTGATGTGTCTCCCCACCTCCTGTCGGTTCCAAGCTCCTTGGACCCGACGTCCTGCACATGCCACACCCCATCCGATGAGGGACGCGTCGGTGTACAATGCCACAGTTGGATGGGGCTGACAGAATGGAATGCCTGTAGACAGGTTGCGTGTAAAAGTCCACCATATCAGGGAATGAAGGACCGAGGATGGGATCCGAAGAAGCCTGGTTTGTAGGTCCCCTCGCGGGTGAAACGATCTGTTGAAGAACAATTAAAGCAGCTGAAGTCTGAGTCTTGTGTAAGGCACAACGGCCACTGAGGCCGCCATGTGCCCCAGAAGTCTTTGTATGGTGACGGCCTGCACTGTCCTTAGTTGTCGGATCCGATGGATGTGGGCACACAGTGTGGCTCTGCGGGATGGAGGAAGAAATGCTCTTTGTAGAATGGAGTCGATACACACCCCGATGAAATCGGTGATCTGTGTTGGGATAAGTGACGATTTCTTAAGATTAATGCATAGTCCAAGGTTATCAAGCAAAGTACAAGTCGCATGGACAGCCGCTAGGAGGTTGGCTTTAGTCTGTGACACAATGAGCCAATCATCTAGGTAGGGGTAGACTTGTATACCCCAAAGCCATAGTTGGGCGCATACTGGAGCCATGCATTTTGTAAAGACCCTCGGTGCCATAGCTAGACCGAACGGGAGCACATTGAATTCGAAAATATCGGATCCAACAGTAAATCACAGGAAGCGTCTATGGGAAGGATGGATAGAGACAGGAAAATAAGCATCCTTCAAGTCCAATGAGGCGAACCAATCCCCTTTTTTCAGCAACGGAAGGATATTCTGTAAGGTGGCCATCAGGAACTTCTTTGGTTTAATGTATCTGTTAACATTCCTGAGATCCAGGATAGGTCAAAGACCACCATCCCATTTGGGGACCGTAAAATATCGGGAATAGAATCCGTGAAGCCCATCGGTGCGTGAAAGTTGTCGAATCGCACCTTTACGAAGAAGTTGGTAGACCTCATCGCACAGAAGCGAAGATGGTGGCGTAAATCGAATAGGGCTTGATGGTGGAACAATGTTGAATTCTATTCTATATCCGAGCTGAATGATGGACAACACCCACCTATCAGATGTAATGGTCTCCCAAATGGGGAGTCAGTTTTGAAGCCAGCTCCCAAAAGGGAGAGGGGAAGGTGGGGAATGGAAAGATGGATTGGTTCGCCGAGACCGTCAACAAGGGCGTTTCTCGGAGTCGAAGTGCCGACGGCCCTGAGAGAAGCGCTGTTGGGGCTGTTGCCTTCTACGCTGCTGCCTCTGCTGGTAATGTTGGCGGGGTTGGTACTGTTGGTGTCCAAAAGGCCTGGACCATGACCACTTATGTTTAGTTTGTGGGAGCTCCATGCGACGCGCTGTCATGCAGGATTCATGGATGGCTTTGAGTTTTCGATCGGTCTTCGAGAAGAAAAGACCAGTGCCATCGAATGGCATCTCCTCTATCCTCTGCTTCATCTCTTCAGGAAAATTACAATTCCTGAGCCGCGCATGTCGTCGTAAGGAGATAGCACTGACCATGGCCCAAGAGTCAGTGTCCACGTGATGTCTTGCTGTGGACAACTACTGTATGGCCATTTGCATCGCCTCTTTTATATAGACCCTGGCTACATCTGCCTGTTGGTCCGGAAGGGAGGAGGCAACGTTATCCAGCTTCTGCATTATGAAGTACTGGTAACGTGCCAGAGTCGCTTCATAATTCGATATGCACACGCCGAGTCCTGCAGCCACGTAGACCCAACGTGCAATCATATCAACTTTCCTCCCTTCTTTATCTCGGGGTGTTGTATGACCCCGAGCCTCCCTGCCCTGGGACGACTCAACCATCACAGAGTTGGGCTTAGGGTGGCGCAGCAAAAATGGAGTATCTTCCTCTCTGACCCGGGACATAGACTCGTACCGACGAGATGTTGCTTGCGGTTGTGCCAGTTGGTCCCAGGGCTGGCCCATTGCCTGGCAGAGCGTGGTAATTAGAGGCAAGGCAATGGTTGTGGACTGTTCTCCCCGGACGATATCGTAAAATCGGTCAGTGCTGGGGCCGGGGCGATGGTAGGCCTCTATTTCCAGCGACCGAACTAGACGAGAGACGAGTTCCGAGAAGGAAACATGAGGCTCGTCTGGGGATTCAGGGTCTTGTGAGGTGATGGCCACATCTGGGGATGTGGAGTCTACTTCCGACTCGTCCGAGTCCTGGTGGTAGTGGTAGTGTTCGCTGGACGAGGAGGTCTCGGGAGAAGGCGGAGGTCTTCGTTCCGCACGGCCGGACGTGGACGGTGCCTCTCTCGGGATCAACGGTGAACGACGGTCCCAAGGGTAATAGGCATAGGGTGGATAGTCACTCCAGTCAGGAAAACCACCATAACCCGGCACAGGCCAGTCATCCCCCTGGCGTTCTGATGAGCCGCTCCTACGCCTAGGCGGCGACTGTGCTCTCTCAGGTGACCCAGCAGTAGGCATCAGAGTCAGAGAACGCTGTCCCGGTGGGGAATCTCTAATTTCTCCGTCGGAGATGGACTCCCGTAGCGGTGGCTCCAGTGGGGGAGATATGATCTGAGGCCAAAGCATGGGCCTGGGGGAATCCGGCGGAGTCACCTGCATTACCATTTGCAGGGCCGGTCCTGAGGGAGTCGGTACTGTAGCGGCAGTCAGTACAGAGAACCCCAACGAACCCGAGCCCCGGTGCTTGGGGCGGTCTAGTTTCTTGCCCTTATGGGCCGCCTTAGCCACCTTGTCTTTCCTCGGCTTCTTATGCACAGAGGATTTGTCCAGTTCTGAGTGCTTACACTTCTCCTTTTGCTTAGTTGGAGGAGAAGGTAGCTGTTGCGCTTCTGTTGAAGCAGTGCCTTCGTCCGAAGGACGCTGCGGTGGTGAGGCCGATGCAGAGGCGGGGCACTTAGAGGCCGCGACTGAGGCAGAGGCGGAGCGCTGCAGTGGTACAGCCGAGGAAGGGGTAGGCCTCGAGACCAACTGGTCTGATTGGAACTGGTCTGAAAGCAGTTTATGGAGACGATTCTCCCTATTCTTCCTGGCCTATTTAGTAAAGGCCAGGCAATGCCCGCACTTGTTGGTCCTATGCCCCTCGCCGAGGCAGAGGAGGCATAAGTCGTGAGGGTCAGTAGGAGACATTTTGGAGCCCCACTCACTGCACTTGCGGAATGCCGCCCACTGTGCCATCGCGAATAAGAAGAAAAAGATGATAGTACAGAGGGTAAGAATAATATTTTTCTAGAATAATCTAGAGAGAGACGTTAACAGGCACGAGGCACAGCGAACGGTGGTCGCAGAGACTGAGTAAAATGGCAGACGCTCTGCTCTATTTATACTGTGGGGGGAGGGAGCGGAGTTTTCCCGCCAAAAACTGTTAGCTTTCTAATCTTCTGGCCTAGGCACTGCGCAGGCGCAGCACCCATATGTGTGATGCACAGAGGCCACGATGAAGAACTATAGTGAAAAAAAGGGGAAAAAATTATTGATGATACTGAAAGTAAGCCAAATACACGCTCTTCAAGTTTAGAAGTGTGTTGATACTCTGGAAGGTGCAACAGAAACCAAAATAAAAGGGAAAGTATCCTTATTAGGGATTACAATAAGAACTATTTAAATCTTGGTTTCACTGTAGCCACAAAATACTATATTTTATATATAAAGCTTTTTAATTTGCCTCAGAAATGAGTGCAACCTTCATTTAGGGATGCACAGATATGCAAAATGGGATAGTGTCATTTTATTCTATACTAGAATAAACCAACAGAGGCTGATTCGTGCTTTTCACACTGTCCTGGTACATTTCTGAGTTGTGCTGCCAACTTTCTTATTTCTCAGCTTTAATCACTCTAATATATGCTCATGTTATAGACACTGCCAATTTTTAAAATAAACAATAGCTTATACCTAGCTTGCTTATGTGGTTTTAAGCAAACATTTTGCCATTTACGAGCAGCAACTGCAACAGTCAGCATGTCAACTATGTCTGCATCATAACTGATTCATTTCTAAGGGAAGGAAATTAGCCCTTATCTCATTAGTTTTTTTCTCCAATATACTTCTTTTCCTGCCTGAATATGTGGAGCTATAGCTAGAAGTTTTCATATCCATACTTGTCTCTGATGCATCCATTTTTCAACATCACTAAAAATCTCTGAAATGAACTATTTGGCTTGATGCAAGGGCCCATGGTGCCATTCATAACAAAGTTTAGGATTCATTCAAAAACCTCAAGTTTTGTGGGTCCTTAATTTTCAAAGCAGATCAAAAACATAATTAAATGAATAACAATAACTACAATCTTAACCATGATGATGGCAGTAACACCACAAAACTCTGCTTTTTATTCACACACGTGCCATGTCTGATAGACAACATTGCACTCCACTGAGATGGTAATAAAAGGAAAGAAATGGAAATTGCTGCAAACCCCCCCCCCAAAGTAATTTAATAATTGCCATATTAATCCATCAGAATTTACCAGTATAAATTGTGTTTCTTATTCTTTTGGTACCAGTATTCATTAAGGTACTGAATAATACTAAACCCCTTTAAGTATCTCTGTTTTAGTCCAGGCCAGCACTTCTCAAACTGTGTTTCAGAAAAGTTCATAAGGGGTTATACATATGAAAAGATAAGTAATAGTGGGCACATTTTCCTGAGAGCCAGCTAGCCATCTGGTACCAGGATCCCCTAACTCAGACTCAGAGGAATGTTAAACATTTCCAAGGTCATATTTCAATTCATTTAAGTGAAGTCCTCTCCATGTGAGTATGTATCTTAGAATATTTCTGAAATGTGAAGTGGCATTGCAAGAGACATGGAAAGAGTTTTCTGAAGCTTGGAAGTTTAAAACCAATACTGTAACCTACAGGAAATAAACTCAGGTCAAACAACTGTACAACCCATGGACAGTTCCTGCGGATTTGGAACATATACTGCACCAGCATGTTGTCCTGGTCGTGCAAAACACTTCTAAGATACAAAGACATTTACTTGAGGGCAATTCTCACAGAATTCAATAGGATGGACGTTTGAACAAATATGAATAGGATGGGGCTGTATGAGTGCTGAACACTTCAAATAATAAGATTCTATATTAATTGGCAGAACTGCACTTTTTAAAATAATGAAAACACATGTGTCCTAAGGTAGAATGGACATTTGTACTAGAACAATATTTTCCTAAGGGTCAGATATGCCCAAGTATGTGTATCTCTGATTTTGTAAAGGAGCTGCTGATCATATTAACCAAATCTGTGGCAATTGTGGATTAGCTTTACATACCTAAACAATGAATTGTTGCTTTAAAAATAACACTATAAACAGCAAACAAGCTCCAAAAAAGGTAATTCTCTGGATTAGTGGGAAAGCTTATCCAATCTGTGATAAAGTTGCAAACAAAGGCTTCATATAAGGAAGCCTAATGGGCCACTTACTGGATAGGGCTGCCAAATACGCTTTAAGGTTGTCCCTTCTCCCTGTTCCTTGGGTGCTGTGTTATGTCTTGCAATATGTTTCACAGCTTTGAAAAATCCCTTGTTTTGAAATTTGGATACAGAATTCTACTTCTCAGTCACTCTGCATCACAATCAAACCTGGACAATTCTTGCTTTCGAACATTTTACACTCAGGGAATCCTATTCACATCAATAGGTCAACTGGGGTGCCTTGCATAGTATTAAAAATGCACAAGTATGTTCTAGGGGGCATACTACATGGGCATATGCATCTGCTGGGCTTTGCCACCACCCCCGTATGAAGTATGCATACAACTTCCTACTGTGGTTGCTCAATGAAGAGGAAGATCAGCCATGATGGGCAACCTGTCATTCAGGGAATATCATCCGGCCTGGTAAATTGCCATGGAATCCTTAAATTTCCTGGAATGCAATCTGAGAACATCTGGCCTGACTAATCTAATCTATCAGTGAAAAAAGTGAGGGGGAAAAGCTCTGGACTCTCTTTTAGGTAGGTTACTGATATATCTATATGATTTTTCTCTTCATTCCATTTCATATTCCACCCTTTCACATTGAAACAAATCTAGTGTCTGAAGATGGATACAAATTCACCTACTCCCATGTACCCTGCTGTCCAAACTCTGATAGAAAAAAAACATCTGAGACTATCCTGAGAATGTTGCATGTTTTAACATGTCATTCCTCAACTGAATGCAAGGAGAAGTGAAAGGTTTAGTAATTATCACACTTTGGGTGATTGAAGGCACAGTGCATTCATAAACCACGGCATTACTGCTAAGATCCAGTGCATTCTGTTCTTTCGTCATGAGGGGGATAATTTTTCTCCATTTGCAAATAAATAATTTTATTATTTATAAAAATAAACAATAAAATTATTTGCAAATGGAGATTTGCAAATCTCCCTCCTCCCCCCCCCGAACACCCGCTGCGCTCCGCACTCCATGGCTGAACACCTGCCGCGCCACGCTGCTGCCACCACCGGACCTGAGGGCACCACCGGGCCTGGGACCGGCTGACGCCGCTCCCGCAGCCACCGCTGGGCCACCCCAGACACGGAGGACACCGGGGCCACGCCAGGGCCACGCCAGGGCCACGCCAGGCCCACCGTCGATGGCGCGGAGGAGGGCGCCGCCATCTTGACACCGGGCGGGTCTCCGTGCGCCCCCGCTGGCAACGGTGAGAGCGATGCCGGATCGGGGCGGGGCGCGCGGGCAGGCACCGGCTTAACCCACCGGTTGCAGCTTGGGGCTGGGTGGGCTTGGAGCTCCCTCCTCCGCCCCGAACACCCGCCGTGCTCCGCAGCTCTGCAGCTCCGCGGCCGAACACCTGCTGCACCACGCTGCCGCCGCCGCTGGACCTGAGGGCACCACTGGGCTGGGGGCCAGCTGGCACTGCTCCCATGGCCACCGCTGGGCCACCCCAGGCACGGAGGACGCTGGGGCCACGCCAGGCCCGCCATCTTGACGCCGGGCGGGTTTCCGCTCCCCCCTGCTCCCCCCCCGCCGGCAACGGTGAGAGCGACGCCGGAGGGGCGGGGCGCACGGGCAGGTGCCGGCTTAACACACCAGATGCGGCCTGGGGCCGGCGGCCTGGGGCCGGCGGCCAAAGGGCGGTGCCAGCGGTGCTGTTTGTCCCGTTTGTGGCCGTGCGGGGCTGGGCTGGGGGGGACTAGGTCAGTGAGGGGGATTTCTAATTTTGTATTGGGGGGGAAAGGGGGAGTTTTTTGATTGTTTTGAAGTTTTTATTGTATTTTAATCTGTTTTATGGAGTCGTCCCTGGCCCTGCCGACTCTTGAGTTTCCTGGGGAGCGTGGGAGCACCACCATTGGCATGGTCATGGGCAATGGGAGTTACAGCGATGGGGGCTTAACGTGTCTGCGTAGAAGGAGGGACAGTTGGCTGACACCTGTCCCTCCTTCTGGTTCTGCCCCCAGCCGGAGGGTGCCAGGTAGTCTTGTCAACCGCCCCTCGGGCCTGACGGTGCTGCTGCTTAATGCCAGGTAGGTCCACAATAAATCTTCCCTCATCCATAACTTGATTGTGGATGAGGGGGCCAACCTGGCTTGCATAACGGAGACCTGGGCGGGGGGGGGGGAGAATGTCGCCCTCTCTCAAATGTGCCCACCTGGGTATTTGGTTCAGCACCGTCCACGCCTGGAGGGGAGTGGAGAGGGATTCGCTTTGGTTTACCGAGCCTATATCTCCCTCATGGGACTTCCAGTCCCTTTGAGGCCAGGGCTGGAGTGTCTCTACTTGGTGCTGGGCGACCGAGACAGATTGGGGATTCTGTTGGTGTACCGTGCACCCTTCTGCCCAACAGTCTCCCTGCCTGAGCTGACGGAGAACATCTCAGACCTGGTGTTGAGGACCCCCAGAATGTTGGTCCTGGGGAACTTCAATCTCCGTGCCGAGACTGGTCTGACTGGGGCCGCTCAGGACTTCATGGCCTCCATGACGGCCATGGGGCTGTCTCAACATGTCACCAGCCCGACCCATGAACGTGGACACACCCTGGTCCTGGTTTTCTCGACGGGGCAGGAAGAGGGTGGTCTGAGGATTTATGCCTGACATCCCTGTCATGGTCAGATCACTTCCTGGTGAGGTTTGTGCTCGAGAGCGGCCTCTCCCTCTGTAAGGGTGCGGACCTGATTGTGTGGGTCCGCCCTTGGAGCCGGATGGATCTGGATGGATTCCTGAAGGCCCTGGGGGAGTTTCCGGTTGACAAGACTGGTGCTCCTGTCGAGGCCCTGGTCAAACTGTGGGATGGGGAGATGACCAGGGCTGTTGACACGATCGCTCCTAAACGTCCTCTCCTGCCGGGCAGAGCCCACTCTTCCCCTTGGTATACACCTGAATTGCGGGCGATGAAGCAGGCTGGGAGACGGCTAGAGCGTAGGTGGAGGAAATCACGGAATGAATCTGACCGAACACACTTAAGAGCCCATTATTGGGCCTATGCTGTGGCAGTGAGGGCGGCAAAAAAGAAATTCATCTCCATCTCCACTGCCTCCTCAAAATGCCATCCGGGGGAGCTTTTTCGAGTGGTGCATGGCCTGGTTTATCCTGGCCCCAAGAAAGATCTGGTTTCACCCTCGAAGGCCCACTGTGACAACTTTGCCAAGCATTTCAGGGAGAAAATCGCTCAGATTCGTCAGGAGCTAGACTCTACTAGTGACTCAGAGGTTTCTGGGGTGATAACAATGCCGCCGCCTGGTCCAAAATTAATGGATGAATTTCAGTTATTGCGGCCTGATGATGTGGACAAGGTGCTTGGACGAGTACCTCCCACCACTTGCCTATTGGACCCTTGCCCGTCTTGATTAATAAATAATTCCAAGCATGGGATTGGGATCTGGACCTTGGAAGTGGTTAACGCTTCTCTGAGGGAGGGTCGGGTACCTGCCTCTTTAAAGGACGCGGTAGTCCAACCGGTCCTGAAGAAAGCGTCACTGGATCCAGAGACCAGCGTCACTGGACCAGCGTCACTGGTCTATAATTAGTGGCCAACATCCCGTTTTTGGGAAAGGTGTTGAAGCGGGTGGTGGCGGGACAACTCCAAGCACTCGTGGATGAAACTGATTACCTGGACCCATTTCAGTCCGGCTTCAGACCCGGGTATGGTACTGAATCTGCTTTGGTCACCCTGTATGATGACCTGTGCAGGGAGAAGGACAGGGGGAGTGCACCCCTGTTGGTTCTTCTGGACCTCTCAGCGGCTTTCGATACCATCGACCATGGTATCCTTCTGAATAGGCTAGCGGGAGTGGGGGTCGGAGGCACTGCTCTGCAGTGGTTCTGCTCTTATCTCAATGACCGTTTCCAGAAGGTGGTGCTGGGGGACTATGGCTCTGCGCCATGGCAGCTATGCCATGGAGTACCGCAGGGGTCCATTTTGTCCCCTTTGCTGTTTAACATCTACATGAAACCGCTGGGAGAGGTCATCAGGAGGTGTGGGCTGCGGAATCATGAGTATGCTGATGATACCCAGCTCTACCTCTCGTTTTCCACCAATCCAGGTGAGGCAGTGGCTGTGCTGAACCGGTGCCTGGCCAAGGTAATGGGCTGGATGAGGGCCAATAAACTGAAGCTCAATCCAGACAAGACAGAGGTCCTGTTGGTCGGCGGATCGAGTTTCGGTGAGGGTGAATTGAACCTAGTCCGGAATGGGATTGCACTCCCTCTTAGGGACAAGGTCCGCAGCTTGGGAGTGCTCCTTGATCCAGAACTTTCACTGGAAGCTCAGGTGACAGCGGTGGCAAGGAGTGCTTTCTTTCAGCTTCAGCTGATCCATCAGCTGCGCCCCTACCTGGAGTACGACTGCCAGGCGACAGTGACACACGTGTTGGTGATTTCCTGACTTGACTTCTGCAATGCGCTCTACGTGGGGCTACCCTTGAAGACGGTCCGGATACTTCAATTGGTTCAGAATAAAGCTGCCAGGCTGTTGACGGGGACTGGGCATTATGCTCACATGACTCCAGTCCTCTGTCAGCTTCACTGGCTTCCCATTGAAGTCCGGGCCCAATTCAAGGTGTTGGTGATCACTTATAAAGCCCTAAACGGCTTGGGTCCTGGCTACCTAAAGGAGTGCTTACGTCCATATATGCCCGGCTGCCCCCTGAGATCAGCCAGAGAGGCCCTTCTCCAGGAACCTTCCGTGAAGGAAATTAGGAGGATAGGTACTCGGAGGAAGGCTTTCTCTGCGGTGGCGCCCAATCTATGGAATGCGCTCCCCAGAGAGGTCCGCCTGGCGCCGTTGTTATTTGTTTTTCGGCGCCAGGCGAAGACCTTTTTATTCAAGCGTCATTTTAATTGTTGATGTTATTTTTATTTAAAGTTTTTTGGCCAGGACGACTTATTTTATACAGTTACGTGTATTTTATATAGTTATTTATGTATTTTAATTTATTTATTTGTAAGCCTCCCCGAGGCGTCAGCGAATGGGGCGGCCTAGAAATTTTCTAAATAAATAAATAAATAAATAAATAATTCTGACTCAACATTGGACAGGATAGTTATGGAATTTCAAAGCAAGGAGTGAATCCTCTGAACTGAAGAAATATCTAATTAGATGCCATGTTCATTAACTGTTTATTCATCCCTTTAACTGAGTTACAATTGAAGGTGCAGCCTCCTGCCCCACTTGCTATGCAGTTAGCCACAAGCAGTAAAGTTGCCATTAAACTATCCATTCACACTGTTGATCTGCACATCAAATGTATAGCAGGGCAAACCTAATCATGATTACATGGCCGAAAGCAGAGAGTAACCATTAGTAGGGAATCACTGGGATGGTGGCCAGTGACATGTCCCCTCATAGACGGGAGCAATTGGGGGGTGGAAGATGAGTGCGATCGTCACCCAATGTGAAGTTCGCGACCTGAGGCAAAATTTTTTGAAGCTTTCATGAGCCAAGGTACCACTGTACTTCTTTACAAAGCGCATACCCAAGCTATGGAATTCACTTCCACAAGATGCCGTGATGACCACTAATTTGGATGGCTTTACAAAGGTTCAATTCATAAGGTTACCAACAGCTACTAGCCACAGTAGCTATATACTCCAGTATCAGAGGCAATTTGCTGATACTGGAGTATACAGAATAATATTCTTTATTAATTTAAAGCTTTCATATACCATTCGGTTAGGTGGAGGCTTTCAGGGTTTCCTGTGGACAGCTGGCTGTATGCACAGAATGCTGAACTAAATGGACCTTTAGTGTGATTTGGCATGTTGCTGTTCTTTTTGCTGTTGTTGGTACTGTTCTCAAATACAAAGAAAGAGCTACAGCGAACCTCAAAGCAAAAAGATACCCACAAACAGCAAAAAGAGGGGGATGGTGGGTGACTCAAATGTACATACAATGCACATGTGCCATAGAGATCAAAAGATGGAGAGAGCTTCCAGCTGCTAGTGGTTCAGTCTGCTTCAGAGGTTGTAAGGGAGGTTTTGGAGGCACAAGCCTTGACAATACCTATAGTTAGTAAGGTGGGGAGGCGGAGGAGAGCGCCGCCATGGATGAGAAAGGAGATGGTTAGAGGGATCAGACAAAAGAGTAACCTCCGTAGGAAATGGGTACTGGGGCAAATAGACAAAAGGGTATACCAGGAGGAGGAGGCCCGTTGCAGAAGGATTCTTCGCAAGCCTAAGGCTGATTACAAGCTGAGGCTTGCCAAGAATATCAAGAGCAACAAAAAGGGCTTCTTTCAGCAAGTAAATAGGAAGAGGAAGGGGAGACAAGTGGTGGGACCACTAAATAAGGAGGAAGGAGATCCAGTGACTGATATGAGGGAACAGGCACAGAGGCTAAATGACTATTTTGCCTCTGTATTCTCCCCAAAGCAGGACAGGGAAGATCCGCATAGGAGATTAGATGAGGCTGGGGACTTAGGGGCACAGATTAGAGTCACCCCCCCCCCTGAAGTCGAGGGACTCCTCAGGGCATTGGACATTACAAAGGTGCCAGGCCCTGATGGGTTACACCCGAGAGTACTTAGAGAGTTGGTAGGGGTTCTCTCATGCCCACTGGCCTCCATTTTTGAGGCCTCATGGAGAACAGGTGAAGTTCCAGAGGAATGGAGGGTGGCATCAGTGGTCTCAATTTTCAAAAAGGGTAGTAGAAGGGACATGGGGAATTACAGATCAGTTAGCCTTACGTCCATTGTAGGAAAAACAGTGGAAAGGCTCATAATAGAGAGAGATCTAGCAATGCAAGATAGGGAGGGGGGCTGGCAGCCACACAACACGGCTTCCACAAAAACAGGTCCTGCCAGACAAACCTTGTGGAATTCTATGACAAGGTTTTGAGATGCCTAGATGGAAGGGATGCAGTGGATGTGGTATACCTGGATTTCAGCAAGGCCTTTGACAAAGTGCCCCATGATTTCCTGGTTGAGAAACTGAGGAGTTTTGGGATACACCAAAGCATTGTCCGGTGGATTAGGGCATGGTTGACTGACCGAAAGCAGAAGGTAACCATTAGTGGGGAAACATCGGGATGGCGGCCAGTGACAAGCAGGGTCCCTCAGGGCTCTGTTCTGGGGCCAATCCTGTTTAATCTTTTCATCAATGACATGGAAGGAGGGGTGAACAGTCTGCTGATCAAATTTTCAGACAACACTAAAACTGGAGCAGTGGCCACAACTGAGTAGCAGGTACTCCAGATTCAAAATAATCTGGACAGACTATGGAAGTGGGCAGGAGACAACAGGATGGCATTCAGTGTGGATAAGGTCTTGCACTTGGGGCACAGGAATAGCTGTCATAAGTACAGGTTAGGTGACAAGTGACTGGAGAGCAGCACTTGTGAAACGGACCTCGGGGTGCTGATTGACTGCAGGCTAAACATGTGTCAGCAGTATGATGCGGTGGTCAAGAGGGCGAATGCCACCCTTGGATGCATAGCTAGAGGTGTGGCTTCTAGATCGAGAGAGGTATTACTACCACTCTATAGACTCTGGTGTACCTGCAACTGGATTATTATGCTCAGTTTTGGGCCCCTCATTACAGAAAGGATATAGTCAGGTTAGAGTCAGTGCAGCGTAGGGCCACAAGGTTGGTGGCTGGTTTGCAGGGGATGCCGTATGAGGCGAGACTGAGGGAACTGGGTCTCTCCAGCCTGGAGAAAAGGAGACTCAGAGGGGATATGTTGACGACATACAGGTATGTCACATGGAGATGGGTAGAGACCTGTTCTCCCCTGCAGAGGAAGGCAGGACGCGCTCCAACAGAGCAAAGCTCAGGGAACCAAGGTTCCATTTAGATACCAGGAAGCACTTCCTGACAGGACCCCAAGGGTATGGAATGGGCTTCCATGAGAAGTAGTTGAGGCCCCATCGGTGAGGGTGTTCAAAGATAGGCTGGACATGCACGTGGTGGGCATGTCGTGAGCGGAGCCGGATGGAGCCGGGGGTCAGACTAGATGGCCCGGGAGGCCCCTTCTGACTCGCTCTGTTTCTATGTTTCTATGCTTTGTTTTGCAATCCACTGAGGACTTAATGATGCTTTCAGGATAGCACCCCAACCTACCTCACAGGCAGTGCTTTTTTTGTAAGAAAAAAGGTGCCGGAACTCATGAAATTATTTTCCTTTCACACGTAGTCTATCACTGTACACACACCCATGCACGTCAGTTGTGTAACAAAACATAACAGTTGCCGCCCGCAGTAAGGACTCAGTGCGCGACCACATGAGCAATCACAAGCTGAGCAGCGCCATCACAACCAGCACGGACGAAGTACGCATGCATCGGATTCGACACACAAGCAGCCTGCATGCACCATTTTAATGATTTTGCTGCCGACCTGCTATGCTCGACAGGGTGATTCAAATCCACGTGGACCAAACTTCAAATTTTCAAAAGTTACTTTTAAAACTTGAAAAATCTGTTGAAAAAGGGTGCCAGAACCCTGTTCCGGTGCATTTTATGACAAAAAAAGCACTGCTCACAGGGTTATTTTTGTGGGGATAAGACTGAAAGCTGAAAGAGGAGAATGATGTTAGCTGCTTTGAGTTCTTTAAAAAAGAAAAAAGGCAGGATATATATCTTATGAATGAATTAATGAATGTTTGAACAGATTGTATGAAGACACCTCTCCTGAATGGATAGGTATATGGATAGTTGGTCTGCTTTTGTTGACACTGAGATTTTCTCTGAAAGCTACATGTTCACTCACACATACACACACACTTGCCACATGTATCAACATAAATTAGTATTTCCAAATATATGCAGATACATTTGTTTTTTCTGTTTTCTGATTTATATGCTTTTGTTTTGTTGAATTTTACAATGAAAGAATTTAAAATGTATATTTTTATTCTGGAAAGCAAAAGATGCAAGAGTTTGCCTATAAGGCTTGAGCTGCATTTCTAAGCATTTCTTCATCATTTCAAAAGATTTACTGAAGAAGCAATGTAATACTTGCCAGTGAAAGTGATTTAGGAAAGGGTCCCAATACAGTTATGAAAAATTAAGTCCAGTGAAAGATCTTTAAATCACTAGTCTGACATCTCTCCAAATTATTATTAAATATTTATATCATGCTTTTGTTCTTGTGAGCTGCTTTACATAGCCTCCCGCACTCCTTTTTATCCTCACAACCACAACCTGTGAGGTGGGTTAGGCTGAGGGTGAATGACTGGCTAAAAGTCACCCAATCAGCTTCATGGTCAAGTAAGGAGTAGAACCAGAATAGCAGTTGTTCTAGAACTCAGGGAGGTAGAGCTCTTATACCCATCCAGCCTGAAGGATCCTGTGTGAGACTGGTTTGTGAACTGAGTGAACTGAGTTCACTCATGTGAACTGCGTGCTGAACTGGATGGACCACTGGTCAGATCCAGCATGGCTTTTCTTAGGTTCTTATTTTCCAACCTAGATCTCCAGGTCCCTAGTCCAACACTAAACCACATGGGCTCTCCAGAGAACTCCTCTTACTATGTGAATTCTTTGTAAAATTTCAGATGGATTGGAAATTCATCTTGTTATGAAGTACAAAATATTCAGGCATGATACTGGTAGATCGCCAAACAATTCAGAGTCCTCAGCTACACAGTTGTTCTTACAGATCTATAATTATCCTAAGCACTTAATTAGGCAATTGTATCTTATTTAAGTTCCCAAGTTAAAAATTTGATTTCACAAGGCTTTTTTTAAAAAATGAGACTAGTTTCTTGTTTCTTTTCCTATGTTTCTCAACTGCAGAGCCATCTTGTTGCTGTTAAGAAACCTGAAAAAAAAAGTTTTGCCAGAGGAAATAGTCCTGTAAATTGCATGTATCTGTTTATACTATCCTAATAAAAAGTCTTTAAGCATGAAAGGAAACAATTGTGAGACACCTAAAATATACTGTGGAAACTACAGGCATACCACAGAGAAGGAAATAGTTCTTCTGCTACATAATACACTATTGAAACCACACTGGGTATGACAGCTCAAATCTGATTACTCTGCTCATTATTCTGTATGTGATCTGACCAGTCAAGATGCTGGAACCATTTCCTTCATGTGATTTTCTCCAGCAATCATTCCTTTCTATTTGAGGCTGTCTTTAAAAGATGATGATGATGATACACTGTGAAGAAGGCTTCAAGTGCAAGGGAATACATGCAAACTAAACACAGTTCAAAGGACTGTGCCAGTCCACTCTGAAACAGGGCTAACTTGTTGTGCATTGTCCCTTTTGGATGTTCTCATGGTGTTAAACCACATCATCAACAACTTACAGAAAACCCAGAAGCAAATGTATCATTTAGGCCTATGCACATTACACCTACACAACAGTCAAAGCATAGGCATACACTGTTGCTTTTCATGGAATTTGCCCTAAATATACTATGGAAAAGCAGTATAGCGGTAAAACTGCTATACTGACATCCAGCAGTAGCTAAGTATAGGCATACCTTGCAGGAAGGAGGAAAGTGAACGTGAACAATCTACAGTGTACTGAGCAAACTCACACATTCATGGTACCACCAAGAGACAATTTGAATAGATCCATTCTCTTGAAGCTGCTATATGTTGGCAGTTAGCATGGATATATTTGAATGTGAGATTTATTATTGTCGAGTTTTTAAAAATACCTTGCCTCCTAAAATATGTTGCAAGACTTTATTGTAAAGATCTCACTTAAGTCAATACATTTTAACAACACCTTCAAACAATATCTGTTGCTTTATTCAAACTCCCCCTATGGATTGATCAAAAACACAACTCAGTGAATGCAGAATGTCCCAAATGAAGAAATACAAATTTCTCAGGAAGGCTTAGCACATAAAAGAAAGCCAGGTAACCTACATAACAAGGACTATTGCTTCAACAGAACTTTGAATAATTTAAATAATATTTTGGCCTGCTTTAGGTAATCATGTTTCTGTTTTTATTTGTTGTGAGAGTTCTGTGCATTGTTGCTTAATCTGAGTTTCACCCTTGGGAGAAAAATAATGTACAGAAACATTTAAATTATAACTGTCTAGTTTAGAATCCAAGAATGCTTCATGATTACAGCAAATAAAGTACAGTAAAACTTATTTTAAAGGCAGCACCTTCACACCTGGGCCTTCACTTTATAAAAGGACCTTGGAGGAAGTGAAGTCATAGCTAAATTCCTCGCCCTTTGTGGCTGCTCACCCAAGCCAAAAACAGGATAAGCTCCTGAGTCCAGGAGGTCATCAATGCCACTCTGGAGGAGGGCCAGGTCCTCGCCCCTTTAAAGGAGGCAGTGATTAGTCCTGTTCTGAAGTGGGCATCTCTGGACCCAGAGGACCAACATGCCATTTCTGGGCAAAGTGCTCGAGTGGGTGGAGGCAGGTGGTGGTGGGACAACTCCAGGCGCTCTTGGAGGAAACTGACCATCTAGACACCATTCAATCTGGCTTCAGACCTGGCTATGGAACCTTAGTTACCCTGTATGAGATTTCTGTGCATTGTTGCTTAATCTGAGTTTCACCCTTGGGAGAAAAACAATGTACAGAAATATTTACATTATAATATCTGTCTAGTTTAGAATCCAAGAATGCAGGGAAGGGATGGGGCCATGCATTTCTGTTGGTTCTTCTGGACTTCTCAGCAACTTTCGATACCATCAGTCATGGTATCCTTCTGGATAGGCTGGCCGGATTGGAAGTTGGGAAGCACTGCTTTGTGGTGGTTCCACTCCTACCTGTCCAGCAGATTCCAGAAGATTGTTTACAGCTCTGCACCACTGCAACTCTGCCATGGAGTTCTGCAGGGTTCCATTTCATCCCCCATGATTTTTAACATCTACATGAAACTGCTGGGAGAGATCATCTGAGGGTTTGGGCTGCAGATGAGGGCCAATAAATTGAGGTCCTGTTGGTGGGCGGTTCAGCCTTCCGGTTAAGTGATTTTAGCCCTGTCCTGGACGGGGTTGCATTCCTCCTAGAGGATAAGGTGCGCAGTTTGGGAGTGCTTCTTGGCCCAGAGCTATCCCTGGAGTGTCAGGTGATGGCTGTTGTGAGGAGCACTTTCCTTCAGCTTCGGCTGATTCAACAACTGAGCCCTTACCTGGATGAGCAATGCCTAGCAATGGTGATCCATGCTCTGATAACTTCCTGATTGGATTACTGCATCACACTCCACATGGGGCTGCCTTTGAAGACAGTCTAGATATTTCAGTTGGTTCAGAATAGAGCTGTCAGGATGTTGACATGGACCAGTAGGTACTCACTCACTCTTGTATCAGTTACACTGGATGCCAATTGAAGTCCGGGCCCAATTTAAGGTGCTGGTGATGACCTATAAAGCCCTAAATGGCTTGGGTCTGGGATACCTGAAGGAATGCCTTATTCCTGTATGCCCTCCCACCCCTTGAGATCTGAGGCAGAGGTCCTATTCCAGGAGCCCTCCCTGAAAGAGATTAGGAGGGTGGCTACCCAGAAGAAGGCATTCTCTGTGGTGGTGCACTAACTATGGAATATGCTCCCCAGGAAGGTTTGCCTGGCGCTGACATTATATTATTTTCAGCGTCAGGCAAGCCCCTTTTTATTTTCCCATCATTTTAATGTTTAGATGATTTTAACTGGGTTTTATTATCTTAGTTGGATGCTGTGCTGCTTTGTTTATCTTACTCATTTTCACTGTAAGTTGTCCCGAGACGCTAGTGGTAACTGGGTTAAAATGCTATAAATAAATAAATAAATAAATAAATAAATTTACATTTAAGGCTAAGCCAGGTTGTGGTTCGCTTGAATGGTCCAACTCATCCCTGCCAACAAGTCATGAACTGTTTTTCAGCAAGATAGCACAATCAAAAGTTTGGTTGTTGTTCACTTGTGAATTATGGCGTGTTTCAACTATGGCTTTTCATTACACCTGAAACAAAAAATCCAACAAGAGGCTGGAGTAGCTAGAAAACAAAACTGCTCTGAAAGCTCTGGTATTTTCTCCACTTTGAACTGTATTCTTCCTGCCAACAGGACTATATCTATCCAACTTTTCCATAAGCCTACTTTTGAGGAAGATTTATAGAGAAAGCCAGTGTGGTATAGTGTTTACGAGTTTGGGACTGGGACTCAGGCAACCTGGGTTTTAGTTTAGGCTCAGCCATGGAGCCAACTGCGTGACCTTGGGTCATTTAAAGTCTCTCGGCCCAGCCTACCTCACAGGATTATTCTTGCGGGGATAAGACTGAGGTCAGGTGGAGGAGAATTATGTAAGCCACTTGCAGTTCTTAAGAAAAAATCAGGATATGAATCTAATAAAAGGGGCAGCTTGTCTAAGAACATCTTAGCAGGACTTCATATTCAAAGTATCACTTCTCTCTCTGAGAAATACCCCAACTTTTACATCCCCAGAAATGTATATTATTCCCAGATAAATGCCTTGCAGTGTATGAACGGGCATTATGTTTGTATGTGCATATGCACACATGTACACATATGCAGATCTATACACAATGAACAAAATCAGTCCAGAATTTATAAAAGTTGCTTCTCCTCAAATAAGCCATGCCACAGCTTCAGACAAAATGACAAGCCATGCCAAGGCAGGCAATTAAGCAAATGATTCCTGGCTCACACCACAGGTTAAACAATCCACCATGGATTTTTAAGATACAGTGATCCTATGAACTGGGTCATTGTGCTATACAAGATACATTTAATGATTTCTAAACTGATAATATTTACTAGAAAATGCTGAACTAAATAAATATGGCCAATGGTCTCCTATGCACAGGAGAATACATGGATAGACTACATTCCGACACAGCAACAAAGACATCGCCTGAAAGTAGGTTTGGCCGTTTTGAGGCATGCTACGAAGGACTGGCTGAATTTTTAAACTGCCCAATAATTCACTTCAGGTAGTCAACATAAACAGCGGGTGATACTGATGATGATGACCTATGTCAAGTCAACAGTGACATCCATTTTAGTAAGTAAGTAAAAGCTCAATGAATCTCAACAAGGATCTGTCTAACAGGAAAGCTATTCAACAATGTATTAAATTTCTATTGCATTGCATTGTTTACAATATCCATTCTAGTAGCAAAACATTTGTTCTTATGCTCCAACCTTTAGACAAGCATTGATCACAACAGTCTTGAGGATTCTCTAAAACACACATACCCAAATGGTAAGCGTATTAAAATGTCAGCCAGAAGCATTTTATCTCTTCAGAGGCTGATATCAATACAGTGCCAAAGGAACTATTGTGAAATAGTGGTGGCTGTAACAGAATTTGATTGTGCTGTGTTTGGACCATGGAATCAAGAAAATGAAGCCTGACTAATTTCCCACTAAGTATAGGAGAATTAATTTTTGTGGCTTCTTGTGCAAGAGAACTGCCTTGGTTTTCTTCAGCTTTATGTCTTTAGAACAGGGGTCTTCAAACTTTTTTTACCAGGGAGCCAGTTGAAAGGTGCCGGTGCTGGGTGTGGGTCGGAAAGGTGGTACTGGCGGGGCACGCAGGCCGGTGTGGGAGTGGGGGCCGGGTGCGTGGGCGCAGTGGGGCACAGGCGTGCACAGCGAGGGAAGGTGAGGCAAGGGAGGGGCGGGCACACGCCGCTTGGAGATCATTTTCTTCTAGCGAGTCCATAACAATCTCCTCAAAAGCAAGCCGCTGCCTCCCTGAGCAGGGGCCAAGGTGGGCAGCAGCGGGTGTGCATGGCATGTGCACAGTGCGCTGAAAACCTCTGAGGCGGGCTGGATAAATGGCCATGGCGGGCCAGACCCAGCCCCCAGGCCGTAGTTTGAGAACCCATGCTCTAGAAAGATGTGCTGACTTGGAGAACAGAACTCAAAGACCTCAACATATAGCCCCTAGAAGTCAGAATGAAGATCCAGGACAATCTTTATAGACTTGAAGGCTGGGTGAAAAGCAACAGAACAAAATTCAACAGGAACAAATGCCAAGTTCTTCATCTAGGGGAAAAAACCCAAATGCATCAATACAAGATGGGAATATTTAGTTCAACAGCACTGAAAAAGAAAAAGATCTTGGAACTGTTGCAGACAACAAGCTAAATATGAGCTAGCAATGTGATGCAACCTCAAAAGGGGCAAACGCTATTTTGGGGTGTATAAATAGAAGTGTCACTTCCAGAACAAGAGAGGTACTAGTTCCCCTTTATGGTCAGACTTCATCTGGAATGCTGTGTTCAATTCTCCAGATATTTCCTGGGCTTTATCTGATAGTGTAGTTTGCTGACATCCCAGAATTCCTTTGTCTTCACCACCTGAACTCCCATTTCCATTGAAGCTATAAACAGGTCAAACACATTCTGGCAGCTTTTCCCTGTGTGCACGAACAACACTGGGCATGTTTAGTCTCTAGAGGGGTATGACAGAACTCTACAAATAGCTCAAAGGCTGTCACAAAGAGAGAGGAAAAGATCCCTTCTCAGTCATCCCTGAATGTAGGACAAAGAACAACGAACTTAAACTACAGCACACAGGATTCAGACTAGACACCGGAAAATACTTCCTGTCAGAGCAATACGATAGTAGAACCAGTTGCCGAGAGAGGTTGTGGACTCTCCCACACTAGAGACATTCAAGGCAAAACTGGACAGTCATCTGAGTGGGGTGGTATGACTTGGCACCAGCCAGGGGTTGAATGGTCCCTTCCAACCCTACTGTTCTACAAATCTATGATTCAATGTTGATGGAGCATGCTCAGTGGCTATGGAATGTTGGGGGGAGGGGCAAGTATAACGTGCCTGCAAACCTGAAAGAGCAGCAGTCTGCACAGCAAGATCTGGTTAGAAATCATTCATGTTTATGTTTTAGTTTAGCTTTTGATCTTAATAATTATGAACCACCTTCTTTTCACAGACCACAGAATAAGATAAAAAGATGTGCAATTCCATGAAAAAGACATGGCAATTGTTCTTCCTGACAGTGTGGTTATCTTGCATTAAACTAAAGGTTATTCAGTCCATTTGTGCTACAGTACAAGAAATTGTCTGTAGAACTGATTGATTTATGTGTATAGAGCTCAACTGATTTATTATGCCAATCACAATGGAAAGAATCAAAAGGTATGTTCACTCAACAAAAAGGGGTGGGGAGGCACATAAACCTTCATGTTACACTACACCAAAGCTGTTTCTCCACCTTCCCTGAGGCTTTATGTGCTCAACAAAGCATGGAAGAAAATGTCCAATACATAATGCAGGCACAGATTACTTATCTTGGCCTACTAATCTTGACCTACCTCTTCCCCATCTGTCATTTTCATTGAATCCAAGCAGACTTACAATCAGCAGTTGCTAATTTATCTTACTGTGAAATTTTAACAAACCAGTATTGTGCACAATAGTTCAAAAGTTAAAAAATTATGTTACCTACATGAATCATAGTAAGATCTGAAAGAATTCGGTTAGAAAGAAGCTGCAAATCTCTTGACATATATAGGGGCAGGTAGGATATGAATAAAGCACCAATTCAAGTACTTTACTCACCCAGTATTTATTTCTGCAAGCCTAACTTCATAATGGGGGTAGTCATGTTTGCCTCAACTTCTCTTCATTTCAGAGATTTATATTCTTAGTTTTTCACTTCACTCTAGGCCTGGCACCACCACAAGACATATTCAGGTAGATATTAGGGGCAAAGAACCCTGGAAAGGACCAACACCTGTCATGAGTCGCAAGGACTCAGCCATCTTTTTTTCACAAGAAGATGGCAACAGCCACTTCTCCGTCCTCTAACCCAGGGGCCTCAAACTCAACTTACCTGGGGGCTGCTGGAAGTAGAGTCTGGGTGAGGCTGGGCCGCATCAAGTATTCCACCACCGCGGTGGTGGTGGGCCGCTCAACCTGCGGCCGGTCCGGGCGCCGCCAGCGCTTTGAAGGCCGCAGGGCCCCTCCCCTGTGCCCCACCTGTCCCGACAATTGGCCCGTGGGCCGCGAGTTTGAGACCCCTGCTCTAACCCCACCTTACAAGTCTCAATGTGTATCTAGTCAGTAGCAAACCACAATAAAGTTCAGTAAGGCATACTCCCAAGTAAGTGCATTTTGGATTGCAGCCTAAATGTACACTTTTCTCCTCTTTCATTCTGCATGTCTTAACCCTAAAAGGCAGACTCTATATTGCACTACTTCGCATGCACTAATCATATGAATCAAGATGACAGCTTTCATACCTACTCATATGCTAACAAAATCTCATGTTACAACAGTTTTCATGGTTGCAAGGTTATTCATTTATTAGTGCTTCTGCATTGCTATTTTGAATCATGGCATTGACTAATGTGGCTTTCACATCTAATATCTGAAATGTCTAGCCTGAACCACAAGGATTAAAAAATAGAAGAGGAAGTGAGGAAATGAAACAAGCAGAATCTGGATTCATCTCTTTTTTGGTTGAAGGGTTCTAACAGTTTAAATAAATAAATAAATAAATAACCTTCATTGTTACAATTAATTGCATTTATAATGAAAAATTAAAGGTTGCTTTCAGGTGGCTGAATAAATGCCTATATTAAAGGAGTATTCAGTGGTCTTAAAACTGAACCCGTTGCTGTCATTGTTCAAGAAAGAATATCCTCTAGAGAACTGATGGCTGAGCCATCTACTTCACAATACATTGGTCTTTGGAAGGGACAGGTATGTGCAGCTTATTACATAAATTATCATGGTTCAAGCTATCTATCTAAACACTGACCAGTGCCTCATGTTTCTGTGAACCTTGTACATGCTTGCTCAGCAGAAAGCATTGCTAAGGTCAATAAAGCATAGTTCTAAGCACATGGTAGGCATATTATGAGTGGAGCCAGCTGGAGCCAGGGGTCAGACTAGATGGCCTGGGAGACTCCCCTTCTGACTTTCTCTGTTTATATATTCAGTAGGCACAAATAGGATGTGTGCTGAGTACAAAAAGAAATAATCCACTGACAAATTAAATTACAAAATATTGCACACATTTATAGATAGAAAATCTCTTCGTCTACATGTCTGTGTCTCTCTGTGTGTGTATTTCCCCACAAGAGATCAGACAGTTGTTCTTGGGTTTTATCTGGATACCTCAGAATAGCCTACAGTTGCCAATTTCTTTAGAAAACTAAAATTAAAGTTAAACATACCTAGAAATTCTGGAAGACAAAAGGTATTTTTTTATAATCTTATGCATGTTTATACAGAAAACATTCAATTAACTCCCAGCATAACGGCTGGTACATGATGAAGGTTGTAGAACTTTTTTTGGTGTAACCATTTAGAGGGATGCTCCTGAAAACTTGCTGCAGGCATTTTGTGGAAGAACAAACATGTGGACATGCCCCCTAGACGTGTGCATAATCAGATTAGGAGAGGGTTGGAGTGTAAGGATATGACACTCTTGCCTTTGATACCAGAAAATTAGAATATGTAATTAAACACGCCACCCTGTCGCCCATAGAAAGGCATTGCTGGCTTCAATGAATATTTTGACCAGCTAAAATTAAAAAGGCATGTATTGCTATCATTTGACCAGGCAACTGACCAGTGTTCCAATCCTTGAAAAAGGGCAGACCTCAGGGGCCAAAATGTAAACCCAAAAAGCACTCCCTCTTTTACTGTTCATTTATGAAGAAATCAGAACACAGGTTACATTGTACTACATGCTATGAAGGAGGAAGGACTTAATTTGAGGCTGCACGGTGATTCTCCCCCAAAGCAACTTTTATGGAAAACTGCACACCACAAGGAAGTTATCTGCCCATTTTCTATCCACATGATGGGCATCTGTTA
The DNA here is from genome assembly GCF_004798865.1 of Varanus komodoensis. NCBI lineage: Eukaryota > Metazoa > Chordata > Lepidosauria > Squamata > Varanidae > Varanus > Varanus komodoensis. The sequence continues at coordinate 1,193,847 of NW_025336100.1, read as the reverse complement.
CTGTCTCCTCCAATTCTATTCTGTGCATGACGTGTCACTGCTGGTTAAGAACCAAGACTTCATTTTTTGTTGTTGGGTTGTTGTTGGTGGAGGGTTGTTTTTTTGGGTTTTTTTGGCAAAAGCTGCTCCATCCCAATGTGATTCTAAATTACGGCACACTAAGAAATGTCACATATAATAGAGGAGGATAAAGACAAATATACAGGGCAGTTGACTGCCTGCAGCTTTCTCTGGAGCATGTGGTATACCAAAAGAACCAAAGTTACTCATTCAAAGGCACAATGACTTTGAAAAAGCAAACAGAATGTATCCTTTGACAAATCTGAACAGGAACAACATTTTGATAGTCACCAGATTACTTATTGTAATATATGCATCCTGAAATTGATACTGTAGGTTGGAGACATGGTACATGGTACGTACACAATTTCTCTGTAGTACATACAAACAAATATTATGAGAGTGCTGGTGAAATCCTAAAACCAGACTAAAAAAAATATTAATTCAAAAAGCTTATCTTTGTCTTGCTTTCTTAAAATAGCCCATCTTCTCACTGATAGATATCATTTTCAATATAACAGGCATCTTAGTGCATTAATTATCAAATTATTCTCCAGGGAATTCTGGAAATTCCTTCTCTAGAAATCTATGGCAACAGAATAGTACATGAAGCAATGTACATCATGGACTGAAAACTAACATAGTATTTAAAAATACTGTATCTCACACAATGTAAGTTCAAGCAATCTATATTAAAAAGCAACAAAATGTAAATAAAAAATTCCAGCAGTAAACAATTGACACTGCTGTTTATCCACTTCTGTACACTTTTGTATATAAAAATTATAAATAAATAAAATTTCCCACAATAACAGAAAGCCCAACTCCACTACCCCTTACCCATCACAGAATGTAGGTGTCCTCAAATACAGAATTCTGAGGGCATCCACAACCTAGGCACTGGAACACCAGCAAAAACATGTTTCTTTCAGCAAAGCATTCCATTGTGTGTCACCATAGAGAAGATGGAGACTGTTAAGTCACAAAGAAGACCCTCTGTGAAAGATGGGGCACAAAGCAGCATCCACCTACTCCTAAATTTAAGGGTTCATAGGTATATACAGAAAAAAGAGGAATATAGGAACTGAGGGCTGTGGGACAAATAATCCCACCTGGAGTCCCAATATGGCCATCTGGGGTTCTCCGGAAAGTCATGCCTCCTTCCTGATTCTACCCTCTGTTTCCCAGGATGGCACCACCTCCTGTGGGAATTCCCACTACACAGAAAGCTATTTTAATGTTGCTGAGTATACCTGCCCTGAATCATTGGAACAGATCCCAAGGCAACACAGCAGCCAGAAAGTGGCTGGCTCAAGTCCCAAGGCTCATGTAGGAAGGGGTAGGGTCCAGACCAGGACCTCCTGAAGTTAAACTTAATTTAAATTAAATTTTTGGAAATATCTTCCTTGCGAACAAGTCTCCTACATGCAAGTAGGCCTTTCTCACAAGTTTCTCTGCCTGCACCTCTGAGGCACAGCCCTTCTCCTCCAGAGGTGATGCCCTCATGGCAGTCACTCCTGAGGGCTCATACTCCTGATCTACTGGCATATCTTGAGCATTCCTGGTGGCAGGTTATTCCTGGTTGTACAGCTCTTCCTGTAAGGATGAGTCTTCCAGTAGAGGGATGATGGGCCGTTTTGACATTCAACCTTCCCTCTTAAATTCCTATTTAAAACTTCTCTCTTTGCACATTTTGGTCATTTACACCAAGGATACAAAGAACCTGCCAACAGAATCCATCAGCATTGCTTAGCCTCAACTGTGGACTGTAGTCCCACTCATAAATTACAGATTTTTATAGCAGCAAGTCTAGGCAGGTGGCACAGCAGTCAAAGTTCTACAACTCTGGTTTGTTTTTTGGTTTGTTTTTTTTATCTAGCCCCAACTTTAACAGCAGCTGACTCGGATGACTCATATGTCCACACTATTTTCAGGCTAGATCAGTTGTAATTTTCCTAGTAGTGCCTTATTTTTAATAAAGTACACCTACTATGGAAAAGCCAACCTATGCTTTCTTTTTTCACTTATGGACGATGTTTAAGCTCCATGGTGGGGATTTGTGGTCATCACTCTAGACCCAATGAAGAATTCTCCTGTACAAATCTCACAGAAAACAGGCCGTACTGTGCTACAGCATAGTTCCTGGTCATCTCAAAGGTTCATGTAGAAAGCTCAAAGAATCAACCTAAAGAATAGTGGCTTACATTTAAGCAGCATTCTTCTTTTTTCCAGAACTTTCCACATTACTTGTGTGCCACTCATAACATGATACACTATGGTAAGTGATAGTGATCCCTGAGTTGACAGATATATATGATCATCACTCCATGACTACAGCATTAAGTGATAATTCCCATATTTAAATAAACCATAACTACTAGAAAGAATGTGTTGCTTTTACAAAGCCTTCCCAATCACAATAGTTTGCATTCATAAGTTCGGGGGACATCAAATGCTGAACATTCAAGTAAAAAGAGATCATGGAACGAATTTGTTTGTGTGAACAAGCTTCAGTGCATTTTTCATAGCAAACCAGACAACCAAATTCACTAAGAACTTAAAAGTCAAGGAAGGTTGATTAATGGATCAACAGCCTGAATTGGAAGTCTAAACCTTTGTTACATTTTTTAAAGAAAAAAATCAAGGGAGCAAACCAAGGTAAACTATCTTGAAAAGATGCAAAAAAACATGGGGATCCAGCAACCCCCCCCCCCCAGCCTCCTTTTGTTTTTAAAAGAAATAATCCTTTAAAGCAGTATCCTAAGGAAGTCTGCACATCTATTTTCTAATTTAAAGAAGGCTTATAATTTAATTTGCAACCAGGGAGGAAGAAGGAATAACAATTATGTAAAACTTACTCAAGATGATACTGAACAAAGCAGTTTCTTCCAAAACATCAGCTGTATCACAGCTGGAGAAAGCAAGAGAAAAGCAAAAAGAAAGGCTTAAAACAACTAAGATATTAAGGGCCATTTAAAAAGAGGGAAGAGAGCAAAGAAAACACCCCAAGGTCAATCTGGCTGTCTACTAAACTGGAAATTACAGATCAGCCTAAAACAACATGGGCAAAAATAGAGCAACCACAATCGCCAGTTGGGGGTGGGGGGGGGAGGTTAATTGAGAATCACAGCAACCAAGTTGTCCAGAAAGCCAGTAATTCCAACAGACTTTCATACAAGCTGTAATTACTGGATTGCAAAACATATTTATTTAAAAGATACACAGATTTTTTTACACAGCCTACATAATTATTACTGTATAAAAAATTGGAGAAAAGGAAATCACCATAGAAAATAAGATAAAGTACAGTTGTGGAAAGAGATTGTGGCATGCATCCAGTGTTTACTTTCCAAGAGGCAAATTTGATATTAAAAATGTATTCTACTTTTAAAGTGAAACTGCATGAACATCCAGATCAGATTATTCATAAGACTCATAAAATAGTAGAGATCAAAGGGGACAGAGGCCATCAAATCCAACCTCCTGCTTAGTGCAGGGCTCTAAGTTAAACCATCCCTCTCAGGTCTCTGCTCAGTTGCATCTTGAATGCCTCTCCTGCAAGAGAACTCACAACCTCCCTAGGTAATTGATACCATTATCATACTGCTCTAACAAAAAGAACCTTTTTCCTGCTATCTAGCCAAAATCTGGCTTTCTGTAACTTGAGTCCATTATATGGTGGCCCTGAAACAAGGTTTATTTTTAAAAACTTTTAACACCTGGAATCCAATACTGAGAGCTACAGACTTTTGTGGGATGCAAAAAAGAATAAAAAATAGTATTTCAGAAGAATAATGCATATCCAGTTGAGAGTCTGGCACTATGCTCCTTTTCTAAGATCATGATTTAAGAGAAATTAACATAAAACCAGGGGAAATGCATGCACTGTACTTTTGTGCAATCCAGCTACCTCTCTGAATATAATAGATTGCTGCTACATGTAAAGTTATGGGGAAGGGCTGGCTTTATATGAAATTTAGCTGATAAACAGCCAAAACACTCAGCAGCTCTCTATCAAACAAACTTGAAAGAAAGAATTGTGTGCTTCAAATAATAATATTCAACTTAATACTTACAGTTTAAGTTATAAAAGTAACTGAAGCAATTATGTCTGTGTTTTCAAAAGAAACATGGAAGATAAACTTAATAAGATACTGTTTCTGTTGTCTCTATATCTGCCTAATTATTTAGAAGCTCAAGCTTTTCAGAATTGGATGTTACTAAGTTCATACATTCCAATCAGACCTTAAGCAGAATCATAGTGAAACTGGCTCCCCTTGTCCATTTCTTTCCACTCTACATATTTGCTTCAGCAAAGCCAACATAAGGACAGAGACTACAAGAAGAACAAGTATTTATTTATTTATTTACTTATTTATTTAAAACATTTATATGCTGTCCTTCACTACTGCATCTCAGGATGGCTTACAAGATTAAAACCAATAGCCATAAAAACAATCAATAAAACAGTACAATAAAATTACTATAAACCAATATAAATAAATCAAATCAAAACCAACTGTGGACACTAAAAATGCTAATTTTAAAAATGACAATAAAATAAAAAAGGTTTTAACCTGGCGCTGAAAAGAATATAGGCTCAGTGCCAGGCAAATCTCCCTGGGAAGCACATTCCATAATTTGGGTGCCACCGCAGGGAAGTTATAGGAATTAGAACTGATACTTCTATTAATACAAACTAAAATATTCTCCATCTTGTAATGATGCATTTGGTTTCTTCTTCCTAGGTGTAGGGCCTGCATTTGCCCCTACTGAATTTTATTGTGTTGTTTTTAGCCAAACACTCAAACCTATCAACATCACCTTGAATCTTATTTCTGTCTTCTAGGTTATTAGCTATCCCAATAGAGTGGATTTAATTTAAATCAAAATGATTTGAATCACTAGTCAGTCAGACTAGATTTAGATCATGGTTTTCTACATAATTTGCACACCTGCCTGCCTTGCCCATGAGTAGAGGAACTTTATTAAAATAGTCCCAAACTGGGTCTCATTTATGGTCTGCTACCAATATAGGTTTTCACTTCCAGGAAAAGAACAATATGATAAACCTCGAACTATACACAAAAAGATCCAAAGACTTCTCCTCAAAAGGTTTCACTTTCATTTTTACTGCTTGACCCTCCCTCCTCACAATTAGCAGATCTATTCCACTCCCAACAATCTTCTTATATTCATTGATATTTTTTTTGAAATTTTTGAAACATTGCATTTTTTGAAATCCCTTAACAGTTGAGGGGTTGATTCTGTGTATATAGATTTGCAAAGGAACAATGGGATTAAATCTTTTTCTCAAGTCTCAATGTTTATTTTATATTTTTGTTGTGAAGAAGAGGCATGTGATCTCTGCAGGCACAAATTCACAGTTTTGAGAACTGTAAAACCAAGCATCTGTGATAATATCTTCTAGACAGAAAAACTGCCAAATAATCTGACAAAAAGTTCAGAAAGAGCATGACACTGTGAATGAATTAATGGCATTCATTTACCAAAAAATCTGAACATTGCATAAATATATTGCCTTACACTACATAAGTAAAAACTAATCCATATTTCATGATTAAGCTATAAGGTATCTTAAACTGGAAAAAAAACTTTCTTTAGATAGATTTTTCCTTAAAAAGCATAGTATTTTTAAAAAACCAATTAAAATGTTAAAACTCCATTTTTATTTTTTGGTTATTTTTCATTGATTTTTATCCACCCAGTATTCCACCAACTTCTGTGACATCTGCAAATCTGATAATTGTTCTCTGCACTTCCTCATCCAAATCATGGATGAGGAAGTGGTGCATGCCTTGTGGAGGGAGTCCATATTCCCATCAGTATGGGCACTGAAGAGCCTCTCACCATTGAAGGGCAGGTCCTCTATGTGGGCCCTGGTCTCAGGGGGTAGGGATGCAGAGCGGAGCCATGGGTGGCTGCAGAGGGCCATGGCACCCATCATGGCTGTACTATCACAGTCGACATGATGTTGAGCTGCCTCAACTTGGAATCTAGAAAGATTTTCTGCCTCTTTGTTTATAATGCGTACAGCATTCTGGAGGTGGTCTGGAAACTGTTCTACAATGGCACCCATCTTTTCCATAGGAAAAGCTGGTAACTGGACTTAGTTGCCTCATAATTGGAGACCCTGAAGCACAGACCTTCTTGGCCATGACCTTCTTCTAGGCAGTGACCCTCCTTGTCCACAGGGGTGGACGGATCCCTCTGGGGCATACCCTGCAGGAGAGGACAAGTGGGCCTGCTATACGCTGTGTCCAGGGAGTGACGTAAGGAAGAGTCCTAGCTGGGCTGGCGATGATGCAAGGCGTGAGGCCAGCCCCTTGGGCCAGCAGAGTGGCCAGTTTCCCTGCAGGGGGAGGTGCAGTGATGGAAAGGGGCACCACAGCTGCTGTGGTGCAGTGATCCTGATTGCAGGACCTATGCTCCCAGCCCAGCTCCTTGATGTGCCACATGGTCCTGGCGTACTCCCATTGCCAGCCACAATCCCATGTGTGCACTCAGAGCATGGTCAGAGAAGCTGGAGAGCAGCAGTGATGTTGGTGGCAGTGGTAGTCCTCGTAGGGTGCTGAGCTATTGGAGGAGGTAGGCTCTGTCATGTGCGGCACTCATGGTGCAGCTGGCAGCATGAAGCGGGGAGTTTTTGGTGAGCATGGGGAGCGTGGGCCTCCACGGATCCAGAGTCGAAGTCAGCCAGTCAGGGCCTCCTTGTGTGTGGGGTTGAGGCAGGAGACCCAGAAGCCAACGACCCAGAAGACGATCTGCCCCAATCCGGTGAGCAGACACGTGTCTCAGGATGCTCCTGGGAGAAGCAGCGTCACCTGCAGGCAACACTTGCAGTGGTCAGTCCCTCGAGGAGGTGGAGGCACAGCGAAAAGCCTTTGCCACCAGCATAAGCAGTGTGCCACGTGCCAGCAGGTTCTCGGGCATAGCAAGCTGGTTTCTGGCTGCTGAAGAGGGACGTGCCTCCGGGGAGTCTGGGCCCGGGACTGCAGAGATCACTTCCAGAGTGTCCCCTGGGTCTGGTGTTCACAGGCAATCTTGGGCAGGCTCTGATGCCGGGGGCAGGGGGAGAATTCTTCATGGTGCAGAGGGATTCTTCTTCTTTGAGGCAGCTGCATTACTGGAGGGGCCCTCTCTCAGAGAGGCAGGTCTTTTCCTGGCCTTCCTAGGCTTGGGAGCTCCCTCAGCAAGAGGGGGGGCGGTGTCGACCTCCGAAGGGTCAATGCTGGTGAGGGCTCTCTGTCAGAGTGCCTGAGGGCTCTCTGTCAGAGGTGGGTGGACCTCTTCCTGTGGGTCTGTTTCTTAAAAGCATGGCAGTGGGGGCAAGTTTCTACAACATGCCCCTCACTGAGGCAGAGAAGGCACTTAGAGTGGCCATCTGTGGTGGGCATCTGGGCCACGCAGGAGGCGCAGCAGTGAGGAGCCGAGTTAGCCATGTGGCTCAAAGGGGAGCACACATGGAACAAGTGAGAGGAGGAGGGAGATAAGTCTTGATTCTCCACAGGAGAAAAAGGGGGAGAGGAGGGAAGAGAGAGGTGACTGGGCCCCCTCTCTGTGTGAGGCTGGAAAGGGCAAGAATAATATTCTTTTTCTTTTTTGTAGAGAAGAGAAGGAGAGAGAGAAAAGAAGATGGTTAACCAGGGAAGTGAGAGCGAGTGGAAGGTCCGATTGGCGACGCAACTCATAGCACAGTCAAAAAGGAACTGAGGGACTGGGTGGGATCCCTCCTTTATGCTACCTGCTTAGGGGTGGGGCGGGGCTCCCACCCACTCCATGCCCCAAGCTTTAGAAGTTTTCTCCGATCAAGGCCTTGAGCTCCATGGCAAAGCCTGTGTGTGTGAATGCACAGAGACCACGAAGAACCACTGGTATCTCTCGCTGCGTGTGAGCACACATTTTGTTTTAACATAGTATCTACTTATGCTCCTTACCATCCCACACTCACATTCAGTTTCTTTCCATTTTGCCTGTGTTTTCCTCCTCCCTTTAATCTGTCTTCAGACAGATTCCTCAGTTAATCATAGTTATTCCCCTTGAGGCTGCTTCCATCTTGCTCCAGAAGAGCTGCTGACCTCACCTTAACCTGGTCTGGTCATGTCATGTCCAGCAAGGATGTCCCAGCTCTTAACACTGACACCCAAGTAATTTCCATGGCCCCTCCTGAACAACTAGGGCTTGGAACCTGTGGGTATTCGTGGTCAATGTTACAGGCAGAAACCCTCGCACTTCAGAAGCTGCTACCCAAGCTTTCCAAAGAGCTCTAGAGGCCATGAAGGATAAAGTTTTATCAAAAAACTAAACCAAAAGGAAGTGGTAAAGGAATGGATGCCAAAAATGTGACCCTGCAGCTATAGGGTGGGAAAACAAAACTTTCATCTAAGTTTAAAAATGCCTTCTGAGAAGTTCAAATATTTGTTTAGAAAAATTGTAATTTTGTATACATGTTTCTTGTTTTTATCATTCTTGTTCTGTCACAGGGACACAGGAATCAAACAAACATTATAAATGAAAAATCTGTCTTCTAATAACAGTCTTAATACAGAACTTTAAAAAAACAGTGCGCTGTTTTAAGCTATTTAGTTAGATATGTCTGCTAAGGAATTTAGTTAGAACTCCATTTTTTTAAAGGAACATTTGTTTCAATGGACTTGAGCTAAACAGTCTGGGTTTTAACACCACTGGTGATGGTGCCAAAAAGTAACACATGCATTTCAGCTAATCAATATTGAGTATCCAACTGTGCCACTCACTCAGTAGAATTTCCACAACCAGTAATATTGCCTGGATTTTTTTCCCATTTCTCTCACAAACTGAAGAGCTTTAGATTATGAAATATTTTCTTTCAGAATGACAAATAAACTATTTAATCAGTTTTTAATATTATTATTCAACCTTTGCACCCGCAAATTATTTATAAAAATTATGCAATAAAAATTTCGTAGAAAGCCCATAGGATAGTTTCTGAAACTATCATAAATTTTCTGAAACTATTATGAACTATTTATAATAGTGCCAGATGATTGGAGAAGGGGCTCATGTTGTCCCTATCTTTGTGGGGGGGGGGGATGAACCTGGGAACTACAGACCCGTTAGTATGACATCAATCCCTGGAAAAATTCTGGAACAAATTATTCAAAAATCAATTTGCAAGCATCTTGAAGAAAATGCAGTGATTAATGGAAGCCACCATGCATTGATCAAAAGTAAATCCTGTCAGACTAATTTAATCTTGTTTTTTGATTGGGTAACCTCCCAAATGGACAAAGAAAACACTGTAGACATAATCTACCTTGACTTTAGCAAAGCTTTCAACATAGCACCACACAACATTCTGATAACCAAATCAGCAAAAACTGGACTAGATGGAAAAATTATTAGGTGGATCCAAAACTGGCTGCTGAATTGGACACAATGAGTGCTCATCAATGGCACCTTCTCAAATTGGATGGAGGTAAGTAGTGGGGTGCCACAGGGTTCAGTCCTGGGCCCAGTGCTCTTCAACATCTTTATTAATGATTTAGAAGTGGAAGTACAGTGGTATCTCAGCTCACGAACACCTCAGTTCATGACCAAATTAGGTTGCGAACAAAAATTTCATAAAAATTTTGACTCAAGTTGTGAACTCCGCATTGGGTGGCAACCGCGATCGCAGCCATCTCTATGCTCCCCCAAGTGGGGAGATGGCCACGATCGTGCTGGGGGGGAGGGAGATGGCTGAGATTGCACCTGTCTTTCCTGCAGGAGCGCAACCACGATCTAGGCTATCTCCCCCCCCACACCGCCACACCCATCTCTCCCCCTCCAATGCGCGGGGATGATGGGTGTGTGCAGGGATGAGGGGCATAATCGCACTTGTGCTGGGGGGGGGGGGAGATGGCCGTGATCTTTGTTGTCACTTTGCTTTACATTTTTCTGATTAAAAAAATAGTTACAGAATGGATTAACCTTATTTACATTGAACCTTATGGGGAAATTTAACTTGGCTCACGACCAATCTGAGTCATGACCTGAGTCCTGGAACAAATTAAGTTCGTGAGCCAAAGTACCACTGCACAAGGAAAGATAATCAGATTTGCATACGATACAAAACTGGGTGGGACAACAAACACCCTAGAAGACGGAAGATCCAGAATGATCTTGATAAACTTGAACATTGGGCTGAAAATGAGATTCAGTAAGGACAAGTGCCAAGTCCTCCCCCTAGGAAAGAGAAACCAAATATATCGATACAAGATGGGGAATGCATGGCTCAACAGAACTGAAAAAGAAAAAAGTCTTGGAGTAATTGTGGACAATAGGCTAAACATAAGCCAACAATGCAATGTAGCTGCCAAAAGGACAAATGCTATTTTGGGATGCATTAACAGAAGTATTACTTCCAAATCACGAGAAGTAGTAGTTCCTCTATATTCCTCACTAGTCAGATTTGAATATAGTGTTCAGTTCTGGGCACCAAGATTTAAGAAAACTGCAGGTAAATTAGAAAGGGTCCATAGAAGGGCAACAAAAATGACCCAGGGTTTGGAAACACTGCCCTATGAGAAGAGACTGAGAGAACTGGGCATGTTCAGCCTTGAGAAGAGAAGACTGAGGGGGGACATGATATGCCTTTATAAGTTCCTCAGAGACTGTCACAAAGAGGAAGGTCAAGATCTCTTCTTGCTGATGCCAGAGTGTAGGACACAGAATAATCAAGTCAAGTTGTGACAATCCACATTCCTCACTGTCAGAGGAATACAACAGTAGAACCAGCTGTGTAGAGAGGTGGTGGGCTCTCCCACACTAGAAACATTCAAAAAGAAACTAGACAGCCATCTGAGTGGGATGGTGTAACATGATGTCCTGCAACACCAGGGGGTTGGACTCGATGGCCTTCATGGCCCCTTCCTGCTCTACTATTCTATGATTCTATGATTCTAGCATGGACTCTATAAGCTTAGCGTGTAACTGTTATATCCCCAAAGCATGGTCATTCCCATTCCTCCAGGGCTGAACAAAGTTCCCTGAAATGAGAGCAAAGATGAAAACGTAACTAAATTCAGTTTCTGGCAGGGAAGGCAGTTTCAAATCCCATTTGATATTAAATTTCTAAAAATGTGTTCTTCTTGCAGCATCATGTCCAACTGCATTCTTTACTCTTTCCAGGCTCAGACTTGCTAGGTATGTTGAAGGGGGTGGAAGAAAAGGACAGGACAGGACAGGACAGGACAGGACAGGACAGGAATTCCTCTCTCATTTTCTTTTCAGTTTTTTCAAATGCATCAATAAAGAGAAGGTGATGCTCATTTTGCCAATGATTTCAGGGAGCTTTTGGATTGTGTAGTAGGTTCACTCAAACTCTACTCAATGTGTATTAATCAGGGCATCTATTTCATTTTTCTCCTGTTTAATATATAAATAAAGACAGTGGAATAAAACTGAATGTCTCCCTCAAACCCTTATCCATTCAGCACCAAAAAAAATTCTGCAGGTAGAAAATGGCTTTCTTTTCCTTTTCCTTTTTGCTTACAAAACTGTTTCTAGCTTCCCATGAAATTAGTGTGCACAACAGTCAATTCAGCCATCATGCCAACAGTTTCCAAAGATAATCACATCACTTGAAGGCCATGATTGATAGAACTCAGCTTACAAACCACATTGCTAAAATCAAATGAGAAATATACAATCTCTTGGAGCAGTTCTAAGGACTTCAAAGTAAGATCAGTATACAGATTGTATTTTTACACTGAAAAGACTCAGAATAGATATTACTTATCAAAATGTACCAATCATTCTAATTCTATACATCATATTTAATAATAGGTGCCACCAAGTTCAATGGGACCCACTCCTAGGTGAGTGAGTACAGGATTGCAGCCTAAGGGTGTGATCCTTTTTGTGTTTAGACAGAATAAAGAGCAGAGATCGATGAAACTGGGGGAAGACAGCTGGAGCGCAGATGGAGAAAAACTCATGATGAATCCAACTGAACATGGCTTAGAACTCATTATTGCACCTATGCCATGGTGGTGAAGATGGCAAAGAAATCTTAGTATTCCGCCTCCATTGTGTCCTCTCAGTGATGTCCAGCGGAGCTGTTCTGTTTCAGGGGCTCTTACACAATAGCCCAGTGAAAGAAATATTGGAACCCTCAGTTGCCCACAGTTAGGTATTTGCACAGCATTTTGAGGGTAAAATCGCTTGGATCCATCAGGAGTTGGACTCCGTTGTTGATCCAATGTCATTAGTTGAGGTGTTCAGTGCACCATCTGGTCTAAGTTTATTGGATGAGTTTCAGTTGTTGAGGCCTAAGGAAGTGGACAAGTTGCTGGGATTGGTTCAGCCAACTACTGGCATGTGTGACCCTTGCCCATCTTAGCAAGTAAGGTACTCCCTGTAGCCTGGAGATTGTGAACACCTCACTAAGAGGGGGAGTGTTCCCAGCCTTGTTAAATTAAACATGCCTGAAAAAGGCCAGCATGGACCCAGAGGATGTGAACAACTATAGACCAGTCGTGCAGAGAAGACAGGCATGATCGTCATTGGGGAGTGGGGAGAAGGGTGCAATCGTAAGCGCACTGGGGGGGGGGGGGACAGGCGCGATCGTGCTGGGGGGAAGACGGGTGCGATCACGGTCATGCTTGTGAAGGGAAGATGGCCACAACTGCAGTCAGGTTCATGAGGTAACATGGCTGTGATCACGGTCATCACCCTATGCGGAGTTCGCAAACTGAGGCAATTTTTTTCTGAAATTTTTGTTCGCAACCAGATTTGGTCATGAACTGAGGTGTTTGTGAGCCAAGGTACCACTGTACTGTGGAGATCTTCAGCTAGGTACTCCGCCCTGGAGCCCAACTTTTCCCAGAGGAAAGCTGACATCTGGTCATGGTGGCCTCATGGTTGGAGGCCCAGGAGCCTAGTGAGGAAGCCATGTATAGCTCTTTGGCCAGGCCATTCAGGCAATGGACCTCCTTTTCCACAAGTGTGGACTGGGACTGCAGGGGTGGCGGGGGGGGGGGGGGTTCCCTGCACTGATTCCACAATAATGGAGTCAGGCTTGGGGTTTTGGTGCAGGGAGGGGAAAAATGCTTTTTCCATCATCTTATGGGTGGAATATATCCTCTGTGGTGGGCCAGTGCACCAGCGGGGTTCATCCAGGACTGCTGTGCCATGCCTAGCAAGGCAAGCAGGAAAGGAGTGACAACTGGGGCTGTCTCCCCTGGGGCCAGGGCATCGAAGATAGGGTCAGCCTCAGGTCCAGATGGGAGGGATGTCTGAAAGTCCAAGTTGTCTGCCATGTGAAAGACTCAATCAGCAAATCTACTCACTCCGGGCAACATGGCAGGGTCCTGTTTGGCCCTGGGTGAGCATGGAGAGGCCAGGGAGAAAGACCAAGCTGAGCTGGGGGAGAGAGATTCTGACCTGACTCCCAAGGAGAAGAGTGGTGGTGGCAGCCCCTGTAGGCATCCTCGTCATGGAGATGGTGAGTGGTCGAGGCAAGGAAGGGCTGAAGAAGCGGTGACAGTGGGTCCTTCAGTCAAAGAAGGCCAGAAGGATGATCAGAATCCGAGCCAGTCCTGGCCTGGAGGAGATGGCCAGAGGTGAGAGAGGTTCCTGCAGTGAGGGCCGGGGACAGAGGTTCCTGCAGAGGTTCCTGCAGTGTGGGCCGGGGACAGCACTGCAGGTGTTCTTGCAGCAGGGAGAGGCATGGGAACATCACACAGAGAAGGCCTCATCCAAGCGACTGCACCATGTGCAGTCCTGAGCCCTGTGCCAGTGGCCTTGCTTTCTGGTGTGCCAACAATGCATCAACATGCTCCCAAGGCCATCCTTCAGCTTGCATGTGCACCCTGCACCTCAAGTCTGAGTAGGCAGGAATCAAGGGTGGCGGTGGTGACTGGTGGTGGGCCTTGGCGCAGCAATAGGCAGCACAATGGCGGCAGCAGTGGTGAAGGGCAGGAAGCCTAGGGAAGGTGAGATCAATCACTGAGCCTTCCAAAGAGTCAAGGCTCTCCAGATGGGGTAATGCCTTCTTTGCAGGAAGTCGCCATGATGGAGGGGCCTAACAAACCGGAGAGCAGGAGGAAGTGGAGTGCCAGTCCATGAGGAGAAGTGGGAGAGTTCCCAAGGCAGCAATGGAAGACCCACGGGGGGCAACTCCTGTGGTTGTTCCTTTGGCAAATTAGAGGCACGTTGAACTGGTACCATGGTTGGGTGGGTGAGCACGGAGACAAGCCACATGCTGGAACTGAGCCACGTACTCCCAGGGGGAATACTCATTTGCAGCCATGGGGTGCCTTCCAGGGGGGACCCCAGGGTTTGGCATGCATGGGTGGTGGTGTGGTGATCCAGCGTTGGAAGGGCGGCAGTCTAGGGAATGAGGACTCCGTGACACTGTGCTGTGGAAGTTTTCTCCCATTCAGGCCTTGCGCTGCATAGAAAAGCCCACATGTATGATGCATAGAGACCACAAAGAAGAAATTTTGGAATACCTCGTTGTAAAGACATAAGCAATACCACTCTTTTACCTTCCTGCTAGGCTAGATATAAAAGGCCAAGATAAGAATCTGCAAACGAAAAGATATTTATTTAAAACATTTGTAAATGAAATGTAACTGATACAAAAACAGATTCAATGCTAGCTACCTAACCAGTATTGATTTGTACACAAACATTTAATTATTTCACTTTTGATTTAATTAACATTATTTTACTTTCATTGATAGCTGAAAAGAAACATCCTTAACAGCATATTGTCCCCAGTTTCATGTATTTTCATTTCTTGTACAGTCAGCTGTCCTCTGAAGTCAGCTTCTTAACAAAGGCAGCCACACAAAGCCACCTCAAGCCTTTGCTGTTTTCCCACAACCCCCTTTGACATGGATGTCAAAGGCCTTTCACACCAGAGCTTCTGAACTGAGCCCTTGTTTTACATGTAAATGACATCAAAGTTCTTTCAATCCCACCTCAAAGAGGACGAATAAAATGCCTGGCTCACTGAGCTGGTACTGGAATTTTCCTCAGAGGTGGAAAAAACTTCTCTAATCTCTTTAGGATGTTGAGAATCAAAACCACATAAAATGGTCCTAGAGATTAAACAAAGACTCCTCAGTAAAATATAGTAGGGATGCAAAGAGAAAGGGGGAGAAGGAATAGAACACTATGATGTGCCCCCTCATATAGACACACAAAACCTTTCTGCTTTCTTCATGTTCTTTCAAAGGCACTCAGGACACAACTGACAATGTTATAAGGCAGTGCTGTGGCTATGTTTAAAAAAATTGCAAAACCTTCAGGAAGGTTATGTAAAACATCGAGACAATTATGATGGTCAGAAACTTATGTGAGCTAGTGTTGTGGGGTTTTTTAATAAAGTGGCAAACTGTATTTACAACTATCTCTTCATCAATTCATGATTTCCCTATCAATTGTCATCACTAAAGCTCTGAAAAGCAATATGCTGTTAGCATTATTGCCACTCCCAATAATGAGGTTTAGTAACTATTACTAAAGAGACTTGAATTTCTCATGTCTATGTATTATGGCCCCAGTTCAACTGTATTCATCACAGCTACTGCGGCTGCTTGCAACAGAATTTATTCAGGAATGTTCCAATGAGCTGTTCAGTTTGGGATGAAGCATTAAATTTAAATTACCCTGGGAGTTTTCCTCCTGAAAACTTGATTGGTATTATCATTGAATTTGTAATCGTATCCATGCACCCAGCCCAGCAATTAGAACAGGAGTGTAGAAAACTACGCCCCTTCTGCTTTACTCCACCCTGTCTCCCCACCATTACTAATTGTTTGGTGTTTTTCTAGCTTTTTGTGTGTTGCCCAACCACCCACATTCTAAAAAGTTGAAATGCCCTCCCTAAGGCTTAGCTACTGTTAGTAAAAACAGTAAGCTAAAGTAAACAGCTATATTTGGTATTTTGTCCCCACCCGGTTTTGCCTTCAAACCAGCCTGCCAGTGAGATGTCACCCTTGAGAGCTTCTCCAAAATTGAATTCATCCCTCAGACAGAAGAGGGTTCAACACCCTGAGCTACATAAAAATCAAGGAGTAGGAACACTATTCAGAGCCAGTGTGGTAAAGAGTGCAGAACTGGTGCTCAGGCCATCCTGGTTCAAGTCCCCACTTAGCTATGGAATTAATGGATAACTTAGGCCAGTCACAGACTCTCAGTCCAACCTACCTCACCAGGTTGTTGTGAGGATAAGATTATGAGGAGGAGGAAAATTACATAAGCTGCCTTGAGTTCCTTGAAAAGGAAAATGAGGCAGGATATAAATAATAACTAGGAACACCTATTCCAACGCATATATATCCAAATCATATATCCAACGCATATATGATTTTGTATCCTGTTTAGACTATGCATGTGGAACCTGGCTTCCACATACATATGTTGCCTTGCTAGTTTAAGGATTATGGAAGGAACAGGTCAAGGTGCTCAGTCCTGCCATCACTACACTTCAACAAATATCACTGCCCCCCAGCTCACAACAAAGTTGTAATAGTCCAATATAGTATAACCTCACAGTAGGTACCAAATCACACTTAAAGGTTCCCTGGTAATTTTTCATGAGTAAGAAATAAATCAAAGGAAAGTAAAAAGACCATCACAATGTAAGATGTCCTTCTTAATTTGGCTTAGTTCTCACTGAGGTGATAAATCTGTGTTTGCACTGTACAATTCCAGACTGCAAGTAAGGGCTCAGGGGATTGAATACCCTTCCGTATTAATAAGGAAATCCCAAACATAAAAAATAGCATGTCATGGAGATGTCTAGGCTAGAACTCTGCTCTCTAAAGCTTCCTTTCTGATATTAAATTAATCATAACAGTAGCGGGAGAAAGAACTTAGCTTCCACTGTGCCACTGAACATGATGGGAGCAAAGCAAGTTTGCTTTCCTCTTCCAAGACATGAATATGATGCATGTTCTTCATCATTCTTAGGCTGATGCTTAGCTTCCTACTGAAGCTTCCATTCCTCCTTTTTTCTCCAAAGGCAGAACAATTCCAATGTGATTGGCTCCCTCCCCCTTCAGCCCAGAGTGGATAATTTCTTTAACTGTGATGTTTCTCATCTCATTACTTGGACCCCACCAACCTTCCTACTTCACAAGCTCAACAGTCAATAGTGCCTAAGAACATGGAATAGAGCTTCCAAGACCACAGCATAAAGAAGGAAAACCTATTTTAATTTTTCAAGAATTAAGGAACAATTTCCAAGTGAATTTGAGGAGGATTTTCAGATGCTTACTGCTTCCAGATAAATCAAATTCCAGATAAATATGCATAGAATTGCAGCTCTAGATTTCATAAGCCTACTGTGGAATCAGATTAATGTGGATCAACACGAATCGATCCAGACCAACTCTTGTGCTAATCCTCCATGCAAAATAGAAGCTTCATGGTAACTGGGCACTAAATAGCATGGAAACTTGTCATATTAAGGTATTGGTAATATAAGTTGTACTGAAGTCAGAAATTTAATCTGGCAAGTTACCAATACTGGCACAGACATATTAATGCATCTATCTCTGTTTGCTTAAATTTTTACAAATAGTACCTGCATGTTCTGTTCCAGATCAGAATGAGTACGATGAAATTTTAAACCTTTTTACCACAATGATTTCCCCATGATATTGGAAACACCTCCTACTATTCCCCCCACCCCCAAAATGAATTTGTACATATAATTCACTAATGGGGAAAAAAGTAACTTCAGGAGAATCACAGACTCGTACTAGAACAGGAAGGGGCCAAAAGGGTCCAACCCCATACTAAGTGCAGGACACCAAGTTAAACCATCTCTTTCAGATGGATGTCCAACTGCATCTTCAATAGCTCTAGCATGGAAGTCCCCACAAACCTCCCTAGGTAATTGCTTCCAATGTCATACTGCTCTCAGTCAGAACATTTTCCTGACATCTAGCCCAAATCTGACATAAACTCTATATGACTATCTCTAGTAAAAGTCATGACTATCTCTAGGAAACTATGCAATGCATTTAGCAACACAAAATCAGTGGCTGCATGGTCTCTTTTTGTTAGAGACAAGGATATGCTTTTCACTAGATATATTCACAGTTAAATCTAGGGAACAATGCAACATTTTGGCAGTACATCTCTCAGTGACTGCACCATTCCCTAGAGATAGACATGGAAACCCATTTCCTTAGACCAAATGTTTTCATCTCCAACAAGCTGTTCAACACCTTCAAAAATATATTTGCCCCCTCTTCCACATGAGCCTTGTGCTCCTTCAGAAACTGGAACTGGAAGCTCAACAACTGCTCAACCAGCTCTGCCCCTGTACATGGACCAATAGAGACCAATTTGCCATCGATTAAGGTGTTTCAATGCAACAACTGAATTCAATGCAACTGGGTTATATTGCCCAAGCAGCCCATTATCAGAAAACTTCAGAAGATAACGAGGGACTGCTAAGATCCACTTTTAAAGTTCCAAGTTATTGTCTATTGGGCTAACATTGAAATTAAAGATGAACAGACAATGAAGCTCAAACATACATTAAGGTTATGGCAGTTTTTTCAATAATGTATACCTATACAGAGGTGCCTCCCTGAGGTGCTGTGGGAGCCATCCAGAGGTGCTGTGGCACAACTGGGCAGCACACAAATGTTTTAAATATATAAATAAATATGCACAGAGAGACATACAGATTCTCTCTCTCTCTCTCTCTCTCTTCATTACCTGTGGTTTACTTTACTATTACTGTATTATTATGATTATTTCAATGCTGTATTGTATTTAAGATGTTTCAGTGGATATGGAAGTTTTTCTTAAAAGTTTTATGTGCATATTAAGAGAAATGTATATGTATATACTAAGACAAACATTTGGTTTACACATGTGATCCAAATTATATACAAATTCAACTAAAGACATTCTCAGGAAAAGAACACATCCATAAACTGGGGACTACCTGTATGGCATGGTCACTTTTCCCCAGAGTTCCCATTCCTGCCACTTTGTCCACTAGGTATTCCCTGTTGGTTAATAACAAGTCAAAGATTCCTTCCTTCAATTTCTGTTGGAGGAAATTACCAGCAACACATGTTAGAAATACAGTGGTACCTTGGTTCATGAACTTAACCCGTTCCACAACTCTGGTTGTGAGCCAAATTGGTTGTGACCCAAGTCAAATTTCCCCATAAGATTCAATGTAAATAAGGTTAGTCCATTCTGTAACTTATTTTTAATCAGAAAAATGTGAAACAAAGTAACAAAGAACAACAAAGTAATAAAGTACAGTACAGTACAGTGAAGAACACTAACCTAGGTGTGGGGGAGGTTAATGTCCTGAGGGAGAGTCCCCCTCCATAAGGACATTGGGGAGATCTCTTTCAGTGATTTCCCCTCTTGTCTCTTAGCTGCAAGGTCAATTTTGGTGAAAAATCTGTCTATAGTCACTTGTTTTTTCTTGCACTGCATAACCCTCTGGAAATGAGAGACCACATTATCATTCATCAGATTCAACACTCTGTTCATTACAGTTATGTCGGGGTGGTGCTTCTCAAAGAAATCCTAGCACTTATTCCATTTTTTCATAATGGATTGTATCACATCACTGCTAACCTCCTCCCTGTCTTCCTCTTCCTTGGTGGAATGCTCCTCAGAAAGTGCCTTCTGCTGCTCACTCTGGAGTTCAGCAAGTTCTTCTGTTGTCAGCTCCTCCTTATGGTCCTCAACAAGCTCCTCTATGTCTGCACCATTGACATCCAGACCCATACTCTTGCCCAGGGACACAATCTCCTCCACTACCTGTGCATCAGACCCTTCAAAGTCACATTCAGTGACACATTCTGGCCACAGTTCCCTCCAGGCTGAGTTTAAGGTCCAGTACGTGACATCTTCCCAGGCTTTGTCAATGAGGTTGATGCAGTGGAGGACATTGAAATGTTTCTTCCCGAATTCTTTTAGAGTCAAGGACGTCTCTTCAGTGAAACACCAGCTGAAGAGCACCTTTGTGTAGAGCTTCTTGAAGTTGCAGATCACTTGCTGGGCCATGGGCTGCAGAAGAGGTGTCATGTTGGGAGGGAGGAACTTGACCTTTATGAAGTCATACTCAGCATCCATATCAACCACCAAGGCTGGAGGGTGTGCCGGGACATTGTCCATAAGAAGAAGGCATCTTTCAGGCAGTTGGTTGTCTTAACGGTGGGTGTGAACATCTCGTGCAGCCATTCCATGAACAAGTGCCTTGTGACCCAAGCTTTTGCATTGGCCCTCCACATGACAGGCAATCGGGCCTTGTTTACTTTCTGTTCCTTGAATGCACAATGGTTCTGGGAATGATACACCAGTAGTGGCTTAATCTTCAGATCAGCATTTGCATTCGCACACAGCATTTGCATTCGCACACAGCAAAAGGGTCAATCTGTCCTTCATGGGTTTGTGCCCCGGCAGTGCCTTTTCCTCCCGTGTGATATAAGTTCTATTCCAGAAGAGCCCTGTTTCATCGCAGTTGAACACTTGTTGAGCGATGTATCCTTCTGCCTTCATGAATTCAGTGAATTCTTTCTTGAAGGTTTCTGCAGCAGCCTTGTCAGAACTGGAAGCCTCAACAGACTTATCACACTGTGGATGCCACGTCTCTTGCGGAAATTATCAAACCACCCTCTACTGGCTTTACATTCAACACATGCTGCACTTGTAGAAGGTTTTTTGTTTTTGTTTTTTTGGGGGTTTTTTTGTTTTTGTTTTTGTTTTGCAGTAAATCACTTTTTTGGGCTTTTGATGATATTATGTTTTTGTTGTTTACTGAGGTTATTTGTTGTTACTAACTGTTATAATTTTTGCTATTATTTGTTGTTGTTATTGTTGTAAGCCATCCTGGGTTGTTTTTCTTGTGTAGAATGAGTTTTAAATAAATAAATAAATAAATAAAGTGAATAAGATAGGTATCATAGCCAAAAAGGATAAATTTTGTAATGTTTGTTAATTTAAATATAATTTCTTATAATACAAATGGCCAAACATTACAGAATTATGAAGACAATCCAAAAGTTGGGATCTGATGTAATTTTACTACAGGAAACTCATTGCAAAACACACACACACACGGACAAGATAATATCAAGCATTCATCCTAGAAGATCAATACAGTGCAAAAGGAACAAATAAATCAAGGTGGGTAGCTATATTTTTTATGAAAAAATCAAAATTTGAAGTAACAGACCAGTTGAGGGATCCAGAAGGCAGATACATACTGGTGAGGGGGAAATTAGAAAATAAATTGCTAACTATTGGGTCTTACTATGCACCTAATGCTGGTCAAGCATTGTTTATGAAAAACTTAATGAAGGAAGTGAAACAGTTTGCATGGGGAAAATTATACTAGGGGGAGATACACATTGTATTTTAAATGCAAAAAGGGATACTACTTCAAACACTAGGAAAAAATCAGCAGTTGGAATAAAAATTGAAAACTAATGGAAAGGGAGGATCAAATTGATGGAGGTATTTAAACCCAAACAGGAGAGACTACACATTTTTCTCAAAAAAAATGCGACCTATTCAAGATCACATAATTTGGTATGATTCATCAGCACCACAATTAGGCAGAACTGAGTTTGCCCCAATTATAACGTGTGCCCATGCCTCAATAGAAGTTCTATGGACTAATAATACCCTAAAGAATAAGTCTATGATCTGAAGATTAAGTTCTACCATATTTACAAATCCACAAATAATTGAAACATAAAAATGATATTAAGATATTTTATAAAATAAATGATAAAGTGGAAATGAAATCCACAGTTATATGGGTTACTCTTAAAGCATATTTAAGAGGGACATTTATAATGGAAGAATCAAGGTTAAAAAAAGAAAGAAGTAAACCGTAAGTGCAACTAGAAGATAAAGAAACTGTCAGAGGAACATAAGAAATCAGGATCTAAAAAATACTTAGGGAATTAACAAAAGTTAAAACAGAATTAGAAGCATTAGATATAAATAGAATTCAAGTAGCAATGAAATATCTAAAGAGGAACTACTATGAATATGGAAGTAAAAACTCTAAATTGTTATCAAATCCTTTGAAAAGAAAGCTATTGTTAAGAACTAAAGAAAAAATGTTAAGAGAAGAACTAAAGATAATAGAATTGTAACATTTCAGCAGCATATTTTATCAGCTTTTATGGAATATTACAAAGATTTGTATGAAACAGAAATAACACCAGACACAGATATTAAAAAAATGTAAATTTACTCCCAATTAATCCAATTCATGAAAAGCATAAAATGAACTTAACTCACCAATAACACTTTTGGAGATAAAAAGAGCAGGTTGCTTGCCTGTAACTGATGTTCTTCAAGTGGCCATCTGTGCATTCACACATATGGGTGCTGCGCCTGCGCAGTGCCTAGGCCGGAAGATTAGAAAGCTAACTTTTTTTGGCAGGAAAACACTCCGCTCCCTCCCCCCACAGTATAAATAGAGCGGAGCGTCCGCCATTTTACTCAGTCTTGAAGACCGACATTCGCCCCCTAGTAGATAATGCCAGTACTACAGCAAGCCACATCGGTACCGTAAGATTAGTACGGAACCGATATAAAAGAACAAGTCCACTCACTGACACCATGCGGGGCCGGCAGGTGGGTTGTGTGAATGCACAGATGGCCACTCGAAGAACATCAGTTACAGGTAAGCGACCTGCTTTTCTTCGTCCTGGCCTCTGTGCATCACACATATGGGTGATTAGCAAGCTTACCAGACTCGGAGGAGGGAAGGTGTCGTCAGTGAAGAATGGCAGAGAGCATGGCTCTACCAAAGGAACAATCCCGCCTGGCACGTACACCAAGCCAATAATGCTTGGCGAAAGTACATGGAGAAGCCCAAGTTGCAGCCTTGCAAATATTCTGAATTGGAACACCTGCTGCAAAGGCCAACGAAGTCGCTACTGCTCACGTAGAATGCCCCCTCGGAAGTGAGGGTAAGTCAATTTTTGTCAGCTGATATGCTAGGACTATGGTCTGCACAATCCATTTAGACAGTCGCTGAGATGAGACTGGAGAGCCCTTGTCATGATCAGCATACTTGACAAAAGTCTGTTAGTATTCCTAAACGCTTCTGTGCGAGACCTGTAAAAGGCTAGACAGCGCCTAACATCCAGCGTATGGAGAGAGCGCTCAACTGGAGTCGACGGAGATGGAAAAAATACAGCGAGGACGATGTCTTGGTTCAAATGAAACAGTGTAGCTACCTTGGGCAGAAACTCAGAATCCATTCAAAGAACGACTTTTTCCTTGCGAAAGTTCAAGAATGGTGGATCTATGCGTAGAGCACACAGTTCACTGGCTCTTCTGGCTGAAGTAACTACAACAAGGAAGGCAGTTTTCCATGAAACTAGACGTAAATCCACCACTGCCAAAGGTTCAAATGGAGGCTTTGTAAGGGCCTGAAGTACAACAGAAAGACTCCACGTCAGCATAACAGGTCGAACTGACGGGTGCAGATTTTGTAGTCCTTTAAGGAAACGGCGAATCAGGGGTTGAGAGAAAACAGATGACCCTTGGATGCTGCCACAAAAATGCGAGATAGCAGCCGTATAGATTTTTACAGATGAAGGATTGAGTCCCGAGCGATGAAGTTCGAATAGAAATTGCAAAATATTCTCAATCGAAGTCGACTCTGGAGAGAAGGAACAGCCATTGGCAAAGGAAGAGAATCTCCTCCACTTTGCTGAGTATTTGTGTGTGGAAGGTCGTAGTGCAGATTCAAGAATTGCCTGGATATCCAGGGACAACATTGTCGGTCCTGAGATGAACCCTGACGGTTCCAAGGGAGGAGATGGTTGCGTATGTCGTTGAAGTGAAAGTTCTGTAGATCGAGATGGCAACGGAACCAGCGGAAAATTCAGTTCTATTGGAAGCACCACGCTGTTAGTTTCAGCGAAAGTAGGTCCGGGTGTCGGACAGTCCCATTGTGTTGTGTTAACAGATGAGGAACAAGTGGAAGTTGTCGAAAAACTCCTCTGGACTGAGTGAGGAGAGTGGTGAACCAGGACTGCCTTGGCCACCGTGGGGTTATCAGAATTCCTGTGGCGTTGTCGTGCACAATCTTTGACACTACATTCATGAGGAGTGGGATTGGAGGGAACGCGTAGAACAGGTTGTTCCAGTCGATCATTAGGGCATCTCCCCTCGAGTCCAGTCCGAGTCCCCGCTCTGGAGCAAAACAGTTCGCACACCCTGTTCAACCAGGTCGCGAACAAATCTATGTCCGGGTGTCCCCATAACTGGAACAGTTGGTTGCAAACCACTCGATCCAACTCCCACTTGTGGGTCGTTGACATCCGTCGGCTCAGTGCGTCGGCTTCTACATTGTCGACTCCCACAAGATGAACCACCAGTATCGTGATGTCCCGGAGAATGCACCAATCCCAGATTTGCATTGACAAACGGGCCAGGAGAGGTGACATTGTCCCGCCCTGTTTGTTGACGTAGAAAACAGCAGCTATGCTGTCGGACGCAATCTGTACAACTTGGCGGTGTAGGACGGTTTCAAAAGATTTGAGAGCGTTGAAAATCGCTAGAAGCTCGAGGAAGTTGATATGCCTCGCCGCTTCCTGTTGGGTCCATGCCTCTTGGACCCAAAGTCCTGCACATGCTGCACCCCATCCGATGAGAGACGCATCAGTGTACACTGTCACTGTCGGTTGGGGTGGGCGGAACGGAATGCCTACAGATAGGTTGCGTGAAATAGTCCACCACATCAGTGCATGAAAAATCGAGGATGGAATCCGAAGAAGCTTGGTTTGCAGATCCCGCTGCGGATGGAACGTTGAAAAACAATTGGAGTGGGCGGAGTCTGAGCCTTGCATGCGGCACAATGGCCACTGAGGCTGCCATGTGTCCCAACAATCTTTGTATAGTGATGGCTTGTACTGTCCTTTGTTGTTGAATCCGATGGATGTGCATACACAGGGTGGCCCTGCGGGGCGGAGGAAGGAACGCTTTTTGCAGGGTGGAGTCGATACGTGCCCCAATGAAATCAATGACCTGCATGGGAATAAGTGATGATTTCTTAAGGTTAATACACAGTTTGAGGTCGTCAAGTAAAGCACAAGTCATACGGACAGCCGCTAAAAGTTTGTCTTTAGTCTGTGACACAATTAGCCAATCATCTAAATAGGGGTAGACCTGTATACCCCGGAGCAGTAGGTGGGCGCACACCGGGGTCATGCACTTTGTAAAGACTCTCGGTGCTGTAGCCAATCCGAATGGCAGAACATTGAATTCAAAAATATCAGATCCAACAGTAAAACGTAGAAAGCGTCTATGGGAAGGATGGATAGAAATATGAAAATACACATCCTTCAAGTCCAATGAGGCGAACCAATCCCCTTTCCTCAGCAACGGAAGGATATTCTGTAAAGTGGTCATTCGGAACTTCCTTGGTTTGATATATCTATTGACTCCTCTTAGATCCAGGATAGGTCGAAGACCACCGTCCCGTTTGGGGACTGTAAAATATCTAGAACAGAATCCGTGTAGCCCATTGGTACAGGAGAGTTGTCGAATCGTTCCCTTATGAAGAAGGTGGAAGACTTCATCGCACAGAAGCGAAGATGGTGGTGTAAATCGGATAGGGCTCGAGGGTGGAACGATGTCGAATTCTATTCTATATCCGAGCTGAATGATGGACAGCACCCACCTGTCAGATGTAATGGACTCCCAAATGGGGAGTCGGCTTTGGAGCCGGCTCCCAAAGGGTAAAGGGGAAAGTGGGAGGTGGAGAGATGAATTGGTTCACCGGGACCATCAACAGGGACATTTCTCAGTGTCGAAACACCTATGGCCCTGGGAGAAGTGCTGTTGAGGCTATTGCCTTCTACGTTGCTGGTGCTGGTGGAACTGCAGGCGAGGCTGATATTGCTGGCGCCCGTAGGGTCTGGACCATGACCGCTTACGTTTCACTTGTGGGAGTTCCATTCAATGCGCCGTCATGCAGGACTCGTGGATGGCTTTGAGTTTACGATCAGTCTTAGCGTGGAAGAGGCAGGCGCCATCGAATGGCATTTCCTCTATCCTCCTCTTCATTTCCTCAGGGAAGTTGCGTGTCATCAGAGAGAGATAGCATTGACCATGGCCCGAGAATCAGTGTCTACGTGATGTCTCGTGGTAGACAACAGCTGAACGGCCACCTGCTTCACTTCATTTAAGAAGACCTTAGCTAGGTCTGCCTGCTGGTCCGGGAGGGAGGAGACGACGTTATCCAACTTCTGCATTATGGAGTACTGGTAACGTGCCAGTATAGCTTCATAATTTGAAATACACAAACCAAGTCCTGCAGCCGCGTAGACCCGGCGCGCAATCATGTCGACCTTTCTCCCTTCCTTATCTTGGGGTGTTGTATGTCCCCAAGCCTCCCTGCCCTGGGACAACTCAACCACCACAGAATTAGGCTTCGGGTGGCGCAGTAGGAATGGGATGTCGTCTTCTCTGACCCGGTACATATTTTTGTACCGGCAAGACGTCGCCTGCGGCTGAGCCGGTTGATCCCAGGGCTGAACCATTGCCCAGCGAAGCGTGGTGATCAGCAGTAAAGCAACGGTAGCAGATTGCTCCCCTCGAACAATGTCGTAAAATTGGTCTGTGCTGGGCCCGGGGCGGTGATAGGCCTCTATCTCCAGCAACTGAACTAAACGATAAACCAGCTCCGAGAAAGAGACATGGGGCTCATCCAGGGATCCCGGGTCTTGGGAAGTAATAGCCATGTCCAGAGATGTGGAGTCGACTTCCGACTCGTCCGAGTCTTGATGGTAGCGGTAATGCTCACTGGACGAGGAGCTTTCAGGAGATGGTGGAGGTCTGCATTCCGTATGGCCAGAAATGAACGGTGCCTCTCTCGGGATCGATGCCGAGTGACGGTCCAGAGGAAAAAAGGCATATGGATGGAGTCCACTCCAGGCAGGATAGCCACCATAGCCGTGCATAGACCAGTCATCTGCATGGCGCTCCGATGAATGGCTCCTACGCCTAGGAGGAGAATCTGGTCCTTCAGGTGGCCCAACAGCAGGCACTGGCGTCGGGGAGCATTGCCTCGGCAGGGAATCTCTAATTTCTCCATCAGAAATGGACTCCTTAAGCAGTGGCTCCTGTGGAGGAGACATGCTCTCAGGCCGAGGAACAGGCCTGGGGGATTTCGGCAGCATCACCTGCATTGTGGACTGCAGGGACGGTTCCAAGGGAGTTGGTACTGTGGCGGCAGTTGGTACCGAGAACCCCGACGAACCCGAGCCTCGGTGTTTGGGGCGATCAGGTTTCTTGCCTTTGTGGGCTGCCTTAGCCGGCTTTTCTTTCCTCGGCTTCTTATGGCTGGAGGGTTTTTCTGGCTCTGAATGCTTACGCTTCTCCTTTTGTTTGGCTGGAGGAGAAGGTAGCTGTTGCACTTCCGTTGGAGCAGCTCCTTCATCAAAAGGGCGCTGAGGCGGCGCAGCCGAGGAGGGGGTAGGCCTTGAGACTAACTGGTCAGATTGAAGCAAGGTCTAGTCCCAAAGTAACTTGCGGAGATGATTCTCCCTATTCTTCCTGGCCTGTTTGGTAAAGGCCAGGCAATGCCCGCACTTGTCAGTCCTATGCCCCTCGCCGAGGCAGAGGAGGCATAAGTTGTGCAGGTCAGCGGAAGACATTTTTGGGCCGCACTCACTACACTTGCGGAATGCCTCCCGCTGTGCCATCGCGAAAAGGAGAAGGAGATGATAGTATAGAGGGTAAGAATAATATTTTTGGTTTTTTTTTAATAGAGAAAGAATGAACGGAGAAACTACAACAAGGGAAAGTAAAAACTGGGATATATAATGAGAAATAAGGTAAATTGAACAAGATAACCGTAAAGGAGCACGTGGCAAAAATCTAAGTGAGAGACGAGCAGGCACGAGGCACAGCAAACGGCAGTCACAGAGACTGAGTAAAATTGTGGACGCTCCACTCTATTAATACTGCAAGGGGAGGGGAGCGGAGCGTTTTCCCGCCAAAAAAAGTTAGCTTTCTACTCTTCCGGCCTATGCACTACACAGGCGCAGCACCCATGTGTGTGATGTACAGAGGCCACGACGAAGAACAACTATTAAAACACTTTAAAAAGGGAAGTCATCAGGATGTGATGGTTTCATGACAGACTTCTATAAATTATGGGAAGAAGATATAACTACACATCTTTTGATAATATATAATTGAATATTATCTGGTGAAAAAGTACTAGCATTGTGGAAAATGGCAAGAATTATAGCTATTCCAAAACCTGAAAAAGACATTATACTTCCCACCACATATAGAATAATAACACTACAAAAATCAAGATCATTTTTTTCTTTTAGTTTGGGAGAAGGACTGAACAGCTTTATTACAGAGTATGTTCACAGTGATAAATACGGGTTTATGCCTGGAAGGGAAATGTCAGATACAATTCATAGGACACTAAACATCATACATATGGTGACAGAAAAAAAACAGAAAATGGCAATACTTTCATTACATGCTCTTAAAACCTTTGATCACTTGGAATGGGGGTATATGTTAATTTGTTAGAGAAGATGCACATGGGTGGAAAATTTATTAATGTGCTAAGGAATTTATATGAAGGTGCAAATGCCACAGTAATGATAAATGGATAGACTCTGAAAAATTTGAAATACAAAGAGGAATTAGACAAGGAGACCCTTTGTCCCCTTTAATGTTTGCTTTGGCGAATGAACCACTCGCAGTTTATATTGGAGAAAATGATAAAATTGCAGGAGTAGCATTTAAAAATAGACAACATAAAATCAGTTTATATGCTGACGATATGCTTTTATTTTTGGAAAACCCATTGGAAAGTTTAGAGGTATTTAAACAAATACTAGGAAAAAATGGGTATTATACAGGACTAAAAATAAACTACCAAAAATCTAAAGTGTTGTGCATAAATATTTCTATAATAGAACAAAAGAAAATTAAGAAAATGTCAAACTTAGTTCTGTGTTATTCTAGTTTTAAGTATTTGGGGATTTGGTTAACAAAAAACGTAAGACAACTAGTGTATAGGAACTATAAAGGTGCATTTATATCTATAAAGGAAAAAAAATAAAAATTGAATAAATTAAATCTATCATTATTAGGAAGAATAGTGATTTTTTTATTCCAAAATATATTTTTACAACCAGAAATGAAAAAGATAAAACTATGGTGAAAAAAATGGAAAAAAATCATTGCAGGAAAAAGTGAAACCTTAAGATTTATAAATGCAGTGAAATATGGACCTAGTATAAAAAGTAGATTAACAATACCACATTGACATATTATGAGGCTTTCCAAATTCATACAGGACAATGACAGCCCTGAATGGGTTAAAATGGAAATGGAGGAGAAACTGAACCTAATTAATATATGCTTATATTAAAAAAATACTGATAAGAAATAGAACTCAAATACAAAATCCTTCCACCACAGAATCAACCGTGACTATGTTGCAGGCATATGAAAATCTTTGCTCCCCCTATATCCCCCTTCTGCCCTATAACAAGAGGACCCTGAATTTAAACCCCAAGAGCAACATAAGTTCCAACCATTGGAAGGGAATAGGGATTTACAGAATAAGGGACTAATTTATACAAGGGAAATCACTTATTGACGAACAGTTACAAGAAAAACTTCACAAATAGCAACTAATTGGCTCCAATTATTTCAGATAAGAAATTTTGCAATTCAGCTGTATAAGGGATCAGGCCCAAATAGACCATTAACAGAGTTAGAAAGCCACTGTATAGAAAAGGACAAGAAAAAGAAAAGGATTAATTTCATCTATTTATAAAAGCATTGTTGATAAAGAATATGGAAGTGATATGGGAATCAAGACAGTTTGGGAGACTAATTTAAACATTAGTATATCAGAAAATAATTGGAAAAAAATATGGACTAGTCAATCATACAAATCAGTATCATCCAAATCTAAGGAAATGGTGTCAAAAGCAGTACCAAAATGGTGTTTATGCCCTGTGAAATTAACAGAGTGATGCCAGAAATGTGTTGGAGAAACTGTGGGTATAAAGCATCATTATCATGTGGGTAACTTGTCCAAAGGTGGAAACATTCTGCCATAAAGTAATTAATTGGTTAGAAAATATAACAAAAGAAAAATAATTTTAAATGAAATTCTATTACTTTTTTCATTATTTACAGATGGAAATGAAAACTTATCTAATAAAGATTTGGTGGTGATACTTAAAGGAGCAGCCAGGAATGAAATTGCCTGAAGCTGGAAATACACTCAAGACCTCTCTTTGCAAGGGTTTCTGAACAGAATATGGATGGTTGCATTGATGGAGAAATTGACTAATCAGAATAGATTATATAGAGGAGAAATAAAACAAGATAATTTTATGAAAATATGGCACTCAAATAATCGGAAGACCAAGTTGGAAATTGGCTGGAACGCCAGTCAGCTTAAGTTCTGGATGTTAGTGTGTGCATAATAAGATGAATATTTGATTGTATTATAATGCAAATGGTCTAACTTTGTGTTTTTTTAGGATTGTCAATAATAAAAAAAAACATGAATCCCTTCATTGGCTCCAAGGGCATTCTGACACAAAGCTAAGCAAGTGAAGAGGTCTGATTTCTAAATTTCTACAGACATTTCTAGAGTGAGGTGGAAATTTACCACACTGAACAGCTGTTCCCTGTCTCCTTTCCATCTCTATCAGATTTGGTGTGCACCACACAGCAACATATTTAGTAATATTCAACTTTGTTCTGCTCTATTATTAGTTGCTGTTCTAGAAGTGACACAGGATATAGGCAAAAAGAAAAAAACCCACCAGAAACATAGCAAAAGAATCAAGTAACACTCCAAACTTCTTTACTGAGGATGGAGCAAAAGGAACTGAATCACTTACACCTAATTAAGAATTTCCTTCTTGAAAAAAAGCCAAGCACAGGAAACACTAAAAAAACAGATGTTTTTATTTCTCACTCCTCTTCAAAATTCTGAACCTATGGACCTCTAACAGAATTCCTAAGTATATTAAGTATTCTTACACTACTTCATTTCATACTGAAGCATTTTAGAATTACCAAACAGGAAAGTTAGACCTAGTCTACATGTAAGAAGTACTCATGGATTCAGAAAGCACACAAAAGTGAGCAAATGTGCTGCTTTGTGCCAGCACACCATTTTGGTTTAGTAAACAAGTTAGGAACTGTTCATGGGTTTTTCAATGTGATATGCGAAGCTCCAAATTTATGCTGTTTAGGGGGAAACAAACTATAGTTTTAATCCATGGTTTGCTGTTGGATGAAAACTTCAGGTTATATCCCCATGTTGGAGTGTTACATATGAACTGCGGCTTTTTATTACCTGAGACTACCACCAATGTTTAATTGAGCTTTATATGTCAGAAACCATCTTTGAGCCAATCCAAGGTACTAATTCCTACCAACTATCAAATGGACAATTCTTATCAAATGGCCATCATTTCTGTATGATGGTTTCCAAATGTAATTGAATGCAGCTGGCTGGTCAACTGAATGCTGACTTGCACAACCAGAGTATACCATTTTATACTGAAAGCTGGGGAAAAATTATTGGGAGTAAAAAAAAGCAGAGTATTATGAACTGGATAAATTCATACGTGAACAACCTAACTATGGAATTCATCAATACCATCACTTTTCAATGGTCTGCCTTCAGTCTTGCTGGATGTGGCAAGGCTCTCTATC
Organism: Varanus komodoensis; assembly: GCF_004798865.1. NCBI lineage: Eukaryota > Metazoa > Chordata > Lepidosauria > Squamata > Varanidae > Varanus > Varanus komodoensis. The sequence continues at coordinate 1,162,044 of NW_025336100.1, read as the reverse complement.
CATAACCAGCAGAATTTATCATAATTAGTTTTAGCTTCATCTACTTTCTCCCAAGATTCATTTATCCTCACAATCATATTATTGCATTATATTCCCCTCAGGTAGTGGAACCACCTCTGGCCATTCATCTTCACTTTGTATTTATCTTGGCTAACTGTTTTAGTGTAGGCCGGGATCACACTTTACTGTGTTTGATTTCAAGATTAGTCGCACCCAGAGGAGCCATGAGGGAGAGCCAGGGCAGAATATGTCTGTCTGGGGCCAGGCACTCGGGTGGGGATAGGGTATAAACCAAAACAGCACTTGACATCCAGTGAGAACTCAGGCCAAAATCTGGAAAATCATGGGGAAAACAGTGAAGTGCCTGATCAAAGGCAAAACCTTCAAAGAATATAGTGCCTTGCTTGACAACAGACTGTGGCAGGGCCTAACAGATTTAGGCAATGGTCAAGTGAACCACTGGGAGGAGGAGGAGTCACATACACATTTAGTATCAGATATCTTATCAGACAAACTAAGGAATCAGTCTCTTCTGCTGCTCAGAATGAAGTGGCTTGGCTGTATGGATTTTATAGGGCGTGATATTTTCTGACTGACTAGTAGAGTCGCCTGACTCTCTTCAGATTGGACTTGAAGTCTAGAGAACGCCCATGAACTATAAATCAAAAATGTTGGTTGCACAGAAAATAAAGAACCTCAAGGGTTCTCCTAGAAAGCTGGATCAAGATACACAGGCTGACATATAGTACATATATAATTTATTGGCTTTCCAGGCTACAAAGAAAGTTCTATGCCAAAACTACCATTTATCAGTCAAACCAATGAACTGTTGAATAACTGATAACCTTCTCTGTATGACACTAGTGTTGCTTTCCCATGGCTGCACCTCCAGCCACATTGGAAAATGCCCTGGAGAAATGGAAAATGCCCTGGAGGACAGATCACAAGACTCTCCCACATGAATCACGCTTGTAGAGCTAATGTTAGAATTTTATTTTAATACTTATATAAGACCTTATTTGGGGGAAAATTCAGGAGTAGCTTTAAATGGAGCTCCCAATGGTCTCCCATCAAGGCACTGGTAAATCCCATAAATCCCATGCCACCTTAGCTTCATCAATGTTCCATCAATATCAACTGCTCCCAAGATATTCATTTGGCTACACCGGAGATCCTCTGGGCAAGCTGCCCCCATTACTTTGGCCCTACCAGCCTTCCCACTATACTTGCTCAGGAGCAACTTACTGAACACTGGAAAACGGCTTCCAAGACCACAGAGCAGAGCAGAAAAACTAACTGCCCTTTTTATATTTTTCATGAATTAAAGAGCAATTTGCAATTCAATTTGAGGAGGACTTGCAGAGGCTTACCCATCTCTACTTACAGATAAATGTGCATAGAATTGCAGCCTTAATATTCATTTGATTTTAATAAATTTTAATCCTCTACCTTCTCGAGAGGCAGCGCTAAATATTCTGCACCTAAACTTACAAAAAAGTAAAGCCCACCACAGTTGCATGGAGTAATTAGAAGCAAGCATACACACATGTACAACTTTTTCAGGCTTACTATAATCAACAGGTCAGATATGGAAAGGCAATGACAGTTGGGTGTCTTCTTATTGGGATCATGCTCAACTCTATCTGCATAGAGCAGCTCCAAGACTACAAATGAAATCTCCTGTCATAGTAGGATTGAGGTAAGCAGCTGCATTAGGCGTGACCTTTAGACCTTTCCCATTCCCAGTCAAATCAAAAAGTCTTCTACAGTCAAGTGTCATTGTATTCAAACAACGCAGTGGAGCAAATTGAAGCCTCCACAGCAGTCTGAATCTGAACCCTCACACAGCTTGTTAGTAAGTTAATTTTGGAGTGGCTACAGAGATCCAGAGAATATGTCTGAAAATAAAGATAAAGAAACAATTAAAGAGTTTTTGGGGAGTCCATGGACCTGGGAGGATGTAACAATGGATGCTGGAGAAGTACTAGAAAATCTAGTCCTTTTACCTCATCCACAATATATCTATGATATTTTCATAGAAAAACAAGGAAGGAAAGGGGGAAAGAAATAACTTCCTCTCCATACAAAAAAGGCAACTGTCATTCTTCAAGTGGTCATCTTTCTAATCTATCAAGTTCACCCTTGATCTTATCTCTGTCTTCCAGACTACTTGCTATTCCACTCAGTTTTGTGGCATCTGAAAATTTAATTATCTTTCCTTGTACTTCCTCATCTAAATCATTAGTAAAAATGTTGAAGAGTACTGGTCCAAGGATGGAAAAAGCAGGTTGCTTATCTGTAACTGATGTTCTTCGAGTGGCCATCTGTGCATTCACACAACCGACCCACCGGCCCCGCTCGGTGTCAGTGAATAGATTCGTCTGTCGGTACCATGCTCTTATAGTCATGGGATATATATATTGAAATTATTGTAATATTTTTTCTTTCCCAAAAGGGGGTGAACGATCGGTCTTTTAAAGACTGGGAAAATGGTGGACACTCCGCTCTATATATACTATTGAGGGGGAGAGGAGCGGAGTTTTCCTGCCAAAAACGGTTAGCTTTCTAATCTTTCTGGCCCTAGGCACTGTGCAGGCGCAGCACCCATATGTGTGATGCACAGATGCTTTTCTTCGCTGTGGCCTCTGTGCATCACACATATGGGTGACTAGCAAGCTTACCAGACTCAGAGGACGGAGATCTCATCAGTGGAGAATAGCTGAGAGAACTGCTCTGCCAAAAGAACAATCCTGTCTGGCACGCACATCAAGGCAATAATGCTTGGCGAAGGTACATGGAGCAGACCAGGTTGCCGCTCTGCAGATATCTTAAATCGGAATTCCAGCCGCGAAGGCAGATGCTGCTGCTACTGCTCGTGTAGAGTGACCCCTTGGAGAGACAGATAAGTCCATCTTTGCTAGTTGATATGCCAACACGATAGTTTGAACAATCCATTTCAACAGTCCTGGAGACGAGACCGTAGAGCCCTTGTCTTGTTCAGAATATTTCACGAAGAGTTGATTAGAACGTCTGAAAGACTCTGTACATGATCAGTAGAACACCAAGCAATGCTGAACATCGAGAGTATGTAGGGATCTTTCAATTGGGTTCGATGGTGATGGAAAGAAAGCAGGTAAGATAATCTCCTGATTCATATGGAACAGAGTGGCAACTTTAGGTAAAAATGTCGAATCCATTCGAAGAACGACCTTTTCCTTATGGAAATACAAATAAGGTGGATCCACTCGAAGAGCACAAAGTTCACTAGCTCTCCGAGCTGACGTGACGGCTATGAGAAAGGCAGTCTTCCAAGATACTAGCCGTAAATCAATCGTCGCCAGAGGTTCGAAGGGAGGTCTAGTAAGTGCTTGCAGTACAACTGAAAGGCTCCATGTCAGCATAACAGGGCGAATTGAAGGATGAAGGTTTTGCAGTCCCTTGATGAATCGTCTAATCATCGGTTGCGAGAAAACATGAGCCCTGTATCGCACCGCAATAATGCAAGATCGCGGCCACGTAAACCTTTATAGATGAAGGCTTATGTCCCGAACGATGCAATTCTAAAAGAAAGTGTAAAATGTTCTCAATAGAAGCCAGTCCAGGAACAAATGAGTGGCGTTCAGCAAAAGATGAGAATCGACGCCACTTTGCCATATAGGATCTCTGTGTTGACGGTCTTAGAACAGATTCAAGAATTCTCTGGATATCTGGATCGAGAATGGTCGATCCCAAAGTAATTCCCATTGAGTCCGAGGAAGGAAGCAACTGCACGGTTCCGTAAGTTGGAGTTTCTGATGCTTGAGATGTCGTCGGTACCGAGTCAGTACCGATAGTCAGCGGATTCGCCAAGCTGTGAGGTTTAGGGAAGTCAAGTCCAGATGACGAACCGCTCCATCCTGTTGAGTTAATAGATGTGGTATTGATGGGAGATGAAGAAATACACCAACTGACAGGTGAAGAAGAGTGAAGAACCACGGCTGACGAGGCCACCATGGAGTTATCAGGATTCCTGTGGCATTGTCTTGGGCTATCTTTGAGACAACTCTCGTCAAGAGTGGAATTGGAGGAAAAGAGTAAAAGTTCATGTTATCCCACAAGATCATGAGAGCATCTCCTGCTGACCCCAGTCCGATGCCTGCCCTGGAGCAAAACTGTTCGCATACCTTGTTCACATGGGTAGCAAACAAGTCCATGTCCAGATGTCCCCATAGATGGAAGAGCTGATCGCAAATGTGTCGGTCCAACTCCCACTCGTGAGTTGTCGACATCTGTCTGCTCAACATATCGGCTTCTTCGTTGTTGGTACCCGCTAGGTGAACTGCCAGCAGAGTTATGTCCCTCAAAATACACCAACCCCAGATCTTCATTGACAGGCGGGCCAGGGCAGGTGACTTTGTCCCGCCCTGTTTGTTGACATAGAACACAGCTGCTATGCTGTCGGATGCAATCTGGACTACTTGTCGTCGAAGGGTATTCTCAAATGATTGTAGAGCATTGAAGATCACTAAGAGTTCGAGAAAATTGATGTGTCTCATCACTTCCTGTCAGTCCCAAGTGCCCTGAGCGCAAAGTCCTGCACATACTGCACCCCAACTGATCAGGGATGCATCAGTGTAGAGGGTTACGGTCGGCTGAGGTGGTCGAAATGGGACACCTGCATTCAAATTGTCTGGTATAGTCCACCATGTCACGGAACACAGAATGGGCAGCGGAAGTCATATTGGCTTGCTGGGTGAATCCTGTTGCAGATGAAACGATCTGTTGAAAAACAGTTGAAGAGGCTGAAGTCAAAGTCCGGCGTACGGAACGACAGCAACCGAGGCGGCCATGTAGCCCAAGAGTTTCTAAATGGAAAGACTCAGTATCATCCTGTCTCGTTGAATCCGATGAATACATGATCATAGACAGTCTTGACGGGTCGGAGGAAGAAATGTCCTCACCAGGGTAGAATTGAGACGAGCTCCAATAAAGTCGATCACCTGTGTGGGAACAAGGGACGATTTTTCGTGATTAATACTAAGTCCAAGATCGTCCAATAGAGCACAAGTTGTACGGACCGCTGAGAGAAGGCTATCCCTAGTCTGGAAAACAATAAGTCAGTCTTCCAGATAAGGATATACTTGGATACCCTGAAGCCACAGATATGCACACACTGGAGCCATGCATTTTGTAAAGACTCGCGGAGCAGTGGCCAGTCCGAATGGGAGAACATTGAATTCAAATATGTCGGATACGACAGTGAAACGTAAAAGGCATCTGTGACAAGGATGAATTGAAATGTGAAAATAATCATCCTTTAAGTCCAGTGAGGTGAACCAATCCTCTCTCCTCAGCAACGGAAGGATATTTTGAAGAGTAGTCATCTGAAATTTCTTAGGTTTGATAAACCTATTAATGTTTCATAAGTCCAGGATAGGACGGAGACCACCATCCCACTTGGGGACCGTAAAATATCTCGAATAGAATCCGTGGAGTCCCTCAGAACGAGAGAGCAGTCGAATCGCTCCTTTACGAAGTAGCTAACGAACTTTGCCTCGTAACACCAACTAGCATGGTGTAAATCGAATCAGGCTCGACGGAGGAACGATGTCGAATTCTATTCTGTATCTGAGCTGAATAATGGACAAAATCCACCGATCAGATGTGATGGACTCCCAAATGGGGAGTCGGCTTTGCAGCTGATCCCCAAACGGGAGAGAGAAAGGTGGGAACTGGAGAGATGGAAAGGTTCGCCGGGCCCGTCAGCACTGGCACTTATCATTGTCAAAACGGCGATGGCCCTGTGGGAAGTATTGCTGAGGCTGCTGCTTTCTGCGCTGCTGGTGCTGCTGATACTGCTATCATGGTTGGAATTGTTGGCGGTACGATGGACGGGACCATGACCACTTACGCTTTGTTGCATTGGGATCTCCATACGACAAGCTGTCATTCTGGACTCATGAACTGACTTGAGCTTGTGGTCCGTCCTGGCGTGGAAGAGTCCCATCCCATCGAATGGCATCTCCTCGATTCTACGCTTCATCTGCTCCAGGAAATTGCAGCTCCTCAGCCAAGTGTGCCAACAGAGGGAGATGGCACCGACCAGGGCCCTGGAGTCGGTGTCTACATGATGCTGTGCAGCAGAAAGTTGTTGTATGGCCACTTGCATCGCTTCCTGTATGAAAACTTTGGCCAAGTCCACTTGGTGGTCAGGCAGGGAAGAGGCGATGTTTTGCATGATAAAGCATTGGTATCGTGCAAGCGTCATCTCATAGTTCGATATGCGGAGGCCGAGTTCAGAGGCTGCATAGATTCGGCACGCTAGCATATCGATCTTCCTGCTCTCCTTGTCATGAGGAGCCGTGTGGCCCCTCGATTCCCTGCCCTGGGATGACTAGACCACCACCGAGTTTGGTTTTGGATGATGCAGGAGGAACGGAATGTCCTCCTCTCAAACCCAGTACATTGCCTCATAGTGACAAGACTTGGCCTGCGGCTGAGCCGGTAGATCCCAGGGCTGAACCATCGCTTGGTGAAGCATGGTTATAAGGGGTAGCACAATGGCCACTGATTGCTCACCCCTGAAGATGTCGTAGAAACTATCGGTGCTGGGACCGGGCTGATGTTGTGCCTCGATCTCCAGGGACCGAACAAGCCTAGACATAAGTTTCCCTAAAGTAATGTGGGGCTCATCTGGGAACCATGGGCCCTGAGAAGTAATGGCCACATCAGGGGAGGTAGAGTCTACCTCCAACTCATCTGAGTTGCCCTCGTAGCGGTAGTGCTTGCTGGATGAAGAATTCCCTGGTGAAGTGGGGTGCTTCCGTTCTCCACGGCCGGACATGGACTGTGTCTCCCTTGGGACCGATGGCAATGGACGGTCCTGCGCTGATGGGCAATAGCCAAAGAAGTGGAATTCGCCCCAGTCCATAAAGCCTCTGCAGCTGGGTTAGTCCCATTCTTCAGCATGCCTGTCAGTGGAGCGGCTTCGGTGCCGCAGTGGCAAAAAAGACTCTACATCTAGTCCGGATGGAGGCATAGGAGTTGGTGAGTGGGCCCTCGGCGGGGAGTCACAGATTTCCCCATCTGAGATAGACTCACGCATCGGTGCCTGAAATCGTCGAGGGGATGCACTCTCAGCCTGCACGACCCTTCTGGGGGATCCGGTGGAATGAACTACATGGCCGATTGCAGGGTTGGTACCGTAGCAGCCGCCGGACGAAGATGACGAACCTGAACCACAATGTTTAGAGTGGTCGGGCTTCCTCCCCTTGTGGGCCGGCTTGTCCGCCTTGTCCTTTTTCACCTTCTTATGGCTGGAGGACTTATCAGAGCCACTGTGCCTTCTCTTCTCCCGTTGCTTAGTAGGGGGAGAAAGAAGCTGTTGAGCCTTCGTCTGAAGGATGCAGTGGAGGCGCGGTAGAGGCCAAGGCAGGGCGCTGAGAAGGCACGGCCAAGATAGAGGCAAAGCACTGAGGAAGCACAGCCAAAGCAGAGCCAGGCTTTGAGACCAACTGGTCTGACTGCATCAGGGCCTGGTCCCAGAGCAGTTTACGGAGACAATTCTTCCTGGCCTGCTTGGTGAAGGCCAAGCAGTGGCCACACTTGTCCGTTCTGTGCCCCTTGCCAAGGCAGAAAAGACACAGATCGTGCAGGTTCACAGGAGACATCTTGGAACCGCACTCAGCACATCTGCGAAAGGCCGCTCACTGAGCCATCATGAAAAGGATAAAAAGTAGATAGTGCAGAGGAATAGATAATATTTTTGTTTTTTGTGTTTTTTTTTTTTTTTTAGAGAGAAGAAGAGAGAGAAATAGCTTCGTAACAAGGGGAAAAAACTTGGAAATACAAGGGAAGGAACTTGGAAATACAAGAGAACATTCAACGTAGGCAGGGAAATAGTCAATGCAAGAGCGAACAGGCATGAGGCACAGCGAACGGCGGTCGCAAAAGACTGGGAAAATGGTGGACACTCTGCTCTATATATAGTATTGAGGGGGAGGGGAGCGGAGTTTTCCCGCATAATGGTCTCCATGGAATATCACCTTCTCTGAGGCCAGACTGCTGTCGACAGATGATCATTTCTTGTGTCTATTCTGCCTCGGTGAGGAGCACATAGTAGAGACCAGGCAGCTTGAGGGCTCCTCCTGCTGTAGCAGTTGCATTCACAGTCTGGCAAAGCATACTACTGCTATTGTGGCTGGGGTGAAGCCAAGGAGCTTTTGGTCACTGTGTGCAGTAATGGTCTCTCTTGCACTGATGTCTGCTGCTAGTTTTTGTACTGCTGCCACCCTGGGTTCTGGGAGAAGGGCTTTTGCTTGCAGTGAGTTGAGTATGAAGGGAATGGACTGGGAGGAAAAGAGCAGATTTTTCATAATGTAGGAACAGTCCCAAGGTTTGCAACAATGAGCAGGTGGTATGGACTGAGTGTTGCACTTCAGTATCACACAGGTCCACCAAGAGCCAATCATTGAGGCATGTGGAGACCTGTACTCTCTGGAGCTGAAGATTAGGGTTGCGATCCTAATCATCAGCTTCATGGAAGTACAGGTCTGTAAAACCTGTAATCATAGTCTATGGTTATACCTGTGATTGTAAATCAAAATGCCTATAATCAGAGTCTACGGTTATGTGGAATTAGGCATTTTTAAGGCAGATGGAAGCATACCAGCCTCCCTGCTGCCAAATAGGGAGGATGCTTCTCAGGGTGACCATTCTAAAATTTTGGGAGATTATAAATCTGTTGATGCCTCTGAGGTCCAGAATTAGTCTTTGTCCTGCATCATGCTTTTGCACTGTGAAATCCTGACAGTGAAAACCACTGGAAAGGCTCAATAGGACCTTCTCAATAGCCCCATTGGAGAATCGTGCATCCAATAGTGTCAGGAATAGGGGTGTGCCCTTGATTACACAGAGAGGTGGGAGGGTGTCAAACTCAATCCTGTAGTCTCTTTCCACAATGGACAAGACGCACAAGTCTTAAGTTATTGCTTTCCATGAGGAGAGAAATTGGGCAAGACATCCATCAAAGCTGGTGTAGGGGGAAGGAATGGGAGGGGCCACAGCTACAGACCATCAGTGGTTTTGCTTAGCCCCCTCCAGGCACTTCTGCATTTATCTGGGGGAGGTCTGAAAGTCTCACCTCCTTTGTTATGGGACCTGTGCGGATGGTTGACACCTGTGCTGGTGGATAAATCAGGTCCCAAGCCACTTTCACAGTCAGAATTAGTACTGATAGAACTGGTAGAACCTCATCCTTGTGATAGCTCACACTTTCTGCATGGAGTCCATTCTTTCACATGTTTGAGCACTAAAGAGACCTTCCCTTTTAAGAGGAAGGTCCTCAATGCACAAATGCATTTCTTGATGAAGTCCAAAAAAGCAGAACCAGAAATCCCAGTGAATGGTCACCATCCCCATCATGGCCTTTGTGTCACAGTCAACGTGATTCCTGACTGCCACAATCTGACATTTCTCCAACTTGAAGCCCTTAGTGTGGAGGTGGCAGGATGCCTCCCTGAGTTCATCTGGGAGGCAGTCAGCGATGGCCCCATTTTTTCCAGTACGAACACAGCTTTTTGGCTCTGGCCTCTTCGCAGACCAGCAGAGCAGCAGAGGCACAGGCTGGGAGAAAGTGCTGAGCGGCCAGGGGACTGGCGAAGGTGAGGTAGGAGCTGGGCAGGGGAGCAGAGGACCAGGAGCAGAAGAGAGGAAGGGCGTCGTCCCTTGTCTGCGTCCCTTGGCTGCGTCCCGGGCTGTCTGGGGACTCCCTTCCCTGGGACACAGAGGTTTGATTTTTTGTTTTTTGTGCTGTGCTTTGCTTTGTTTTTCCTCCAATTTAAATTCAAGTTTATTTTATCCTTCTGTGTGTGTGCAAGTGGGTTTTTGTCTAGGAGAACAGGGCGAGTGAGAGGAACTGAAGGACAAACAAGGCAGGGGACCAAGGTAAGGTCTCGGAAGGGATACCGATGGCAGACCAGGAGATGGCCTTGGCGGGAGTCATGGGTGTTGCTGTCTGCTATGACAGCTGTGACATGTTCGCCCTTCTCCCCCAGGAGAGGCAGGGATACACTTGCCCTCAGTGCAAGATGGTGACCCTGCTAGAGGAGGAGGTGAGGTGCCTGAGGGCCGAGCTCTCCAGGCCCCCCGGGAGCAGACCCCCCTCTGGACAGAGGGTTGAGGGAGAGGCCATGGGAGGAGCATCTGCGGAGACCTGGAGACAAGGGAGGTTTGCTGCCTGCCGGGCACACGCATCCGGCGCGTGAAGGACAGAGTGGAGAGACTTGTTCATTCCGGGGGTCACCAGCTGCTCCTGGTGATCCATGTGGGCACAAACGATGTGGCCAGGCAGGGTGTACCCAGGATCACCAGGGACTTCGAGGCCTTGGGGAAGAAACTCGGGGAGTTAAAGTCCCAAGTGGCCTTCTCGTCAATCTTACCTGTCCGGGGATTTGGGCCAGGAAGGGACAGGAGGGTCTCCGAGGTGAACAACTGGCTTAGGGTGTGGTGCCAGAAGGAAGGCTTCAGGTTCCTCGACCACGGCACTTGGTTTCTTGTCAATGGACTTCTGGCTAGGGACGGGTTACACCTCATGAGAATGTGGAAAAGGTCCTTTGGAGATGCTCTAGCAAGCTTTGTCCAGAAGACTTTAAACCGAGCCGGGGGGGGGGGCGTTCAGGCCCCCCAGTAACGCGTCTGCACTGGACAAGTGTGGGGGGAGGATCAGGGCTCTGGGAGCAGGGTTTTTAGAGGTACTGCAGGGACTGACAGGACTACTACAGAGAGGGGCCAGGTATCAGGGAGATGGGAGGAAGGAGGAGGCTGGGAACTCTAAGGAAAGGAAGCGGTGGGAAGGAGTTGAGGTGCATGTACACCAATGCTAGGAACATGGGTAATAAGCAGGAAGAGATTGAAGATCTCCTGGGAATGGGAGGGTATGACCTGGTGGGAATCACAGAATCTTGGTGGGATGAAAGGCAAGTCTGCAATGTGAACATGGAAGGGTACCGCCTTTTTAGAAAGGACAGGAAGGGAAAGAGAGGTGGGGGCATGGCTTTATACGTCAGGGAAGGGATAGGATGCAGTGAGATAGAATGCAGCACAGATGGGGATTCGGTAGAGGCAGTCTGGGTGAAACTTAGGGGTTTTGTCAGGGAAAGAGACCTGACAGTGGGGGTATGTTATCACCCTCCAGGTCACCTTGAGACCCTGGATGATGTCCTGACAGACCAGATTCTAAGGATATCTCGGGGGAGAGACACAGTAATTATGGGAGATTTCAGTCTCCCAGATAGTAGTTGGGAGACTCACTCGGCGGTGACAGCCAGGTCATGTCGCTTCCTAGAAGCTATAGAGGGAGGTTTTTCACACAGAGGGTCCTAGAGGTGACGAGGGGGGGAAACATCCTTGACTTGGTCTTGACCAGTAGGGAGGAGCTGATAGATGAAGTACAGATTAGGGGAGCTCTCGATGCAAGTGATCATTCCATCCTTTGCTTTGAAATCAGGGGACTGGGGACGTGCAGCAGGTCGAGCACTAGAAGCTGGGACTTCAAGAGTGCCAACTCTGGCAAACTGAAGGCCAGACTGGGGAAAGTCTCCTGGGAAGGTAAGCGAGTTGAGGAGGGGTGGATAACACTCAAAAGGGAGGTTTTGGAGGAGCAAGCCTTGATGAAACCTCTAGTCAGGTGGGGAGGCGGAGGAAAGTGCCACCATTGATGGGAAAGGAGGTGGTTACAGGGATTAGAAGAAAAAGGAACCTCTGTAGGAAATCGGTACTGGGAGAAATAGACGAAAGGGTATGCCGGGAGGAGGAGGCCCTTCGCAAGGCTAAGGCAGATTAGGAGCTGAGACTTGCCAAGAATATCAAGAGCAACAAAAAGAGCATGTAAATAGGAAGAGGAAGGGGAGACAAGTGGTGGGACCACTAAATAAGGAGGAAGGAGATCCAGTGACTGATATGAGGAAACAGGCACAGATGCTAATTAACTATTTTGCCTCTGTGTTCTGCTCAAAGCAGGACGGGGGATATCTGCGTAGGAGATTAGATGAGGCTGGGGACTTAAGGGCACAGATTAGAGTCACCCCCCTTGAAGTGGAGGGGCTCCTCAGGGCATTGGACATTACAAAGGCACCAGGCCCTGACGGGTTACACCCGAGAGTACTTAGAGAGTTGGCGAGGGTTCTCTCACGCCCACTGACCTCCATTTTTGAGACCTCGTGGAGAACGGGTGAAGTTCCAGAGGACTGGAGGGTGGCATCAGTGGTCCCAATTTTCAAAAATGGTAGTAGAAGGGACATGGGGAATTATAGACCGGTTAGCCTTACATCCATTGCAGGAAAAACAATGGAAAGGCTCATAATAGGATCATTGGGGCTCGGCGCCAATATGGTGACAAGGCTTGTTATAGTCCTTGTCAGAGTCATAGATGTCTTTGCCAGAGTAGGGGTATGCTACCGACCAGTCCAAGCCTTGGTCCAAGTCAATGAAGGGACAGTGGAATCAGTCTCTGGCCTCAGAGACTGCTGTTGATGACAGCATCATGGTCACAGAGGTGTCAAGTCACTCTCCAAAATATTGACAATGTACCTCAGCCTTGATGTGGCACCTGGAAAGCGTCTTGAGGATGAATTGGGTGGTAGGGTCAGCTCCGTGGAGCAAGACTGCCTGTGCATGAAGTGATGGATTGGTGGTCCAGGGACACAGGGCTTTCTTTGGCCTCCCTCCCTGATACAGCAGCCAACTCCTTCACTGGTTCTAGAGTCTGTGCGCAGTCAATGGGACCAGGGGACTCAATGGCTGAATTTGCCAATCAACAAGGGCTCATTTGGCACCTTCTCTTCTCCTTCGGTGCAGCAGCTTTAGCCATCTTCTTTAGGCGCTTGGAAACCTTTCATGCCACATAGGTTGAGGGCCTGTCCTGTCCCTTCTGGAGGAGTCAACCACCTGCAGGACTCCTTTAGCCAACTGAACATTTGTTTTTTGTAGATCTGGCAGTGTGCACAGGTCTTCACAATGTGTTGCTCGCCTAAGCAGAGGAAGCAAAGAAAGTGGCCATCAGAGGTTGGCAATCTGCTGTTGCATGAAGCTCAACTTCAAGTGACCTCAGCCAGTGCCATCATATAGATGGGGTGAAGGCAGAGAGGAAGAAGAAGAGGAAGAAAAAAGGAAAAGAACATGGGCGGCTTGGGTCAGTGGAAAGATTAAGCAGGTAGGAAATATATATATATATATTTGTGGATTTTTTTAAAAGAGTGAAAAATGGGTTTTTCCAGAAAGAAGAAATGATGAGAGGGTTTGATCACGGAGGAAAAAAGAGTTAAATGAGTTGGAGACTATGAAACAATGAGCAGAAAAGTACACAGGTAAAGAATGAAGCTGCTCCTGATCTAGGCATACCAGCAGTCAAAAAAGAATTGAGGGTTGGGCAGAAACCCCTCCCTATACTTCCCATGGACAGGAAGAGGAGGGGCTTCTGCCCAAAAAAAAAGAGCACTTAGCAAGAGAAGCTTCCTGAAAACTAGATTCGGTGCATGTGCGAAGCCCATATGTGTAATTCAAAGAGACCACGAAGAACAACAATGAAAATGAATACCAAGTGGTTTTTCTCAAGTCAATAATATTTTGTAGATTAAGTTCAGCCCAAGCCCTTTTGATAAATTATCTCTACTTTACCAGCAAATCTGATCCCACACAGCTATACACAAAGGTTAATTTTGACAGACTTGAGAAAAAATGCAACTTCAGCCATCTTTCTAAGAGGTAGTCTGAGAAGACTCTGGGGGAGAAAATCCATCTTTGTACCCCTTAAAATTGAAGAGGAAGCTGTACATTATACACCTGTTTAACATCACTGAGCAGGGTCCCCATGGAAAGATCTGAAAAGCTTATGCTGGTCAGGTGCTAAAGGGCTGATTAGAGAAATACACACATGGGTTTGCTCTGCTCACATGTACAATGGAATGTGCAGAGGTGCCTGCCACCATGATGCCACTCCTTCACAACTTGCAGGGAAGCCCCTCAAAAGAAGGAGTGCATCTAACGTTAAATTTAACAAAAATCAAAACTATACTATAAAAAAACAAAGCATAGCAAAAACTATATAGCTCTCTCCCTCTCTCTCTAAATTTATATCAACATATTTAAACTAAACACACTTTTGAGAGACGCTTTTTCTTTTGGTAGGCCAGGAATACATTTTTCCTTATTTCTAAGCTCTTGATGTTGTTGTTGTTGTTAGTCGCGAAGTCATATCCGACCCATCACGACCCCATGGACATCATTCCTCCAGGCCTTCCTGTCCTCCACCATCCCCCGGAGTCCACCTAAGCTCACACCAACTGCTTTAGTGACGCCATCTAGCCACCTCATTCGCTGCCGTCCCCTTCTTCTTTTGCCATCTATTGTTCCCAGCATTAGGCTCTTCTCCAGTGAGTCCTTCTTTCTCATTAGGTGGCCAAAGTATTTGAGTTTCATCTTCAGTATCTGGCCTTCTAAAGACCAGTCAGCGTTGATCTCCTCTAGGACTGACCAGTTTGATCTCCTTGCGGTCCTAGGGACTCGCAGGAGTCTCCTCCAGCACAATTCAAAGGCCTCAATTCTTCGGTGCTCAGTCTTCCTTATGGTCCATCTTTCACAGCCATACATTGCAAAAGCTCTTGATAGCAAGCCTATTTGAAGCTAGTGCCTATATGATTTAAGCTAGGAGCCTACTATTGCCCTTTGATTTGTCTAGCAAGTTTGGCAAAGGGACACTGAAAACCATATTTCAGTATCAAGTTTCAGAAAACTGATCTAAGCCCAGTATATTTAAAGTGCATTGTATTTTTGGTCTGGAACATGTTCAGAACCAGACACGTAAGAGACCACTCAGCTTCTTTTATAAACTTAATGCTAATTGCACATGAAATGCTTAACATAAAGGCACAAACATTTTGTCGTGGTTTCCATTTGTCTCCTGATCATATTATGCTTAAAATGTAAACAAAATTTGTAACATGGTAAATAGTATAACCAGCCCCAGAAGGCATTATTAATTGGGTTTCTCCTGATATCAACTATCAACTATTTAGGTTGAGGAAAGTGAAACAAAAGATTGTTCCAACTTCAGAAATGAAAGTAGTAGTAGTAGTAATGACAATACAGACACAAATAAAACATTAAGAACCAATTAGCAAAATAAAGATGGGCACAGCAATCTTATACTTACATTATGCTGGTATGAGGAATATGCAACAACTACGGGGGCAGAAAAGACACTAAATTGAATGTGAGCTCCACTTAAGAGAGGGAAAATGAAAAATTAGAAAAGACAGGAACAGGGAGAAACTCAGATGTGACCACAGAATATCTGAAAACACTGCCACTGCCCCACTGATCAGAGAATGTGCCTGCAGTGATACCAACATAAGAAAGGGAAACCAATCTGTTTACTCTAAAGTTGTGTGAGATTCCATCACTGTGGCTGCAAGAATTTCTAGAGAGTAAGACCCATACTGAAAAAAGAGAAGACTTACTTCTGAGTAAACATACACAGGATTGTGCCGCAGACCAAAGGCCCATCTAGTCCAGCACTCTGTACACACAGTGGCAAACCAGCTGACCACAGCATCAAGGAGGATGGGTGCAAGACCTCTGCCTGCACAAGCTCCTCAGCAACTGGTGTATGCAGGCATTACACTTCTGGTAAAGACGGCAGCATGTAGTCAGCAAGCTACACTTAATAAGACTCGAGTTGGAAAGTAACAGTGTAGCTGTCTTTCCTATCAATCTTAGGGCAGATATGCTGGTGCTTAAGTTAAAATTATAGATTTCTCCAGTGATTACTCTGGGCAGCTCTCACATTTTGCTCCTGGAAACACACAGAAATAGTTTATCAAGGGCAACTAGAAAATTACCTATCCAAATGATAAAGTCATTATCTCTATAATTTTACAACTCTATGCCTCTTTCACTATCTTCTTTTGCTCTGACTCTTTCCTTCACTGTTTTCCATTTCCATCCACCATTAATTCCTTCACAGTTACTATGGTAATGAACATCGAAGGATGGGTGAGGAACCTTCAGTGGGCCATTCTGGAAGTGCAGACCATGGAAAGTAAATGGTGGCAACTCCTGATTATGGTTAAGTCTCCAAAAATAATGGCACTGAAGCAAATAAAAGTGCTGTAGTCTCAATGCTTTCAGAGAAATTCAAGTAATCTGTTCTGATATATGTATGGTGTACACACTGAGTTGTATTCCAAACCATTCAACATTCATTCATTCATTCATTCATTCAAACAACTTATATGACGTCGTATTGCATGAGCCTCAGGGCAGCTTACAATCATAAAATCCCACATAAAATAGAAAAAAAATCATCAAATAATTAAAATACATACGATAAAATAGTGGACACAGCCTGGTCAATTTAAAATCAACAAATAAACAATTAACAGTTAAAATAGCATTTAAATAAAAAGGTCTTGGCCTGGCGCCGAAAAACAAATACGGACAGCGCCAGGAGGACCTCACTGGGGCGCACATTCTATAGGTTGGGCGCCACCGTAGAGAAAGCCCTCCTCCGAGTACCCACCCTAATATCCTTTACGGAGGGTTCCTGGAGAAGGGCTTCTGCCGCCGATCTCACATTAGTCCAAGTCTATGCCCCAACCACTGGTGCTGAAGAGGCTGAAGTTGACTGGTTCTATGAAGGCCTACAACACCTTCTAGAATTAACACCAAAAAATGATGTCCTTATCATCATGCGGGATTGGAATGCTAAAGTAGGAAGCCAAAATATAACCGGAATAACAGGCAAGTTTGGCCTTGGAGTACAAAATGAAGAAGGACTCAGGCTGGTAGAATTTTGTCAAAAGAATATGTTGGTCATAGCAAACATTCTTTTCCAACAACCCAAGAGACGACTCTACACATGGACATCAACAGACGGTCAACACAGAAATCAGATTGACTATGTGCTCTGCAGACAAAGATGGAGAAGCTCTATACAGTCAGTAAAAACTAGACCAGAAGCTGACTGTGGCTCAGATCATGAGCTTCTTGTTGCAAAATTTAGGCTAAGATTGAAGAAAGTAGGGAAAAGCACTAGGCCACTCAGGTATGACCTAAATCATATCCCTTATGAA
>NW_025336100.1:1058413-1144836 GCF_004798865.1 Varanus komodoensis | reverse complement strand
GTGCTCTGCAGACAAAGATGGAGAAGCTCTATACAGTCAGTAAAAACTAGACCAGAAGCTGACTGTGGCTCAGATCATGAGCTTCTTGTTGCAAAATTTAGGCTAAGATTGAAGAAAGTAGGGAAAAGCACTAGGCCACTCAGGTATGACCTAAATCATATCCCTGATGAATATACAGTAGAGGTGACAAATAGATTAAGGAATTAGATCTGACAGACAGAGTGCCTGAAGAACTATGGATGGAGGTTCTCAACATTGTACAAGAGGTGGCAACTAAAACCATCCCAAAGAAAAAGAAATGCAAGAAAGCAAAACAGCTGTCTGAGGAAGCTTTACAAATAGCTGAGGAAAGAAGGGAAGCGAAAGACAAGGGAGAAAAGAAAAGATACACCCAATTGAATGCAGAATTCCAGAGAATAGCTAGAAGAGATAAGAAAGCCTTCTTAAATGAACAGTGCAAAGAAATAGAAGACAACAATAGAATAGGGAGGACCAGAGATCTCTTCAAGAAAATTGGAGATATGAAGGGAACGTTTCATGCAAAGATGGGCATGATAAAGCACCAAAATATATGCCCTCCCGCCCCCTGAGATCAGCGGGGGAGAACCTTCTCCGGGAGCCCTCTGTGCAGGATATTAGGAGGGTGAATATTTGGAGGAGGGCCTTCTCTGCAGTGGCGCCCCACCTATCGAATGTGCTCCCCAGAGAGGTCTGCCTGGCGCCGTAGTTGTTTTTCGACGCCAGAACAAGAGCTTTTTCTTTAAACGATATTTTAATTGTTAATCAGTTGTTTTATTTGTGCTTTTAAATTATGGCCGAGAAACTGCAAATTTTTAATGTTATTCTATTCTTTATTTTCTTTGTAAGTAGCCCCGAGGCTTCAGCGATGGGCGCAACATAAAAATGTTATAAATAAATAAATAAAATGGCAGGGACCTAACAGAGGCAGAAGCGATTAAAAAGATTACAGAGAGAAATTATACAAGAAAGAGCTTAAAATCCCTGATAACCACGATGGGGTGGTCACTGACCTCGAGCCAGACATCCTGGAATGTGAAGTCAAATGGGCCTTAGGAAGTCTGAGCAACAACAAAGCTAGTGGAGGAGACAGTATTCCACCTGAGCTATTCAAAATCTTAAAAGACAATGCAGTAAAAGTGCTACACTCAATATGCCAGCAAATTTGGAAAACTCAGCAGTGGCCACAGGATTGGAAAAGGTCAGTTTACATTCCCATCCCAAAGTAGGGCAATGCCAAAGAATGTTCAAACTACCGCACCATTGCATTCATTTCACATGCTAGCAAAGTTATGCTCAAAATCCTACAACCTAGGCTCCAGCAGTATGTGGACTGAGAACTACCTGAAGTACAGGCAGGATTTTGAAGAGGGAGAGGAACTAGAGATCATATTGCCAACATATGCTGGAACATGGAGAAAGCTGGGGAGCTCCAGGAAAACATCTACTTCTGCTTCATTGACTATGACAAAGCCTTTGATTGTGTGGATCACAACAAATTGTGGCAAGTTCTTAAAGAGATGGGAGTAACAGACCATCTTATTTGTCTTTTGAGAAACCTATATGCAGGTCAAGAAACAAAAGTGAGAACTGGACACGGAACCACTGATAGGTTCAAAATTGAGAAAGCAGTTCAGGAAGGCTGTATACTGTCGCCCTGTCTATTTAACTTATATGCAGAGCACATCATGAGAAAGGTGGGGCTAGATGAATCACCAGTTGAAATTAAGATTGCTGGGAGAAATATCAACAACCTCAGATATGCAGATGATACCACTCTCATGGCAGAAGGAGGAACTAAAAAGCCTCTTGATGCGGGTGAAGGGGGAGAGTGCAAAAGTTGGCTTGAAACTCAACATTAAGAAAACTAAGATCGTGGCATCTGGTCCTCTCACTTCCTGGCAAATAGATGGGGAAGAAATGGAGGTAGTGACAGATTTTATTTTCCTGGGCTCCAAGATCACCGCAGATGGGAACTGCAACCAAGAAATTAAAAGACACTTGCTCCTGGGGAGGAAAGCTATTGCAAAATAGACAGCATACTGAAAAGCAGAGACATCACCCTGCCAACAAAAGTGCATATAGTCAAGGCTATGGTTTTCCCAGTTGCAATGTATGGCTGTGAAAGCTGGACCATAAGGAAGGCTGAGCGCAGAAGTATTGAGGTCCTTGAATTGTGGCACTGAAGGAGACTCCTGCAAGTCCCCTGGACTGCAAGGTAATCAAACTGGTCAGTCCTAGAGGAGATCAACGCTGACTGCTCTTTAGAAGGCCAGATACTGAAGATGAAACTCAAATACTTTGGCCACCTAATGAGAAAGAAGGACTCCCTGGAGAAGAGCCTAATGCTGGGAACAATAGATGGCAAAAGAAGAAGGGGACAGCAGAGAATGAGGTGGCTAGATGGAGTCACTGAAGCAGTTGGTGTGAGCTTAAGCAGACTCCGCGGGATGGTGGAAGACAGGAAGGCCTGGAGAAATGTTGTCCATGGGGTCGAGATGCGTCGGACACGACTTTGCGACTAACAACACAAACAACAACAGTATTTGGACACTGTTTTCAACCATTTTTTTCTGGATCAATTAACTGAGTACACCATGTTTCATGGGGAAGTTTTACATTCTCCACAGCTGGTTTTAAATTGTTCTTTGCTGTTCTCTATTTAAAAACTTTTGCAGCTGGGAGAAGCACATTCAACAAAAGGATGAGGAGAATAGAAGGCCAAAATGGAAGGCAACCAATGAAATTTCAAGGATAATTGAAGCAATGACTTCAGGCTCTGTAATGCTTTGGATTTCTCATTAATGCAGACAAGAAAGCCATTAAATGCCAGCCTGTCAAGAGGACTTTGCTCAATCTAGAGAGGCAAGCTTCCGACCTACAGAACATCTACTAATGTGGATTCCTGACATTACCCTTTGGAGTGAATCAGCACCCACACAATCATTCCAATATAGTTTATTGTCTTCCCTCCATGCTCAATTTTTCTGGTACCCATCTGAACCAAGAACCTTTGCATGCTTCCAGAGCACAGTCTTCATAAGCTTAATATTAATAATATGACATCACTACCAATGGGAATTTATTTTATGCTTTGCAATGTGTCATATTGTATTTCATCTGACAAGGAGCTGAATCACCTGTCTTAAAATGGCACCAAAAATGTTTGTGTAGTCATCTGCTAGCAAGCACTGAGATTACTCTGTTTAAATTTAAATTGCTAATAAATATGTCTTTGCTTTTTTCAGCTTCCCTGCCA
This sequence comes from Varanus komodoensis, assembly GCF_004798865.1. Lineage (NCBI taxonomy): Eukaryota > Metazoa > Chordata > Lepidosauria > Squamata > Varanidae > Varanus > Varanus komodoensis. The sequence continues at coordinate 1,141,559 of NW_025336100.1, read as the reverse complement.
TGCCCACAGTTAATATGATTTTGAATTAGGCTGAAAAGGTGCATGCATCTGTGCATGTGTGTACATGTGTGTCTCAACTACACTCCTGTTTCAGCCATGTGAAGGCTCTTCACAAGCTTTTCCCCATTCAGGTCATTTCCAAGGTGATCAGATACTCTCAGCCCCATTCCATTTTACTCCTTTATTCCATCAGCCTGTGAATTTGAAACCACAGCACTTCTGACAAATTCTCCAGGCACTTCTTTCATCCCTTTAAATTAAATCCCGAATTAGTTGCAGGTTTTGGCTAGTATCTAAATGTTCCGCACATGTTTTCCCTTTCAAGCTCAAAGTAGGTTGTTTTACGTATTTCAAACAGAAAATGAAAAAAAATCATCTGTAAGTGGTCAAAAAATCCAATATTACCATAATGGGGTGAAGAGGGAGGAGAGAAAGAGAGAAGCCACTAGATATTCAAGAATTTCCACAACTGTGTAGCACACATACAAAAATAGAAACAGAGCTAGTCAGAAGAGGCCTCCCGGGCCATCTAGTTTGACCTCTGGCACCAGCCGGCTCCGCTCATGACATGCCCACCATGTGCACATCCAGCCTATCCTTGAACACCCGCACCGATGGGGCCTCAACGACCTCTCGTGGAAGCCCATTCCACACCCTCGGGGTCCTGACTGTCAGGAAGTGCTTCCTGGTATCCAAAGGGAACCTTGGCTCCCTGACCTTTGCTCCATTGGAGCGTGTCCTGCCTTCCTCTGCAGGGGAGAACAGGTCTCTACCCATCGCCATGTGACATCCCCCCACATACCTTTATGTCGCCAACATATCCCCTCTGAGTCTCCTCTTCTCCAGGCTGAAAAGACCCAGTTCCCTCAGTGTCGCCTCATACCCTATCCCCTACGAACTGGCCACCAACCTTGTGGCCCTACGCTGCACTGACACTAACCTGGCTAAATCCTTTTTTTAATGAGGGGCCCAAAATTGAGCTCAATAATCCAGTTGTGGGCGCACCACAGTCATATAGAGTGGTAGTAATACCTCTCTTGATCTAGAAGCCACACTTCTGGCTATGCAACCAAGGGTGGCGTTCGCCCTCTTGACCACCGCATCATACTGCTGACTCATGTTTAGCCTGCAGTCAACCAGTACCCCGAGGTCCCTTTCATAAGTGCTGCTCTCCAGATACTTGCCACCTAACCTGTACTTATGACAGCTATTCCTATGCCCCAAGTGCAAGACCTTGCACTTATCTACATTGAACACCATCCTGTTGTCTCCTGCCCACTTCCATAGTCTCTCCAGATCCTTCTGGATCTAGAGTACCTGCTCCTCAGTTGTGGCCACTGCTCCAGTTTTAGTGTAGTCTGTGAATTTGATCAGCAGACTGTTTACCCCTTCTTCCATGTTGTTAATGAAAAGATTAAACAGGATCGGCCCCAGGACAGAGCCCTGGGGGACCCCGCTTGTCACTGGCCGCCATCCCGATGATTCCCCGCTAATGGTTACCTTCTGCTTTCGGTCAGTCAACCATGCCCTAATCCACCAGACAGTGCTTTGGTGTATCCCAAAACTCCTCAGTTTCTCCACCAGGATATCATGCGGCACTTTGTCAAAGGCCTTGCTGAAATCCAGGTATATCACATCCACTGCATCCCCTCCATCTAGCCATCTCGAAACCTTGTCATAGAATTCCACAAGGTTTTTCTGGCAGGACCTGTTTTGCGGAAGCCGTGTTGTGTGGCCGTCAGCCTCCCGTCCCTATCTAGCATCACTAGATCTCTCTCTATTATGAGCCTTTCCATTGTTTTTCCTGCAATGGATGTAAGGCTAACTGGTCTATAATTCCCCATGTCCCTTCTACTACCATTTTTGAAAATTGGGACCACTGATGCCACCCTCCAGTCCTCTGGAACTTCACCCGTTCTCCACGAGGTCTCAAAAATGGAGGTCAGTGGGCGTGAGAGAACCCTCGCCAACTCTCTAAGTACTCTCGGGTGTAACCCGTCAGGGCCTGGTGCCTTTGTAATGTCCAATGCCCTGAGGAGCCCCTCCACTTCAAGGGGGGTGACTCTAATCTGTGCCCTTAAGTCCCCAGCCTCATCTAATCTCCTACGCAGATATCCCCCGTCCTGCTTTGAGCAGAACACAGAGGCAAAATAGTTAATTAGCATCTGTGCCTGTTTCCTCATATCAGTCACTGGATCTCCTTCCTCCTTATTTAGTGGTCCCACCACTTGTCTCCCCTTCCTCTTCCTATTTACATGCTCTTTTTGTTGCTCTTGATATTCTTGGCAAGTCTCAGCTCCTAATCTGCCTTAGCCTTGCGAAGGGCCTCCTCCTCCCGGCATACCCTTTCGTCTATTTCTCCCAGTACCGATTTCCTACAGAGGTTCCTTTTTCTTCTAATCCCTGTAACCACCTCCTTTCCCATCAATGGTGGCACTTTCCTCCGCCTCCCCACCTGACTAGAGGTTTCATCAAGGCTTGCTCCTCCAAAACCTCCCTTTTGAGTGTTATCCACCCCTCCTCAACTCGCTTACCTTCCCAGGAGACTTTCCCCAGTCTGGCCTTCAGTTTGCCAGAGTTGGCACTCTTGAAGTCCCAGCTTCTAGTGCTCGACCTGCTGCACGTCCCCAGTCCCCTGATTTCAAAGCAAAGGATGGAATGATCACTTGCATCGAGAGCTCCCCTAATCTGTACTTCATCTATCAGCTCCTCCCTACTGGTCAAGACCAAGTCAAGGATGTTTCCCCCCCTCGTCACCTCTAGGACCCTCTGTGTGAAAAACCTCCCTCTATAGCTTCTAGGAAGCGACATGACCTGGCTGTCACCGCCGAGTGAGTCTCCCAACTACTATCTGGGAGACTGAAATCTCCCATAATTACTGTGTCTCTCCCCCGAGATATCCTTAGAATCTGGTCTGTCAGGACATCATCCAGGGTCTCAAGGTGACCTGGAGGGTGATAACATACCCCCACTGTCAGGTCTCTTTCCCTGACAAAACCCCTAAGTTTCACCCAGACTGCCTCTACCGAATCCCCATCTGTGCTGCATTCTATCTCACTGCATCCTATCCCTTCCCTGACGTATAAAGCCATGCCCCCACCTCTCTTTCCCTTCCTGTCCTTTCTAAAAAGGCGGTACCCTTCCATGTTCACATTGCAGACTTGCCTTTCATCCCACCAAGATTCTGTGATTCCCACCAGGTCATACCCTCCTATTCCCAGGAGAGCTTCAAGCTCTTCCTGCTTATTACCCATGCTCCTAGCATTGGTGTACATGCACCTCAACTCCTTCCCACCACTTCCTTTCCTTGGAGTTCCCAGCCTCCTCCTTCCTCCCATCCTCCCTGATACCTGGCCCGTCTCTGTAGGAGTCCTTTCAGTCCCTGCAGTACCTCTAGAACCCTGCTCCCAGAGCCCTGATCCTCCCCCCACACTTGTCCAGTGCAAACATGTTTCTGGAGGGCCTAACCCCCCCCCCCAGCTCAGTTTAAAGTCTTCTGGATGAAGCTCGCTAGAGCATCTCCAATGGACCTTTTCCCCATCCCCATGAGCTGTAACCCATCCCTTGCCAGAAGTCCACTGGCAAGAAAACGAGTGCCATGGTCGAGGAACCCGAAGCGTTCCTTCTGGTACCGCACCCTAAGCCAGTTGTTCACCTCAGAGACCCTCCTGTCCCTTCCTGGCCCAAATCCCTGGACCGGTAAGATTGATGAGAAGGCCACTGGGCCTTTAGCTCCCTGAGTTTCTTCCCCAAGGCCTTGAAGTCCCTGGTGATCCCAACCACACCCTGCCTGGCCACGTCATTTGTGCCCACATGGATCACCAGGAGCAGCTGGTGACCCCTGGAGAGAACAAGATGCTCCACTCTGTCCTTCACATGCCAGATGCATGCGCCCTACAGGCAGCAAACCTCCCTTGTCTCCAGGTTGGGGCAGCACACCGCTTCCTCAGTGCCCCTCAGCAGGGAGTCCCCAACAACTATCACCTGCCGCTGTGTCTTCCTGGTGGTGCTGGGTGGCCGTGCCCTGGCCCTTGTCTCTCCTGCTGTGGCCCCCTTACCACTTGTCATCCCAGGCTGGTGCTCCTGCTGGTCCCCCAAGGCCTCATCATCCCCAGCCCCAGTGGAGAGAACCTGTTTCCCAGCTCCAAATTGGTGCCGGGAGGAGGAGGCGGCCGTACTGGCCTCCTCCCCCTGTGGGTGACATACATGTCTCTGCAGCTGCTCCTCCCGTGGCCCCTCCCTCAACCCTCTGTCCAGAGGGGGGCTGCTCCCGGGGGGGGCCTGGAGATCTCTCTCAGCCCTCAGGCACTTCACCTCCTCCTCTAGCAGGGTCACCAGCTTGCACCAAGGGCAAGTGGAACCCTGCCTCTCCTGGGGGAGAAGAGCAAACATGTCGCAGCTGTCGCAGCGGACAGCAACACCCATGACTCCCTCCAAGGCCATCTCCTGGTCTGCCACTGGGATCCCTTCCGAAACCTTACCTTGGTCCCCTGCCTTGTTTGTCCTGCAGTTCCTCTCACTCACCCAGTTCTCCCAGACAAAAACCCACACACACACACGGATAAAATAAACGTTAATCTGTAAAATTAACTTAAATTTAAATTGGACGAAAAACAAAGCACAGCACAGCACCAGAACAAAGAGGGGAAGGGGAAGGGGAAGGGGGAGGGGGAGGGGAAGGGGGAGGGGAGGGGAGGGGAGGGGAGGGAAGACAGACAGACGGACGGACGGACGGACGGAAAACAAAGCAAATTAAAAAACCCCTCTGTGTCCCAGGGAAGGGAGTCCCCGGACAGCCCGAGCCACAACTAAGGGACACAGACAAGGGATGATGCCCTTTCTCTCTGCTGCTCCTAGCCCTCTGCTCCCCTGCCCAGCCCCCACCTTGCCTTCACCTGTCCCCTGGCCACTCAGCACTCTCTCCCAGCCTGTGCCTCTGCTGTTCTGCCAAGAGGCCAGAGCCAAAAGGGCTTGCAGTGGCTGAGCTTGGCCTTATCAGTCCCTCAGGCCGGTGGCCCCACCTGTCTGCTTCCTCCTGGCCCCTCTAGCCTCTCTGGCCCCGCCTCCCTTCCTCTCTGCTGCTCCTGGCCTTCTACTCCTCTGCCCAGCTCCTCCCTTGCCTTTGCCAGTCCCCTGGCCACTCAGCACTCTCCCAGCCTGTGCCTCTGCTGCTCTGCCAAGATGCCAGAGCCAAAATGCAATGCACAATGTCTCACTGAGTATAATGCCAGTATACATGGAAGCACATGTATTCCAGAAATAAATGTACACGCTTTTGCACTTCCCTAGTTATACCTCTTCCACCTCATGTGTGGGATGCTCTGGAGAGTGGTACAGGTTCAGGTGCCATGTGACTCCAGAATGAGCAAACTTAACACTGTTTCCCAAAACAGCCTGATCTAGAGAAAATGCCTGACCAATAGAGCCAAAGTGACATATCATTACATACTCCTATGGCATTCAAAAGAAATGTTTTAATAACAATGATAGCATCAGTACCACAAACATTAATGGGATATGGTCAGATAGAAAAATCCACTTATGTTGCAATTCTGTACCAATTACATCGAAGTAAGCTCCACTGAATTCAGTGTGACTTATTTCTGAGTAGATACATACAGTATTATACTTTTAAAAGTCAGGGTATAAATACTTCATGTTTCAGTGTAAAAACAATTCAAAGTATTAGTATGCCATTAAAAATACTCTGAGAGAAAAAGCATGGTGGAGCTAAAGAGAAACTGAGATCTACAACAGTTTGCCAATTAAATTAACACACAAATGTAAGCTATTTAAGTTTCCTGAGCTTCCAAATCTTAACAGAAAAATTGTTTTGACACTTCTGAAATCTACAATACTGTCAAACATCTTATGTATTACATGAACAATATGCATTCTTGCAATATCCATTTTCTTGTGGTATTCCAACCTTATAAAGCTAAGTGATGTGTGTTCTGGCAACATACAGCACCAAACCATTTTCGAACCCAAATACACACTCATATACTATTTATGTAACCCTAAGTCAACAAAACTGATAAGAACAGAGACACGTATACATATAAACATTCAGGTAAGAGCGCAGAATCAATATTATATGCATGCTATGACTCACCAATGTCTACAAACCAAACTCAAGAAACAGACCAATTCAACTAGAAATGGTCCTTTCTATTAAAAATAACCCCCTCTGATAGTATTGATGATTATTAACAACATTTATAATAATCATTTCTAAGTTGGAACACCACCCTCATGTTACGGAAGTATGTATGGGAATTCTGAAGACTAATCAATGTAATGCAGCAGAGTTTTCTAAACACAACAATCTTTCATGCAAGACCAATTGATAATGCTCAGAAGACACCTCCACATCAAGGCAAAGATTTCCCCTGCTCCACCCTCCAAATCTAGCCAGGCACACACTACGCACACAAAAACCAGGAAAACTATATACAGATATAAGCAAAACACCACACCAAAACAAAACAAACAGTTCAGCCCTCTCGCCTCACACACACCTATCACATTTTTAAAAGAACCAGAAAAAGTGCACATACAAACAAGGCAAACCACTGCCCTCACTCCACAGCATCTGAAAACCCAGATGTTTGCAGGGACTCTGTAAGACACATCCTACCACCACCACCCCACGCCTGTCTTTTTCTCGGCTGTTTAAGCATACCTGATGCCAAAGCCTGAGCTCCAACCACCCACTATTTTATTTTTTAAGAATGCCTCTAGGGTTCTTTATTTTAGAAATGAAAGAGTACTTTATTTTGCACCATGTTGACCTCCCAGTTAGTTTTTTAAGGTGGTATTATTATTATTATTATTATTATTATTATTAAATTAAGAGGGCAGGGAGCCTGGCAGGCACCATGGAAGATGTCCTTGGGAACATTTTTGCCCACAGACACAACACAGGGAGGCCTAGCAGTAAGCTATCCTCTTTCTTCCATATATACTACCCAGAGTTGGCATATCTTCAGTCAGCAAATTTGAATGCAGTGTCAAGAGGAGGTGACAAGCTAGCAATTAAACTAGCAATGCTCGTTTTACTTCCCTGAATTGTGTCACCAAATGCCATGAGGCTTTAGGGTCAGATGAAGATCGTACCCTCCCAAGTTATGCTTAGGTGCACAGTCTGCTCACTTCAGTTGTGGATATCCTTCACAATGCAAGGGGCGGCATAGAAATGTTATAATAATAAATAATAATAATAATAATTAATGGTTCAGCCTTATGTGTCACAAGATTCTGCTTTTTTGCTGTTATTTAACTATGATACTCATGTAGAGAGGGAATACAGCTCAGTTACTCTGTACATAAGCAACCCAAATTCAGTCCCCACCATCCCCAGCAAAAAGAATCTCAGGTAGCAGGATTAGGGGGTGGAAGATCACACTAAAAAGACACCAAATACCAATGGTAGCAACTCTAACTGCACAGTAACTGCAAGTCTCTTTGTGTTGAGTTAGGCAAGATTTGATATGCATGCACTGCCTTCTACACACTGGTTTCCCTTGGCTTCTCTTCTGGCAGCAATATTCTACTCTGAGAATTTCCAGTCCCTGACACAGCAGTAATGACAGTCTGCCTGGCCAAGAGCTGCATAATTTAAAGCAATAAATATTATCTGTTTTTATAATACAGTAGCTTGCTGCTGGCTAGCACTTCCACAGTTTCCCATCTCAAAGCAACAGGTCTGATTAAGCTGGTTAGATGGGCAGAGGAAAAACCTTACTACAAATATTCTTGCAACAGCCTTGAACATTGGAAAAGAGAAAGTGTTTTCTCCTCCGACAGGATCTTCACTGCACTTTTTCAATTCATGAGCTAAAAACAACATAAGCCACAAATCAAAGGAATTAGAACTATTTTGAATGCATATCTATATCTTGCTAAGTAATACGTTTGGTGTCTGTGTGGACCTTTGGACAATCACGCAAATCTCTACAGTAGTTTGAGAAAAAGAAGAATTAAAAGTGCTACTATGAACATGCAACACATTCTTCAAATGTTTATCACTTACACATTTTCTCATTTAAATGCTTAGAAACTCACTTACCAATACAGGTATGGACTCTGACTGAGAGCTGGGTTCTTAGAATTATGCTGTGTTTTTTGCCCCTGCTAGGGAAAAAGGAGGGAAAAATCAGCATATCAAAGGTTAACAAAGTACAGCAAATACTTGGGTGCAAATGAAGTGCAGTTACACATAGGTACTCTCAGCAAGAACAACACTTATCCAATTAAAAGCAGTTTGTTTATTCTTTTTTCCCTTTTTAATTTTTTGTTTCTTCTCTAATGGTACAATTTGGTTTGGTTTATTTGTATTGCACAATTAAAAATAAAATTTTAAACCTATGAAGGAAACTGCAACGATATCTTTCCATATTCAGAAATACCAAAAAATCAACACATCAATACAATTTAAAAAACTGTATTTTACCATTCAGTTGGTTTGAACCAGAAACAAGCCAATAAAGCAAATGGGACCTTTCAGTGTATATATTCTTTGCAAAATTCACAATGGATCAAAACTTTACATATTCATCAAGCACATGAAAAACAGTCAACAATAATTGAATGCCATGAGCTCAATTTCTACTTAGATTCAATAAACTAATCTATTTTCCTGAAAATGGGGAGCACAATTGGGTTTGATTCCTCCTTAAGCCCACTTATCTAGCAGCATCTGTTGTGGCTACTCTGACAGAGCAAGACTGGGAAAAGAAATTCAATTAATCAGGCCTCTCAGTCTGTTGCTGTAACAGCATGTGAGGTGCAAAGTGATAGGAGACAGGCAGGCACTCCCATCTTCACCATCAGAAAGGCAGGTTGCTTACCTGTAACTGTTGTTCTTCGAGTGGTCATCTGTGCATTCACACATTATGGGTGCTGCGCCTGCACAGTGGCTGTTGCCGGGTAGAATACAAAGCTTTAACGGATTTTGGAGGGAACTCCACACCCCTCCCCCATTGTGTTATAAAGGGTGGGGCACTCGCCATTTCCCTCAGTCTATGGAGACCATCCGATCGCCCCCTGGTGGAAAAGCGGTTAGTGCAAGATGTCACCAGTAAAAGAGGCGCTAACTAAAGAACAGGCATGTATATACATGTAGTAGTCACATAAAAAGGAGGGGGGGAAAACTTCCTGTTCCCAGTCACCAATACCGAGTGGGGCTGGCGGGTGGGTTGTGTGAATGCACAGATGACCACTCGAAGAATGACAGTTACAGGTAAGCAACATGCCTTTCTTCGTCATGGTCTCTGCATCACACATTATGGGTGACTAGCAAGCTTACCAACCGGAGGCAGGATGGTGTTGTCAGTGAAGAATCAAGGAGAGGATGGCACGATCAAAGGAGCAGTCCTGTCAGGCACGCGCGTCAAGTCTATAATGCCTGGTAAATGTGCAAGGAGTCATCCATGTCGCCGCCTTGCAGATGTCAGGCAGTGGGATGCCAGCAGAAAAAGCCGAGGAGGCAGCCACAGCTCTAGTGGAATGGCCCTTGGGTACGACTGGGAGGTCCTGATATGTCAGTTCAATTGTTTGGACAATCCACCTGGAGAGTCTTTGGGAGGAGATAGCACAGCCCTTGTTCAGTTCCGAATACTTAACAAAGAGGCATTTGGTCTTTCTGAAGTTCTCTGTACGGGACCATAGAAGGCCAGGCATCAATGTACATTGAGAGAATGAAGAGATTTTTCTATCGGTGTCAAGGGCGCAGGGAAGAAGGCTGGTAGGATAATGTCCTGATTGACGTGAAAAGGTATAGCGACTTTAGGAAGGAATGCAGGGTCAGTACAAAGGACTACCTTTTCCTTATGAAAGTTGAGGTAAGGCAGGTCAACATGAAGAGCGCAAAGCTCGCTTGCCCTTCTAGCCGAGGTGATGGCAACTAGAAAGGTGGTTTTCCAGGACAGCAGACATAATTCAGTTGTTGCCAAAGGTTCGAACGGGGCTCTGGTAAGAGTTTGCATCACAACAGATAGGCTCCATGTCGGTACCGTGGGGCAAACTGGAGGTTGGAGATTCTGTAGTCCCTTCAGGAAATGATGGATGAGAATGTGTGAGAAGACGGAGGAGCTGGACACCGGGCCACAAAAATGAGAGACTGCTGCAATGTACACCTTAATAGAAGTGGGCTTAAGTCCATGCTGATGTAAGGAGAGTAGGAAAAGTAAAATATTGTCAATTGAGGTCAAAAGAGGAGGAAATTGGTTGGTCACCGCAAAGGTGGTAAAACATTTCCATTTAGCCTCATACAATTGGCGGGTGGCTGGTCGTAGAGCAGACTGAAGAATGAATTCAATGTCCGAGTGGAGAGGATTTGGGTTCGACATGGTGTGTGTAGGCTCTGTCCATACCAATAGTTGTTCTGGTACCGAGGGAAGTGTCGGAGTCATCAGGACCGATGAGGTTGTCGGGACCTAAGTCGAAGAAAAGGAATAGTTATTGGAGGAGCCACACGGTGAGGTTGAGAGAATCGAGGTCAGGATGGCGAATTCCCCCATTCTCCTGGGTGATCAGGTGAGGGACTCATGGTAGATGGACAAAGGTTTGGCGGGAGAGACTGAGGATGGTCGGGAACCGGGGTGGCATGGCCACCAAAGAGTAACAAAAATTCCCTGGGCTTTGTCGTGGGCAATTTTTTCCAGGGTCTTTCTGATTAGCGGAATCGGGGGGAACATGTAGAAAAACACGTTCATCCAGCTCACCATCAGAGCATCTCCCAGTGAGTTTCAGCCCATGCCTACCCAGAAGCAGTAATCCATGCACCTCGAATTGGTCGCTGTAGCAAACAAGTCTATGGTCGGGGTGCCCCAGTGAAGGAAAATGTTGTCGCAGACCTGCCTGTCCAACTCCCACTTGTGAGCTGAGGACATTTTCCTGCTGAGGGTATCTGTTTCCTCGTTGTCTATACCCGAAAGATGGACTGCTAGTAGGGTAATCCCCCTGGGGATACACCAGTTCCATATTTGCAGGGCAAGGTGAAATAATGGTACCGATTTTGTACTGTCCTGCTTGTTGACATAAAATTCTGTCACAACATTGTACGAGGCTACTTGGACTACTCGGTTTCGAAGGGTGGAATCTACATATCGCAGAGCTTTGAAGACCGCAAGTAGCTCCAGGTAATTGATGTGCTTGGTCTTCTCGTGGGCTTGCCAGGTGCCCTGAGTGCGTAGGTTGGCACAATGAGCTCCCCATCCCATAAGAGAGGCATCAGTATAGAGGGACACCGAGGGCTGCAGTTGGTGGAATGGGACGCCAACAGAGAGATTGTCTTTGTTCATCCACCAAGTCAGAGTCCAGCAAACAAAGGTAGGTGGCAGCAGCGGACACTTTGGAGAGGCGTGTTGTGAATGGAAGAGGCCGTTGAACCACAGCTGCAGGGGTCGCATTTGGAGCCTGGCGTTGGGAACAACAGTAATTGTTGAGGCCATGTGCCCGAGGAGCTTCTGAATGGATAACGCAGGAGTGGGGTGGCCATCTTGGGGACGCTGAATTGACGAGCAAAGCTTGTCCATTCGAGCCCATGGTAGGAATGCCCTGGCTCAGACTGAGTCGAGACGTGCTCCAATAAAGTCGATGACCGTTGAGGGAGTGAGACATGATTTCTCAGTATTAATACAGAGTCCGAGTTTGTCTAAAAGTCTACACATAGTGTCGATTGCTAAGAGCAGATGCTCTCAGGAGAGGGAGACAATCAGCCAATCATCGAGGTAGGGGTATAGTTGGACACCCTGTAACCAGAGATGGGCACAAACCGACGCCATACATTTCATGAAAACTCATGGAGCTGTAGCTAGTCCAAAAGGGAGGACATTATATTCAAAGATATTGGAGCCAACCGTGAAGCGGAGAAGCTGCCTGTGAGACGGGTGGATGCTGATATGGAAATAGGCATCCTTTAAGTCCAGAGAGGCGAACCAAGCTTCTCTTCTGAGCAATGGAAGGATATTTGCAAGGGTGGTCATTCGAAATTTTTTAGTCTTAATGAACTTATTCACGCTACGTATGTTGAGTATAGGGTGTAGACCACCATCCCGCTTCAGGACCATAAAATATCTCAAATAGAAGGCGTGAAGCCTCTCTGAGAGAGAGATTTGGTGAATCACTCCTTTACAAAGTAATTGGGAGACTGCGTCTCTTAGAACCGCTGATGGGGAAGTGTAACGGATCAGTCCCAGATGAAGCACGGTCTCAAACTCAATTTTATATCCGTGCTCACTGATGGTAAGCACCCACTTATCAGATGTGATGGACTCCCAATTGGGGAGTCGGCCTTGGAGCTGGTCCCCAAAGGGGAGGGGGAAAGGTGGATGGAAGGAGAGAAGATCAGCTCTCGCGCCTCGTCAACGCTGCTGCTTGTTGGTGGGTTGATGGCGCCGACCTTGCTGGAACTGAGCGGCAGGCTGGCCTTGGTTGCATTGCTGACATGGCTGATATTGTTGGCGCGGCTGGTAATGGTGGTATGGCTTGTATCGATGATAGGGAGATTGCAGCCACTTACATCGGTTTGCATTCGGTATCTCCATTTTCCGGGTGGTGGCTTGAGTGTTGTAAATGGGCTTGAGCTTATGGTCCATGCAGTTGTGAAAGAAACCGGAACTGTTGAAAGGTATGCCTTCAATGCGCCTCTTTGTCTTGTCTGGGAAGTTGCAGGAGCGTAGCCATGCGTGTCGGCGTAAGGCGATGGATTTGATGAGTGCTTGGGAATCGCAATCTATGTGATGGTGCGCCATACGGAGCTGTTGGATGACTAGTTGCATAACGTCACAGATAAAAACATGGGCCAGGTCATGTTGCTGCTCTGGAATAGTGGAGGTGATGGATTCCAGCCATTGCATCAGAAAGTACTGATACCTGGCCATTGTTGCCTCATATTTTGATATCTGCAGGCCTAGGCCCATAGCCACATAAATATGGTGAGCCATCAGGTCTATCTTCCGGCCCTCCTTGTCTCTCGGGGTCGAGTGCTACCTGTTATCTCGACCCTGTGATGACTCAATGACTATCAAGTTTGGTTTAGGATACTTCAGCAGGAATGGGATGTCCTGCTCCCTAACCTTGTACATTGACTTGTATCTCTGGGACGTCAAATGCGGCTGACTCGGAAACTCCCAGATGTCCATCACAGCCTGGCGAAGAGTAGTTATCAGTGGAATGGAGATGACAGATGACTGTTCCTTACGAACGATGTCGTAGAAGTGGTCATCGTTGGTGTTCCACTTCTATCACCAACAACCACGTAAGTCAAGCCATGAGCTCTCCAAAGGTGGAGTAGGACTCTTCTGGCAATCCAGGTTCCTGGGTTGAGATAACAGCATTGGGAGATGTGGAGAGCTGGTCTGAATCCTCAGAGTCTGAATCGTAATGATATGGTGGACTAGATGACGAGTCAGCCAGGGACGGAGGAGGGTGGGAAGCTGCGGCTGCCGAGGTGGAAGGCGCTTCTGTTCTGGAAGGACAGGACTGGTGTCTGCGCTCCAGAGGCAAGGGATAGTAGCCGTATGGTGGTGGGTAGTCTCAGTGATGAGACTGAGGTGGCTTGAAACTGCAGTACGGCATCAGGACCCAGCTCCTGGAGGATTGTCCCAAGACGTGTTGGTGGCGATGCGTGTTGGATGGAGGCGAAAGTTTCAGGGATGCCTCTAGAGATGATGGCATCGGAGTCGGCAATTGAGCCGGTGAATGGCTTGGTAGAGACTGGGATGGTGAATCCCAAATCTCACCGTGAGATATTGATCTGTGGAGCATGGCCTCAGAGGGATCCAATGCTGAAGGAGCCGACAATGAGATCCGCTGGGGGGATCCAGGTGGTGTGACCTGCATTACAGTCTGTGTTGTCAGACCCAAAGTTGTCGGAACCAAAGCGGCTGTTGGGACCGATGGTGCTGTCGAACCTGAGTCCCTGCAAGGCTCCTGGGCAAGCCTACATTGCTTGCAGTCAGCTTTGTCAGTCTTCGCCTTCTTCGAGACTGATGGATCCCCTTGCCTGGTGTGCTTCCGTTTCTCCTTTTGTTTCAAAGAGGAGGAATGGGAGGAGTGAGTGGTCTCCCTGAAAGCAGCTCCCTCAGATGGTGGACAAGGGGAGGTCACCATGGGCAGGCCTGCTGGAGCAGCCAGGGTGGCAAGCTCATCTGAGGCTAGGAGGGCCTGATCCCAAAGGATCTTCCTCAGCAGGTTCTCCCGATTTTTGCAGGCCTGTTTGGTGAACGACTGACAATGGCAGCATTTGTCAGTGTGATGTCCCTCTCCTAAGCATAGGAGGCAAAGCTCGTGCGGGTCCGTAGGAGAGATTTTGACCCCATACCTAGAGCACTTTCGAAAAGCTGCACACTGAGCCTTCGAGAAGAAGTGGATAGCAAACGGAGCAAAGTGAAAGAAGATAGCAAAAAAGTAGTATAATTTTGGGGGGATGGGGAGAAAAGCTATCTAATTAGGGAAAGGTAAGGATGTGAAAAACTTGGAAAAGGGTTTTTTAACTAGAAGAGCAAGAGAAACAGCAGTTAGAAATGAAGAAGAGAATGTAATGGAAGATAACGAATGGCTCAAGGCAAAGCAATCGGCGGTTGAAAGAAGACTGAGGAAAATGGCGGGCTCTCCGCCCTTTCTAACACAGTGGGGGAGGGGTGTGAAGTTCCCGCCAAAATCCGTTAAAGCTTTGTATTCTACCCGGCTACAGGCACTGCACAGGTGCAGCACCCATAATGTGTAATGCACAGAGATCACGATGAAGAACATGACTAAGTAACAGGTAGTGGAAAGCTGCTATTCTCTAACACAGTGAATGACTTGAGTGCTTGTAATGTACTCTTCATTTTAAAGGCAAATTTTAAGAGTTGCAATAGTTGGCTGATTTTTTTGTGTGTGTTGCTCCTGCTATAGCATACACTTTACTGCAGGGGTCCCCAATGCAGCATCACCTCCAGCTGCACCTACAAAGCTCTATACTCTCTGTTTCTTTAAATGTGTATTAAATAAACAAATGTAAACATTACGATAACAAGTGCTCCTTCCCAGCACCCCCACAATTTTGATCACTTCCACTACATCAACCAGTTCTTCCCTGTTGGTTAAAATTAAACCCTGAATAGCAAATCCCCATGTTCCTACTTCTACCATCAAAGAGATGGAGTTGTCACAGCAAAGCAAGTTAAAAAATGGTTTTGGATGCTCCACTCTTAGCAGAGTTAAAAGGATATCTGAAATCCTCCATGAGTACCATGCCTTGTGTTTGTGAAAGTTTCATCAACTGTTTCTGAAAAGTGTCATCCCTGTCTTCTACTTGGTCATAACAGTATAGACAGGTTGCTTACCTGTAACTGTGGTCATCTGTGTATTCATACATAGGGGCTTTGTGGCTGAGCACAAGGCCTGGTTTGGAGACAAAAGCTTCTAAAGCTCAGCAGAAGGGAGTGGGAAGGAGCCCTCACCCTAACCCTTCTGAAACTCTGGATAAAAGGGGGGTGAGGCTCCCACGCAGTCCCTCAGTACCTTGAAGACCACATAGCAGGAAGAAGAAGGTGCACTTACACCCAACCCTGGCTGCCTGCCCAGTATGGAGGGCATGGCATGGCTGACAACAGCCAGTGGGGCAGATAGTGGGTTGTGTGAATGCACAGATGACCAACGAAGAACAACAGTTACAGGTAAGCAATTTGCCTTTCTTCTTCACATTCTCTGTGCAAACACACATATGGGTGACTAGCAAGTTTACCCATCATGGATGAAGGAACTGTCAGCACTGGATCACAGAGAGACCACCTTGCAAAACGTGCAGTCTTGTCTGGTGCAGACATCTAGGTGGTAATGTTGGACAAAAAGTCAACAGCATGAACCACATGCCAGCCCTGCAGATTTCCACAGTGATGGTGGTGGCTTCAGTGTGCATGGAGTGCACATGTGGGTGTGCAAGGATGTGTACCTGTGCCATCTGATAGGCAAAGGAGATGGTGCTGGATACCCACTTGGACAGTCTCTGGGTCTAGACATGTTCTCCTTTCCTCGGGCCCTTGTAGCACAGGAACAGGCAATCAGAGCAGCATATCTGCTCATTCTGGGACTTGTAGAAGGCAAGGGCTCTGTGAACATCAAGCTGCTGGACTGTGGTCTCTACTGGGGTGGAGGAGTAGGGGAAGAAAGCTGGGAGGACAATGTGGACGGAGGAGGTGACCTTGGGTGTAAAGTGGGAGGGATGAGGGGGAGAGACCAGTGCCCAACTGGGTCTGAAGGTAGGATAGGATGTGCTTGATGGGGGCATGGACAGGGCCAAATCGCTGGGTGGTAGCAAAAGTCTCAAAGGCCCTCCACTTCACCAGGTAGGATTTGCAGGTAAAGGGTTTCAGGAGTATGGCGGCCATGGCAAGTGGCAGAGACCAGTATGGTTCTGTCAGCCAAGAATCTGTCAGGTGGAGGTTTCTGATGTCTGGGTGAAGCACTCACCCATCATCTTTGGATAGGAGGTTGTAATGCGGTGTCAGTTGGATGTATGTCCCAGTGTATAGGTGAAGGAGAAGGGGGAACCGTGGCTGGTGGGGCCAACATGGGGTGACAAGAATACAGTCTGTCCTGTCCCTCTGAATCTTGGACAGCACCCTGCTGATCAGTGGAAAAGGAGGAAAGGTGTAGAATAGGGTTCCCTCCCATTGAAGGAGGAAGGCATCCCCCAGAGAGGGGACTCCATGGCCTGCCCAGGAGTAGAAGTGGCAGCATTAGGTGTTGTGGGGAGTGGCAAAGAGATCCACTTCTGGGGTGGGAGCACCTCTCAGACAGGTGGCAAAATTCTGTGGGATGGAGCTCCCACTCATGTGGGGTGGTGGTGGTCGGGCTCAGGCAGTCTGCAGAGTATTGAAGCACTGTGTAGCATGCATGACCAAGATGGTGATGTCCCTCTCCACACACCAGTCCCAAATGTCGACTGCTATTGGGGTGAGTTGGGCGGAATGGATCCCACCCTGTTTGTGGAGGAAGTGATGAACCTGTTGACGGCCGATAGGTCCAGTATTGGCCTAAGGTTTCCGTCCCTTTTGGGCACAGAAACCCAAGTAGTGGGAGTAGAAGCCCTGTGAGAGGTCAGAGGAGACACATTCAACTGCCCCTTCGAACAATAAGTCCTCTACCTTGGCCACTAGGGCGGGTGAGGGAGAGGTGGTCCTAACATGTCCTAGTGGGGGGAGGGCGTCAAACTCCATCCTATAACCTGAGCGGATTACAGAGAGGACCCAGGAATCAGAGGTGATGTTCTCCCACACATGGAGGAACTGGGCCAGATGATCTGTGAAATGGTGGTATGGGGAGGGAGGTAGAAGGGTGGGGCTGCCTGGACATAAATCCTAGCACCTGCGCCTGGTATCCCAGTGCTTGGGCGGGAGCCACTGGCGAGGCTAAATGTCACGCCTTCTGGGTGGGAATCTGTCTCGGTCAGGAGGAGGGGCAGTCCAAGAAGGAGTGGTGAGTAGGGAGTGAAGAGGACCCTGGCCACTTGCAGGAATTGGACTGCTGTGTGAAACCCATGCACCTAGCAGTAGTGTGAGCCTTATGTAATGAGTCCATACTGTTGTCTGTATGGGCATTAAACAGGCCCTCTCCACTGAAGGGCAACTCCTCTATGTGGGCCTGGGCCTCCTGAGGGGGGTCCGCTGATCACAGCCATGCATGGTAGCAGACTGCCACAGATGACATAATGACCTTGCCATGGCAGTCCACCTGATGTCTGGTTGATTCCATTTGGCACATGGACAGTTTAACAGCCTCAGATTGGATCGATTGGGCAGCATCATGGAGCTGGGCCAGGAGGTGTTCTGCCAGAAAACTGATCTTTTCCCAAAGAAAGACCTGATAGCTGGACATGAAGGCCTCGTAGTTAGAAATGCTTATGCCCAAGGAGGTTGCATAGCCCTTTTTTGCTAGACCGTCCAGACAGTGCCCTTACTTGTTCACAGGCATGGAGTGATCCCTCTGGGAGGTCCCTTGCATAGATTCCTCTATGACCAAGTTAGGTTCAGGGTGCTGTTGTAGAAATGAGATGGATTTCTCCGACAGCTTATAGGTGAAGTCAATTCTGCATGATAATGAGAGTGTAGCCACAGGGGTTCTCCATTACTGCAGGGCTGTACGCAGTAGGGCAGCAAGCAGAGGGTGCGAGGCCAACAGTGGTTGGCCTCAGGGCAGGGAGTTGTACACGGGTCCGCCTTGAGCTCTGCAGGGGTAGAGGCCTGAACTCCCAGGTCATCCCACCATGCAAAGGACGAGGTCTGTGAAATGACCCTTCCTTCCTGGTGATATAGGAGGGTCCTGCTCCAGGGCCCACACATCAGGGTGGCGGGAGGCCAAAGATGGCAACTAGGACAGTTGGGAGGAGAGACTCTGACCTGACACCCTTGAAAAAGACTGCTGTACACTTGACATGATGCTGAAGAGGCTGGATGCTGCTCTACAGGAGACCAGGAGTGATGGCAGCAGTGGCAGGCACTGTGGGAGTGGGAGGCCTAGTGATCAGAGTCCAAATCCTTGGCGTCCCTCCTGCTCTGGTGTGCCCTTCAGAGTCTGCAGAGGTATCAACATTTGGGGCTGGCTAGAAGCGGAGTCGACATCCCCCCTCCCCGCCCCCGGTGCTGGGCCTTGCTGGCACAGGGAGTAAATGAGCCCTCCTCAGCATCGGAAGATGCCTCACGCCATTGCTCCAAGGGGTGGTGCCAGTCTCGATCGGCACCACATGGCGCAAAAATTTCATGGGAGGTTGGCACTGGAGCTAAGTCACTGGCGAGGAGCAGAGGCAGGCACAGTTGGTGTGGGGCCATGACCGGCGAGAGGTATGTCCAGCGGGTCTGTGTGGGCTGTCAACAAGGTGGCATCAGGAGGCTGGCGGTAGACTGGGGGGCCACTTCTTGCATCTGGCGGTCATTGCCGCCCCAGATGGTCCTTCTGAGGTGGTGGAGGCGGCAGCCCTCTTCCTCAATTGCTTCATTGGGCAAGAGGACTCCTTGGCAGATGGCACCTTATTGGTGCCCAATTGCAAGGGTTCGCCTGCATTCAGGGTGCGCTGCCAGTGGGCAAAGTACAGGCGGTGGGCCTGTTGCTGGTGTGTTTGTTTTTGAATGAGTGGCAGTGCAGGCAGGTTTTATGTGTCCCTTGCGCAGGAGGAGCAATGGTGAAAAGCCGGGTCAGCCATGAGGGCCAAGAAGGAGAAGCACATGAAGAAGAGATAAAGTTGCGAGATGGGGAAGGAGAGGAGCAGGAGGCAGCGGGAAGCAGCCTGGTGAGCAGGTGGAGGTTTGAGGAGAGGTACTGATGAGGGAGTAGAGCTAGAGGATGTTTTTCAAAATTATATTAAAGACAAAAAGCAGGAAAGAGAACAAAATGAAAGATAGCTGAGCAGAGAAGTTACAATCCATGAGGTGACTGCGTGTGTAGTTGAAAAGGAACTGAGGGACTGGGTAGAACCCCCCTTTTATCCAGACTTCCAGAAGGTGCAGGGTGGGGGCTCCCACCCACTCTGTTCTGCTGAGCTTTGGAAGTGTTTGTCTCGATCCAAGCCTTGCACTCCATGGCAAAGCCCATATGTGCGATTGCACAGAGACCACCAAGAAGAACACTTCAGTTTCTCATACCTTTTATCTCTTCCCATGTAGGTATATGCATTCTTTAAATATAATCTATTCCCACACCTGTTCTATGGGCACATTCCTTTTGAGCAAAGTATATTCTTTGATATGCTATATTCCAATCATGAGTCACCAAGTCACCCTAGTCATCCCACCAAGTCAAAATGTAATGACCCCACTCCCTTCTGCAAAAGCAAAAACAAAAAACACCCGTCTGGCAATCAGACTTTCAAAAATCTCCCTTGCATACATGGAAGCTTTTCCCCATGGAATCCTAGGTACTCCTTGGAGGCAGGAAGAAGTTGCAAACTAGATCCAAAGGTTCTCTGGATGGCATCCAAAGGCACAAATCTGAGTTTCATAGACTTCAAAGAATGAAACATGTCCACAAACTTTCAAAAGCTTTGCAACTCAGTCTCATGCTAGATTTTGCCTTGTTTCTGTGTGCATGTTTTCAAATAATTATGGGTTTATTTCACTTGACATGGAAAATGAAGGAATCCTTATTAAGTGAGAAACTAAAGGAGTCAGAGATGGTGCTGTATAAAAGCTATGGAATCTTGTTGTAGTAGCAATGTGCTTGGCAGATTGCAAGATTTTTTCTTTTGGAATGAGGAGTAGAACTCATTTTAAAGCAATGCTATAAATAATATTGTCACAGCTAGCTCACAATGCTGTAGATCTTTTAGATGCAATAATAGCAATTTTAGTGATGATAGCATCACTACTCCATTACAGAACAAGAAACACTTTTAAGATTTCATGTTGGAAAATTACTTTCAAATGTTGCAGAATATAGAACATCATGTATTTGGCACTAGAGTGCAATCTAATTTCAAACTTCTGAGAGGATTATGTCCTTTAGTAACTACTAACTCTTTCATGTCTATCCAATGAGCAGATTAATTGTAAATCAAAAAAAAAACCACTCAACAGCTCGAAATATGAGAGGACGAAGGCCACCGTCCTTCTTCGGTACCTTGAAATGCCTGGAATAGAATCCAGGATTTTTTGATGGTGCACGTTCAATAGCTCCTTTATGAAACAGGGAGGAAATTTCCTGTAATAGAGGTGATGATGGAGCTGTTCATTTCAGTACCATAGAGCAAGGAAGTGTAGTAAACTCGATATGGTATCGATGGGCAATGATCGAAAACACCTATGAGTCTGATGTTATGGCAGCCCAGGTATGGAGAAAGGGCTGGAGTCGATGGTTGAACATAGGAGAGCCAATGCGAGACGTATAAAGGAATCACAGATGCTTCCTGGAATTGTCTGGGTGCCTCCAGGATGATCAAACCCATGAAAGGGGATCTTGGTGTCCAGGCTGAGTGGCCGTACGCTGCCTAGTAGTAGTGGTGGCAGGGGTCCTAGGCTGCTAGGAAGATCTATGCCACTTATATAAGGTATATTGCCTTTGGGCCATTGGCTGATTGAGTCCCATGCTACGAGCAGTGCTCCTGGCCTTTTGAACTGAATCCATTTGGTAGTCAGTGGTTTTGTGGAACAAGCCAGCACCATAAAATGGCATGTCTTCTATACGTGCTTTGGCCTCCCCCAACAAACTGGAGGATCAGAGCCATGCGAAGTGACGGAGACCTATCGCTCCCGCCATACTGCAAGCACCACCCTCAGCTTGGTGTCACGCTGTAAGGATCTCTTGTCTGGCTAGGTGTGTAGCCTCATTCTTGATTTCATTTGCCAGGTCTTGGGCATCCTTATGTAGTGAAGAGATAGGGATGTCATTCTATCCCAAAGCATGAGGTGATATCTGGCCATGGTAGCTTGATAAATGGCTGTTTTTATAGACAGGGCTGATGAGGAGTAAGAACAGCGACCAATAGCATCAAGGAAGGTAGGTGCCTTGTGGCATGTTCCCTCCTGGAGTGAGACTGGGCGGATTCTACAATGATAGAGTTTGGCCGAGGGGCTGAAACAGGAATTCAGTGTCTTTTTCTTGAACACAAAATGTATTTTCGAGGCGGTACGGTGGCGGGGCCACAGATGCCAGGGATCTACATTCATGCTGGATCACATCCAGCAGAGTTGGGAACAGCGGGATGGTAACGGGTCCAGCAGACTCTGCACAGATAGCCTTGAACACTGAGTCTTTGGCTCTCAAGGGTTCCTGTCTAGGATTAAGACCTAGACTATAGGCCATTTGAAGAACCTGGGATGCAAAGAATCCAGTATCCTTAGGCGGCTGGGATAGGTCTGAGAAGGTCGTCATGAGACCTGGAGGAGCATCAGATTGCTAGTCTGGAGAAGACGCCATCGAGACTGAGGTATAATGCCCTCATTCAGAGAGACCTTCGGTTCTATCAGTATGCTGGCTGAGCAAGGAAGATGGAGGTCTCCTAAACTGTGAACCGTAGAAAATTGGCAGGTCTCAGGCCAGTTACTGGAATGCACTGCGAGAGCTGGACCAGGTAAGGGGTCTTGTTCTGAACCCAATGGGCTCCAATGGGATCTTGTCTTGAGCTGACGGATCTCCAGGGTTCTACATAGAATTGAAATCCCCTTGACCCCTTGGGGGAGACTGATGTCTTTTATGAGGGGCCTGAGCTGGGGAAGATTGAGGACGTTGTTTGGCTCTTTGTCTCTCGGGTTGGAGAAATACACTCGGTACCGAGGGTGAGGCCCGGCTCTGTACTAGAGGTTGGGCTGACTGAGGAGGCTGGACCGACAACTCCTGAATCTCCCCTTCAAATACTGAAGTGCTCCTTGGAGGTTGGAAGGGTTGTAGGGATTGTCCCGGATTCTTCTGGTTTTGAGGCAGCGCTGCGTCTCCAGTACACAAAAGGCCACTAGGTACCAATGCTTTTCACGCTTCCCTTCTCTTTAATAAGGGTGAGCAACATCAAAGGCTTTGCTTTCTTTTCCACCTTCTTTTGTTTTGCCACCTTGGGCATTTTCACCAGTGGGGGAGGTGGTGAGTAGTATGGGTTTTGAGCAGAATCCGCAGAAGCAGATGGCTGACGGTCTTTGGCACATGAAGTGCAGCTCCAAAGTTCCACTTTTAAATGGCCAGCCTGGTGTTTCCTTGCCTGCTTCGTAAAAGCTTGGCAGTGATAACAAGACTCGATGATGTGAGACTCTCCCAGGCAAAACAAACAAAGGGGGTGGCCATCAGTTGGTGAGAGCTTGCTACCACATGAGGTGCAGTTGTGGAAAACAGTCTTCAGTGTCATTGCCTGGTCGGCGAGGTGCAACAAAAACCCCCGGCAACAACCATCGAGGGATACAAATAACCTTCCTTCCTTTTTCTTTTTTGCTTTGAGCAATAGAGAGAAGATAGAGAGAGAAAAACTTGACCAGTGGAAACCTTATGTACAGTTTGCAAGGTAAGTTGGAGAAGAACTCCCCAATGCGTTCACAATGGTAGTCGAAGAAGAACTGAGGTCTTGGCCAGAGCCCTGCTCCCACACTAGCTGTGTAGGGGGCCAGGCTCCTGCCGAAAACTAATTAGTCAGCTTTAGAATCTTCCCAAAAAACCGCTCCACGCATGCACGAAGAGCCCATATGTGTGATGCACAGAGACCACAAAGAATAAGTACCACATGTGAACTATTTCTTGTGTTATGTACCTGAACTCACAGGCTGCCACTCTCATCCTATGAGCCAGTGCTCCATATGGATATATTTGTGTAAAGGGACAATCTTACAGAGCCTTTACTTACCTGGTACTGTACCTGAAAAATTATGATGTAGGTGCAGAGCTCTATGCTAAAATTTACTACTAATTTACTACTACTAAAATTTAATTCTCCTTTAACTTGCAAAGAGAAAGAGCCTTTGTGAAAGAGCTTTGGTGAAGTGCCTATGAATACCCAAGCATCTTTATGTTATTTTACACTATATCTTACTTACACTGTCATTCAGTTGCTACGGATTGTTTATTGCTTGCTTACTTATCTATGTATATGTATTAAATGGATGTGGGTATGGACTAGTCTTATGAACTTTAACATATTTAGATATATTATGCTGTATTATTTTTATGGTGGTTTATTTTTAGCTTTTATTGTAAACCTTTCAGAGAGCCATTGACTAATATGGATAGTATGTAAAAGTCTAAATAAATAAATAAATAAAGTTATGTGCCTGTGTCAATGCACACACAGACACATAACACAATTTCACAGAAAAGAAATGCTTTTAAATGCTCTAGCATGTACCTGTTTACCCACTAAATGCCCTTTAAAAAGTCCAACAACTCCCAGATGGCTGGAAGATGCTGGAAGTTGCAGGCCTTTTAAAATTTATTTCAACATGCACCTGCATCCTAAGTTACTCTTCCATCACTTCCCAAACAACTGTTTCAAAGTAGTGTTTTACTACTTTACATGAATTACTGAAAACCATCAATAATATCCTATCTTGACATGCAAATAAACAAATAGTGTTTATGCCAGCATTCAATAACTTATAACACTGTTATTATATTTATCAAATATGTTATTATTTGCAGTGATAAGTATACTGTTTCCATCAGTTATCATGTGCTACTGAACTAACATTTATAGAGGAAATTTTGTTAGGCAACTCACCACTACCCTACATGCCTGGTCTCCTCCTAATCACAGAACCACAGGAGGCTTTTGGTATTTCTAGTTTACAAGTGGCAAGGCAATATGGAAGATTTGGGTTTTGATGATCGGAGTTGTAGCATAACATCTGGAGGAAATAGAATTATAGTACAGCCAGTGTGGTGTAGCGATTAAGAGCACAGGGCTGAGACTCTGAGGCAACTGGGGTTCTAGTCAGCCATGGAGTCAACTGGGTGACGATGGGCCAGTCACAGATTCTCAGCTCAACAGATTCTCAGGGTTGTTGTTGTGAGGATAAGATTGAGAGGAGAAGGAGAATTATGTAAGCTGTCTTGAGTTCCTTGAAAGGAAAAAATGTGGGATATAAATCTAAAAAATAAATACAGGGATCCTCATTTTATCAGCTGTAGGGACCTTAATAGTACCTACAAAACCTTTAATTCTTTGCTCCCTTCACATTTTTATTTTTAATTTAAAAAATGAAAAAATCAGGGCATCGGATTCTGCTTCCTGTTCTGAGCATGCCACTGTTTATCAGGCAGGAAAAGAAAAAAGATTTACTTCCTGACCCAACGAATCCACTTACATCCACACAAAACTTTCCCTTTTGCTTTCTCTCCCCATCTCTCTACTCCCACCCACAAGCCTTGCTATCATCTATGCCCCATTTCTCTTTCATTGCTATTGCTCCCACTTCCCCATCCCTTGCTGCCTTCATTCATTCCCTTCTGAGCCCTTATTCTTTCCTCCCACTCTCTTATTTTGCTATTTCTTCTTCCTCCTAAGCACAGCTTCACTTCCTCTCCCTTCTCCTTTTCTTCTTATTTCCCTCTCCCTCCTAGCCTCTAGCCTTACTACTTCTTTCTCCACACTTCTTTTGACTAGCCAGACCCTCATAGCACTGTGTTACTAGCCACATCCTCTATGAGAGCCTTTTTGTAGTGGTCCTCACAGCAGTTCTCCAAATCCCCAAGTGTGACTCAGGATGGGAACCCCCTTGTTTTATCATAACTATGTCCTTCTTTTCTAGTTGTACCTCATCTGGGGTACTGTGTCCAGTTTTGGGCACCATAGTTTAAGAAAGATGCAAACAAACTGGAAAGGGTTTAGAGACTGGAAAGAGGGCCCTTGAGTAACTGAACAGCTGTCACAAAGAGGAAGGACGAGATCTCTTCTCATTCAACCCAGAATGCAGCATCCAGAATAACAGGCTCAAGTTACAAAAAGCCAGTATAAATGGAACCAATTACCCTGGGAGATTGTGGGTGCTCCCACACTAGAAGCCTTCAAGATGCAACTGGACAGCTATCTTAGAGGGATGGTTTTACTTGGTGTTCTACACTGGGGACAGGGAGCACCCAATGGCCTTCTAACCCCTTCCAGTTCTACTATGCTATTATTCTTTGCTCCTTTGCATATTCAAGGGCTAGGCATTATTTATTTATATATTTATTTAAGGCTTTTATACACTATTCACCTACTGACATTTTGGGACAGTTTACAACAAAGCAACAGATAAAATAGAGCACAGAATCCAATAATTCAGTATTATAAAAACCAATTAAATATTAAAATAATGGGAAAATACAAAGGTTTTCACCAGGCACCAAAAAGGAAAAAGCATCAGCACCAGACAAACCTCTCTGGGGAGCCTATTCAATAATCGGGGCACCACTGCAGAGAAGGCCCTTCTCCAGGTAGCCACCCTCCTGATCTCTTTCATGGACGGCTCCCGAAGAAGGACTTACACCTCAGATCTGAAGGGGTGGGAGGGCAAATAGGGAAGGAAGCACTCCTTCAGGTATCTAGGGCCCAAACTGTTTAGTGGTTTATAGGTCATCACCAGCACCTTAAATTGAGCCCGGACTTCAATTGGTAGTCAGTGTAAGTGGTAAAGGACCGGCGTTATATACGAATGCCTGTTTCCATTAATATCCTGGCAGCTCTTTTCTGAACCAGCTGAAGTATCTGGACCATCTGGACCCACATAAAGCGCATTGCAATAATCCAGTCAGGAAGTTACCAAAGCATGGGTCACCATTGCTAGGCATTGTTCATTCAGGAAATGGCGCAGTTTGTAAATCAGCTGAAGCAGAAGAAAAGTGCTCCTCACAACTGCTGCTACCTGAGATTCCAGTGACAGCTCTGGGTTGAGGAGCACTCCCAAACTGCACACCCTGTCCTTTAGGGGGAGTGCAACCCCATCCAGAACAGGGCTAATGTCATTTACCTGGAAGGCTGAACTGCCCACCAACAGGACCTCCAACTTGTCTGGATTAAGCCTCAATTTGTTGGCCCACATCCAGTCCATCAACCCAGCCAGACACTGGTTAAAAGCTGCCGTGGCGCAGAGCCATAATCCCTCAGCACCACCTTCTGGAAAAGGCCAGTCAAGTAGGAGTAGAACCACTGCAAAGCAGTACCTCCAACTCCCAACCTGACCAGCCTGTCCCGAAGGATACCATTGTTGATGTTATTGAAAGCTGCTGAGAGGTCCAGGAGAATCAACGGAGCCACATTCCCCCTCTCCCTCTCCTGCACAGGTCGTCATACAGGGCGACCAAGGCAGTTTCAGTTCAACAGCCAGGCATGAAGCCAAATTGAAATGGTCTAGATGGTCAGTTTTCTCCAAGAGCACCTGGAGTTGTTCAGCCACCACCCATTCACGCACCTTGCCCAAAAACAGGATATTAGCCACCAACTAATAGTTAGTGGCTATCTCTGGGTCCAGGATCGCTCTTTCCAGGACAGGCCAAATCTCCACCTTCTTCAAGGGGGCAGGGACCTGATCCTCCCTCAGAGAGATGTTGATAACTTCCTGGACCGAGCTGCATATCCCGTCTTTGTCTCTGATGAGCAACAAGGGGCAAAAGTACAGCAGACAATTGGTGGGTCAAACTAGTCCCAACACTTTGTCCAAATCCTCAGGCCACAACAATTGAAATTCATTCAATAAAGATGGACCAGATGGTGTTCTGGACATTTCCCAATCTAAAACCACATCAACTGTGGAGTCCAGCTCATGGCAAATCTGAGTGATTTTATCCCTAATATGCTGGGCAAAGTCATCACAGCAACCTACTGATGGGGCGATAAAGTTCTTTTTAGGCCCCCGGTGTAATAGGCCCTGCACCACCTGGAAGAGCTCTGCTAGACAGCATTGTGAGGAGGCAATGGAAGTGGAGAATTGCTTCTTCACCGCCCTCACCACCACAGCATAGGCTCAATAATGAGCTCTGATGCATGTTCAGTCAGTTCAGTCAAGGAATTTCCTCTACTTACACTCTAGTCGTCTCCCAACTTGCTTCATCGCCTGCAATTCAGGCATACACCATGGTGTCATGCGAGTTCTGCATGGTGGGAGAGGATGCTTAGCAGTGATCATGTCGATTGCCTGGGCCATGCCCATTCTACAAATCAGCCAGGGCAACGACAGGGATGCCAACCCTATTAACTGGAAAATCTCCCAGAGTCCTCAGGAATCCATCACGATCCATATGATTCTGGGGGTGGACCAGTCTGCACTCTTACAGAAGGAGAAATTGGCCCTGAGTTCAAACCTCACGAGGAAGTGATCTGACCATGACAGAAGAGTTAAGATCAAATTTCTCACTTCCAGATCAGCATCACCCTGCCTCATCGAGAAAACCAGGTCCAGAGTGTGACCTCTTTCATGCGCTGGGTCAGTGACATGTTGAGACAGCCTCATGGCTGTCATGGTGGCCATGAAGTCCTGAGCTGCCCCAGTCTGAGCAGCCTTGGCATGGAGATTGAAGTCCCCCAGGACAAATATCCTGGGGGTCCTCAACACCAGGTCCAAGATGATCTCCATCAGCTCAGGGAGGAAGTCCATTGGGCAGAAGGGTGCATGGTACACCAACAGAATCCCTAATCTGTCCCGATCACCCAGCACCAGGTACAGATCCTCTAGACATGGCCTCAAGGGGGCAGGAAGCCCCGTGAGAGAAACTGAATTAAGGCCACACCCCCTCTCCCTCCCCCCCCCCCTCCCCCTAGGCAAGGCTGGTGCTGCACCAGAAAACTGGATGGGCACAGCTGGGTGAACAGCATGCCTCCCGCATAGCACATGTTCAAGCATAGCACACATAAGAGGGTAACTGTAATTTTAATATCTGAGTTTTCAGACGTATGAGCTTACATAGGTCTGAAAACTCAGTTAATGAGGTAGAACTGCAGCAAGCACTTGGAGACAATTATAAATTTGCACATGTACTAACAGTCTGTGTAATATGCATAAAAACAATCCCCACTGTGTCCCTGAGTAGCACAATCAAATTTTCTTACAATTTCTGGTTCAGCAATCCCATTTTCCAAATGAGCCTGATTTTGATTTTTCTCTAATTTCTAGTTTCCTATCCTTGACAACCAGGCAAAATGGAAACTAAAAGACAAAATCAGAGTGTGGTGATAAAATAGAGGAGAGAGACAGTTGTCTTGAGTAGCATTTTCAAGAGTTATGGCTGACAGTAACTGCGATTTTTTAAAATTGCAGCATTTTCACCTAAAATTGGCTTTGAAAATTGTCAGTGGCGCTTATATGTGAAAATACTGAACCCAGAAGCAACAGTTAGTATTATTTAATATTTAATTCTTATTAACAATGTGGTAAAAATTGGTAGGCAAATAATGCTCCTAGATTGATCTACAGCTGACAATCTGACTCAGATCTCAAGGGGTGGGAGGGTACAAAAGGGAGAAGGTGCTTCTTCAGGTATCCAGGACCAAAGCCATTTAGGGCTTTATAGGTCATCACCAGCACCTTAAATTGGGCCCGGACTTCAATTGGTAGCCATTGTATGTGATAGAGGACCAGCGTTACATGTGAATACCTGCTGGTTATGCATCACCCTGGAGGGAGGTCTTAAGTGGAAACTCACAAAGCTTTCTCCTTAACCCTATGATACTCAACATTTTTATGGGTGAAACACAGAAAGCATCTCTAAGTTGGACTATTGCAATCCACTCTAGATGGGGCTGTCCATGAAGATTGTTCAAAAACTGCAACTAGTGCAAAACACAGTATCCAGAAAAACAACAGGGAAAAGAAGGTCTGAACACATACTTTTGGCCTGCTTCCATTGGATGTCTATATGCTTCAGAGTCCAATACAAAATGTTGATTTTAACCTATATAACCCAGCGACTTCTGAGTGTAATACTGAATGGAATAGCATATAAGTATTTAGTTTTCCTTCTGAATTCTTAAAACACTACATTTACTGAGCATTTAAATCTCAAAGAATAATGTTCTAAAATGCCACAGTTTTCAAATACTGCTGTAAATGTTAGTTCTTCTGTGACTAAAAATAAAAGAGTTACTTACCCAGAATCCTCCTGGAAACCTTCCAACTCATCCTTTTGCTCAGCTAAGGTAGATTCTAAATCCAAGTAGGTACCATTGTGAGACAGTTGCAATGTACAGTCATCAAGCTGAAAGAGAAAGAATGCAAAAGACTATACTTCACTGTGGTAAGGCTTCAGTCACAAAGAGCATTATATATATTTACCGGAAAAACAGAAAAATCCAATTATTGTTTTTGCCCCAATTCAAGGACATATTTTCTTAATGCTGACCTTTAACTTTCCCTTCAAATATTAAGATAAACACTGCCTACTTTCCCAACTGAAGGATAACAAGATCTAAAACAGGGGTTTCTGATTCTGACCACTACAGGAACCTCAAATAATCATAGTTTGTTTTCCTTTATTATACTTAGGTGTAATACCTATTCAGTCATTACTAAAAACCTGATCCTAAACTAGGACATGCTTTTGGAACTTAAACTGAATTTAAAAACTATGATTATGTTAACTACAGTTAACAAACAGAACAGAGTATGACCAAAGCACTGCTTTTCTGTTAAAATAGAAACATAGAAACATAGAAACAGAGCAAGTCAGAAGGGGCCTCCCGGGCCATCTAGTTTGACCTCTGGCACCAGTCAGCTCTGCTCATGATATACCCACCATGTGGACATCCAGCCCATCCTTCAACACCCGCACCGATGGGGCCTAAGCGACCTCCCATGGAAGCCCATTCCACACCCTCGGGGTCCTGACTTTCAGGAAGTGCTTCCTGGCATCCAAAGGGAACCTTGGCTCCCTGAGCTTTGCTCCGTTGGAGCGTGTCCTGCCTTCCTCTGCAGGGGAGAACAGGTCTCTACCCATCTCCATGTGACATCCCCTCACATACCTGTATGTCACCAACATATCCCCTCTGAGTCTCCTCTTCTCCAGGCTGAAGAGACCCAGTTCCCTCAGTCTCACTTCATACCCCATCCCCTTCAAAACGGCCACCAACCTTGTGGCCCTATGCTGCACTGACTCCAACCTGGCTATATCCTTTCTGTAATGAGGGGCCCAAAACTGAACACAATACTCCAGTTGCGGGCGCACCAGAGTCGTGTAGAGTGGTAGTAATACCTCTCTTGATCTGCAAGCCACACTTCTGGCTATGCAACCAAGGGTGACGTTCTCCCTCTTGACCACCGCATCACACTGCTGACTCATGTTTAGCCTGCAGTCAACAAGCACCCCAGGGTCATTTTCACAAGTGATGCTCTCCAGCCACTTGTCACCTAACCTGTACTTAGGACACCCATTCCTGTGTCCCAAGTGCAAGACCTTGCACTTATCCACACTGAACACCATCCTGTTGTCTCCTGCCCACTTCCATAGTCTGTCTAGATCCTTTTGGATCTGGAGTACCTGCTCCTCAGTTGTGGCCACTGCTCCAGTTTTAGTGTCGTCTGCAAATTTGATCAGCAGACTGTTCACCCCTTCTTCCATGTTGTTAATGCAAAGATTAAACAGGATTGGCCCAGGACAGAGCCCTGGGGGACCCCGCTTGTCACTGGCCGCCATCCCGATGATTCCCTGCTAATGGTTACCTTCTGCTTTCCGTCAGTCAACCATGGCCTAATCCACCGAACAGTGCTTTGGTGTATCCCAAAACTACTCAGTTTCTCCACCAGGTTATCACGGGGCACTTTGTCAAAGGCCTTGCTGAAATCCAGGTATATCACATCCACTGCATCCCCTCCATCTAGCCATCTCGAAACCTTGTCACAGAATTCCACAAGGTTTTTCTGGCAGGACCTGGTTTGCGGAAGCCGTGTTGTGTGGCCGTCAGCCTCCCGTCCCTATCTAGCATCACTAGATCTCTATTATGAGCCTTTCCATTGTTTTTCCTACAATGGACGTAAGGCTAACCAGTCTGTAATTCCCTATGTCCCTTCTACTACCATTTTGAAAACTGGGCCACTGATGCCACCCTCCATTCCTCTGAAACTTCACCCGTTCTCCACAAAGTCTCAAAAATGGAGGCCAGTGGGCGCGAGAGAACCCCTGCCAACTCTCTATGTACTCTTGGGTGAAACCTGGTAGGGCCTGACGCCTTTGTAATGTCCAATGCCCTGAGGAGCCCATCGAGTTCAAGGGGGCTGACTCTAATCTGTGCCCCTAAGTCCCCAGCCTCATCTAATCTCCTATGCAGATATCCCCTGTCCTGCTTTGAGGAGAACACAGAGCCAAAATAGTCATTTAGCATCGGTGCCTGTTCCCGCATATCAGTCACTGGATCTCCTTCCTCCTTATTTAGTGGTCCCACCACTTGTCTCCCCTTTCTCTTCCTATTTACATGCTGAAAGAAGCCCTTTTTGTTGCTCTTGATATTCTTGGCAAGTCTCAGCTGCTAATCAGCCTTAGCCTTGCGAAGAATCCTTCTGCAACGGGCCTCCTCCTCCCGGTATACCCTTTAGTCTATTTCCCCCAGTACCCATTTCCTACGGAGGTTCCTCTTTCGTCTAATCCCTCTAACCACCTCCTTTCACATCCATGGCAGCGCTCTCCTCCGCCTCCCCACCTTACTGACTAGAGGTATCGTCAAGGCTTGCGCCTCCAAAACCTCCCTTTTGAGTGCTATCCACCCCTCCTCAACTCGCTTACCTTCCAGTAACCTATCCCAGGAGACTTTCCCCAGCCTGGCCTTCAGTTGGCCAAAGTTGGCCCTCTCGAAGTCCCAGCTTCTAGTGCTCGACCTGCTGCACATCCCCAGTCCCCTGATCTCAAAGCAAAGGATGGAATGATCACTCGCATCGAGAGCTCCCCTAATCTGTACCTCATCTATCAGCTCCTCCCTATTGGTCAAGACCAAGTCAAGGATGTTTCCCCATCTCGTCGCCTTTCGGACCGTGTGTGTGAAAAACTCTCCCTCTATAGCTTCTAGGAAGCGATGTGACCTGGCTGTCACCGCCGAGTGAGTCTCCCAAATAATATCTGGTCGATTGAAATCTCCCATAATTACTGTGTCTCTCCCCCGAGATATCCTTAGAATCTGGTCTGTCAGGACATCATCCAGGGTCTCAAATTGACCTGGAGGGCGATAACATACCCCCACTGTCAGGTCTCTTTCCCTGTCAAAACCCCGAAGTTTCACCCAGACTGCCTCTACCGAATCCCCATCTGTGCTGCATTCTATCTCACTGCATCCTATCCCTTCCCTGACGTATAAAGCCATGCCCCCACCCCTCTTTCCCTTCCTGTCCTTTCTAAAAAGGTGATACCCTTCTATGTTCACATTCCAGACTTGCCTTTCATCCCACCAAGTTTCTCTGATCCCCGCCAGGTCATACCCTCCTATTCCCAGGAGAGCTTCAAGCTCTTCCTGCTTATTATCCATGCTCCTAGCATTGGTGTACGTGCACCTCAACTCCTTCCAACCGCTTCCTTTCCTTGGAGTTCCCAACCTCCTCCTTCCTCCCATCCTCCCTGATAACTGGCCCCTCTCTGTAGGAGTCCTGTCAGTCCCTGCAGTACCTCTAAAACCCTGCTCCCAGAGCCCTGATCCTCCCCACACACTTGTCTAGTGCAGACACGTTACTGGGGGGCCTGAACCCCCCCCCCCCAGCTCAGTTTAAAGCTTTCTGGACGAAGCTCGCTAGAGCATCTCCAAAGGACCTTTTCCCCATCCTTGTGAGGTGTTACCCATCCCTTGCTAGAAGTCCATTGGCAAGAAGCCGAGTGCCATGGTCGAGGAACCCAAAGCGTTCCTTCTGGCACCACACCCTAATCCAGTTGTTCACCTCAAAGGCCCTCCTGGCCCTTCCTGGCCCAAATCCCCCGACGGGTAAGATTGACGAGAAGGCCACTTGGGCCTTCAGCTCCCTGAGTTTCTTCCCCAAGGCCTCAAAGTCCCTGGTGATTGTTGTAACCCCCCTCACAATCGAACATGCAGCTAGGGCATGGCTCGTCACAGGTAAGAAGCATGATCAGAGTGTCCTGTTCGCATAAGAACAAGAACCCCAACGAATGTGCACGCTACGCAAGGCTGACCACAAAGCAGCCTTTGTTGCTACGCTCCAGCATAACGTCACGCCCTGTACACTCGCTTGCTTGCTTTAGCATAAAAAAAATGTGTGCGAATGTAGCTCAGTGGATTTCCCCTATTGTTCGCTGTTATTCAAGCACCTGCATAGCCGTCCGTGTAAAAGAGTATCGATCTGCTCAGTACCACACTCTCACGAGTGCATGGTCCCTGCTGGCAGGTAAATAAATCTCTCGGTAATTCCAACCAGTCTCTGGTCTCGCCTGTAAAACCGCCCCACAACAGTGATCCCAACCACACCCTGCCTGGCCACATCATTTGTGCCCACATGGATCACCAGGAGTGGCTGGTGACCTCCGGAGCGAACAAGATGCTCCACTCTGTCCTTCACATGCCGGATGAGTGCGCCCGGCAGGCAGCAAACTTCCCTTGTCTCCAGGTTGGGGGGGCACACTGCCGCCTCAGTGCCCCTCAGCAGGGAGTCCCCAGCAAAAATCACCCGCCGCCATACCTTCCCGGTGCTTGTGGGCAGCTGTGCCCTGGCCCTCGCCTCTCCTGCAGCAGCCCCCTTGCCGTCTGACATCCCAGGCTGGGGGTCCTGCTGGTCCCCCGAGGCCTCATCAGCCCCAGCCCCCCCAAGTGGAGAGAACCTGTTTCCCAGCTCCAGATTGGTGCCAGAAGAAGGAGGAGGCCGTGCTGGCCTCCTCCTCCTGTGGGTGACATAGCTCCAGGTCTCCGCAGCTGCTCCTCCAGTGGTCTCTCCGTCAACCCTCTGTCCAGAGGGGGGCTGCTCCGGGGAGACCTGGAGAGCTCTCTCGGCCCTCAGGCACCTCACCTCCTCTTCTAGCAGGGTCACCGTCTTGCACCGAGGGCAAGTGTATCCCTGCCTCTCCTGGGGGAGAAGGGCAAACATGTCGCAGCTGTCGCAGCGGACAGCAACACCCGTGACTCCCACCAAGGCCATGTCCTGGTCTGCCACTGGTATCCCTTCTGAGACCTTACCTTGATCCCCTGCCTTGTTTGTCCTGCAGTTCCTCTCACTCGCCCAGTTCTCCCAGACAAAAACCCACTCGCACACACACACAAGGATGAAATAAACTTAAATTTAAATTGGAAGAAAAACAAAGCACAGCACAGTACAGCACAAACAAAACAAACAAACAATCAAACCTCTGTGTCTCAGGGAAGGGAGTCCCTGGACAGCCCGGACTGCAGTTAAGGGACACAGACAAGGGACGACGCCTTGTCAGTCCCTCAGGCTGGTGGCCCCGCCTGTCCACTTCCTCCTGGCCCCTCTAGCTTCTCTGGCCCCACCCCCTTCCTCTCCACTGCTCCTGGCCCTCTGCTCCCCTGCCCAGCTCCTACCTTGCCTTCGCCAGTCCCCTGGCCTCTCAGCACTCTCTCCCAGGCTGTGCCTCTGCTGCTCTCCTGCTCTGCCAAGAGGCCAGAGCCAAAAATATGATGGCAGGGAGATTCCATAAGCATTTATCTTTATCTAATATACTTTCTGGAAGCTCACTAAACTAAAACACAATTTTGAGATCTTAACCAGGATTAAAGCACCAAGTCATAGCTAAGCATTATTTGTGAACCACAAGAACACATTCTGCCTGATGAATTTGATTTCACTGTTTGATTGGGTAACCTCCCAGATGGACTGTAGAAATGCTGTGGGCATAATATGTCTTGATTTCAACAAAGCTCCCCATGATAGTCTGATTATCAAACTAGCTTAAAAGTGGGCTGGATGGAACAATGATCAGGTGGATCCACAGCTGGCTCCAGAATAGGACTCAAAGAGTGCTTATCAGTGACACATTCTCAAAACGGGGAGTGGTAACAAGTGGGGTAGCACAGGGTTCATTCCTGAGCGCACTGCTCTTCAACATTTTCTTTAATTAACAATCTCAGGAAACAATCATCAAATTTGCAGGTGACACAAAACTGAGTGGGATTGCTCATATCCTAGAAGATGATTTAGGGTGATCTTCATAGGGTGGAATGCTGGGTCAAAAAGGGACAAATGTGAAGTTCTGCACTGAGGAAATAAGAAACCAAATGCATCATTACAAGATGGAACCAGCTGCCTAGAGAAGTGGTGGGCTCTCCCACACTAGAGACATTCAGATACTAGACAGACATCTGAGTGGGATGGTGTAACATGGTGTCCTGCAATAGCAGGGGGTTGGACCCATTCGCCTTCATGGCCCCTTCCAACTCTATTATTCCATGATTCTATGAAGATGGGGAATATTTGGCTCAACAATACTGCGAGTGAGAATTTAGTGAGATCCTGGAATTTAATGATATAGTTAATTAATTTTTGCACTGCCCAACAGCAGAAGCTCTCTGGTCAGTTCTTAATTGTTGTAGAACGCAAGCTGAATGAGACAACAATGTGATGTGGTACAAAAAGGGCAAATGCTATTTGAGGTTGCATTCATAAAAATATCACTTTCAAATCACATGAAGTACTAGTTCCCTTTTACTCAGCACTGGTTAGACCTCATCTAGAGTACTGTGTCCAGTTCTGAACACCATAGTTTAAGAAAGATGCAGACAAACTGGAAAGGGTTTAGAGGACAGCAACAAAGATAATCTAGGGACTGGAAACAGAAACCTTCAAGTACTTGAAAGGCTGTCACAAAGGGGAAGGGCAGGATCTCTTCTCCATCAACCCAGAATGCAGCATCCAGAATAATGGGCTCAAGCTACAGAAAGCCAGTATGACAATGGAGCCAATTACCCTGGGAGGTTGTGGGCTCTCCCACAGTAGAGACTTTCAAATGCAACTGGACAGCCATTTGAGAGAGATAGAGTCTTGCAGTGAGCAGGCAGGCTGGACCCAATGGCTCTCTGGCCCCTTCCAGCTCTACTATACTACGAACTTTCTTCATGAGAATGTCTAAATAAATCATAGTTTAAGTTTAAACTACTAGTATTAGTCTTCTAGTAGTAGTCTAATATAACTGAAATACAGGTCTGCTGCAGGCATAATTCTTAACCATTCACTACTAGAGATCACAGTCCTTTTTCATTACCCTACATTCTAAGCTTTAAGAATGTTTAAAACAAACTTATGAAGTTTCAGATATTTATGTCACCAAAGACTGCACATCTTCCTCCAACACATGATTCCAAAGAGCATACACATATAATCAATAAACAAAAAGGATAGATGAGCTGGTTGGTGCACATAAAGTATATGAAATCTGAATTTGTATTATAATAATTACTGCGATTAAAATTTGGAAGAAACCTAGGATTTTGAGCTGTGGCCAGATTTCTTTACCTTCATTATCACTTCTAATGAAGCAGGGTTTGCAGACTTTTAAAACTGTGTATGAACCTGTGAAGTTTGTTAACCAGAGGTAAAATGGTATGAGACACAGCATGAGTTGCCATTGCTCTTATAAACTGCTTTCAATTTTTCAGACAGTAAAAGAGGCAAAATATCATCACACTTACAAGTTGCTGACATACAAGTAACTGTTGTTCTTTCAGTGGTTATCTGTGCATTCACACATATGGACTCTGGCTCTCTGGCTTGTGTCAAGCCTGTTGTCAGGAAGAGTCTACAGCTAAGCATTAATTTGAAGGCAGCCCCTTCCCTTCCTGTTTCCTGAATCCACTCTAACCTCTAGGATCGGTCCGAGTCCCCCATCTCGTTTCAGTACCATGAAGTAGTGATATGGAGATGGTATTTAACACCAGTTAAGTTAAACAAAATTGATGATAACTATTCTAATATTTGTTGGAGATGTGGAAAAGAGATTAGAACTTACAAACATATGTGGTGGGATTGTGATAATATACAAAAGATATGGATTATGGTTTTTAATCAAATTAGAGAAATTCTAGATATTAATCTAGAAATGTCACCAAGAATGCCGTTATTGTTGCTGATTGAAAAACAAGATATAAATTAAGTTAAGAAAGAATTGATCCTAAATCTGATAATGGCAGCCAGGTCAGTAATGGTTAAATACTGAAAACAGAATTGGGTTATACAAAGAAATGAATGGTATAATGAAATATGGAATATGGTTGTTAATGATAAATTGACAACAGAAATAAAAATCAAAAAGGGGATAATAAAAGTAAATAAATATAATGAAATAT
Organism: Varanus komodoensis; assembly: GCF_004798865.1. Classification (NCBI taxonomy): domain Eukaryota; kingdom Metazoa; phylum Chordata; class Lepidosauria; order Squamata; family Varanidae; genus Varanus; species Varanus komodoensis. The sequence goes on along the minus strand of NW_025336100.1, from coordinate 1,103,920 downwards.
GGGAAGATTTTGTAAAAGCAGTACTGATGGAAGGGAAAGGATGCAAGCCTCATCAAGAATGTATGAATTTTTGGAGGGGATATGGGTACAACTAAAGTACATTATATATTGTTAACTGTTATAATATATGAAGTGAAATGGAGGTATTAACTGGTTTCCTGGGGAGCGGGTGAAGTTAATTGTTATTTTTAGTTATCAGTTGGGTTGTAGATGCTAATATTATTGATATATTTTGGTATGTATTGTATATCAACTGTATGTATTTATGTTCTGAAATATATATATATATATAAATAAATAAATAAAGGAAGGGGTTCCCACCAGAATGAATCTAGCTTGGAATCTTCCCAACAACAGGCCTCATGCATAAACAGACCTAATATGTGTGATGAAGAACAAATGGTTCACAAAGATGAACAAATAGTCCCTTGGTACAGAATGCTCTCTAAGGACTGAATGCCCCTTGGTGTCAAAGGCTGAGAGGGCCTCTGCCTCAGTAATTAATGGTCTGATGGGTTCGAATGTTCTTGGGATCATCCAGTCCCCTGGTGCCACTGGTAGACCAGAGTTCCCTCTCAGGATTAATCTATCTTTTGGGTCAAAGCATTCTCAGGACTGAACAAGTAACTGGTGTTGATGATAGACTCTCAGGATTTAACAGTCCTTCAAAGGGCCTGAGTGCTTTCTTGGGACTGATCAGGCTTTCACAACACTTTTTCCACACTCAGGCACTTTCCTGGCCATGTGGTCAGGCATTGGAAATCTGCACTTTTCATGGGCGGAAATTTACTTACACAATGAACACATTTTCCAAAGGGTGCTTATGATGCCATCATAGTAGATGGGGAAGGCAGACAGCAAAGAATGGAGAAAGAACTGGTAGAAGGATGCAAAGGATCAGAGAGAAAGCAAGTAGGATTTTTTAAATGGAGTTTACAAGTGAAGAGTGAAAACAGAGTGATGGCAAGATGGCATGATGGAGGCTGAGTCCAAGCAGTAGAAAGTGGTAGAGAGAAAAAGGGTAACACAGTGGTACCTTGGTTCATGAACTTAATCCGTTCCATGACTCTGGTCGCAACCCAAATTGGTCGTGAGCCAAGTCAAATTTCCACATAAGGTTCAATGTAAATAAGGTTAATCTGTTCTGTAACTATTTTTTTTTTTAATCACAAAACGCCCGGGGGAGGGGAGGCAGGTGCAATGGGGGGGAGGCGGGCACGATCGCGGGTGCACTGGGGGGGAGGCGGGCGTGATCACAGGCGTGTGGGGGGGGGGGGGGGGGGGGGGGGGGGGGGAGGTGGGCGCGATCGCGATCGTCACCTGATGCGGAGTTCATGACCTGAGACAAAATTTTTCAGAAATTTCTGTTCACAACCTGATTTGGTTGTGAACTGAGGCGTTTGTGAGCTGAGGTAGCACTGCAGATGCTGAAAAAATACTGAAGTTGAAGGGAGAAGCACTTCCCGATGTAGGCATGACGATGGTCAAAAAGGAACTGAGGGAATAGGCAAGAGCCCCTTCCATGAATGCTTCCATCCAACCGGAAGCTTAGATGTAGAATCCATACGTAAGATGAAGAGACCAGAAAGCAGAACAAATCGTCTCATGGGTTTGGGAAGAACACCACCTTCCCTCAACTGTCTTTCAAGTTCTCAGACCTGCAGCTGGGATGGATTTCCTAGGTGAAGTTTGAACCACTTAGTTCTGGTTTGTGCCATTTTTCAAACCATGGCCAATGCTAGTTCTGAGCATACCAACTACTTTACCAACTATTCATACTAGAGCAGGGGTCTTCAAACTTTTTCACCAGGGGGCCAGTTGAAAGCTGCCGGTGCTGGGTGCATGCTGGAAAGGTGGTACCTGGTGGTGCACATGGGCCTGCCAGGGGGCAGGAGCAGGGGTGGCGCATGCAGGCGCATGCGCTGAGGCAGGCACAGAGCATGCAGTGAGCAGTAGGCGGGCGCGCACTGCGAGGGGAGGCGAGGTGTGGGTGGGCACACATGATGAGGAGAGGCGAGGTGAAGGCGCACGCCATGAGGCAGGCGCACGAGGAAGCAGCTTGCTCGCTTGGAGATCGTTTTTTCTGAGAGAGCAAACTGCTGCCTCCCGCAAGCGGGGTGAGGTAAGCGGTGGTGCGTGCATGCATGGGTCCAAATGGGCATGGTGGACCAGATAAATGGGCATGGCGGGCCAAATCCAGCCCCTGGGCCACAGTTTGAGGACCCATGTACTGGAAATTCTGTCAAAGTTAGGGCCAATAGACAAAGGCTAAACAAATGTATGATAAAATTCACACCTGGTGATCGGACAAATGGATTTGGTAATTCCTCAGTGGCTTTGGATGACAAGACTGCTGACACCTTAGGAATCAGTGAACTAAAATGGACAGGAATGGGTGAATTTAATTCAGATGCCCCAACCACTGGTGCTGAAGAGGCTGAAGTTGACCAGTTCTATGAGGGCCTACAACACCTTCTAGAATTAACACCCCAAAATGATGTCCTTATCATCATGGGGGATTGGAATGCTAAAGTAGGAAGCCAAAAGATAACTGGAATAACAGGCAAGTTTGGCCTTGGAGTACAAAATGAAGCAGGGCACAGGCTGGTAGAATTTTGCCAAGAGAATACGATGGTCATAGCAAACACTCTTTTCCAACACCCAAGAGTCGAAGCGAAAGGCAAGGGAGAAAAGGAAAGATACACCCAATTGAATGCAGAATTCCAGAGAATAGCTAGAAGAGATAAGAATGCCTTCTTAAATGAACAGTGCAAAGAAATAGAAGAAGACAATAGAATAGGGAAGACCAGAGATACCTTCAAGAAAATTGGAGATATGAAGGGAACATTTCAAGCAAAGATGGGCATGATAAAGGACCAAAATGGCAGGGACCTAACAGAGACAGAAGAGATTAAGAAGAGGTGGCAAGTTTACACAGAAGAACTATACAAGAAAGAGCTTAATGTCCCCGATAACCACGATGGAATGGTCACTGACCTCGAGCCAGACATCCTGGAAAGTGAAATCAAATGGGCCTTAGGAAGTCTGAGCAACAACAAAGCCAGTGGAGGCGACATTATTCCAGCTGACCTATTCAAAATCCTAAAAGACAATGCAGTAAAAGTGCTACACTCAATATGCCAGCAAATTTGGAAAACTCAACAGTGGCCACAGGATTGGAAAAGGTCAGTTTACATTCCCATCCCAAAGAAGGGCAATGCCAAAGAATGTTCAAACTACCGCACCATTGCACTCATTTCACATGCTAGCAAAGTGATGCTCAAAATCCTACGAACTAGGCTCCAGCAGTATGTGGACTGAGAACTACCAGAAGTAAAGGCAGGATTTTGAAGAGGGAGAGGAACTGGAGATCAAACTGCCAACATACGCTGGATCATGGAGAAAGCTAGGGAGTTCCAGAAAAACATCTAATTCTGCTTCATTGACTATGCTAAACCCTTTGATTGTGTGAATCACAACAAATTGTGGCAAGTTCTGAAAGAGATGGGAGTACCTGACCATCTTGTCTCTTGAGAAATCTATATGTGGGTCAAGAAGCAACAGTGAGAACTGGACATGGAACCACTGATTGGTTCAAAACTGAGAAAGGAGTCCGGCAAGGCTGTATACTGTCACCCTGCCTATTTAACATGTATGCAGAGCACATCATGAGAAAGGCAGGGCTAGATGAATCACCAGTTGGAATTAGGATTGCTGGGAGAAATATCAACCACCTCAGATATGCTGATGATACCATTCTCATGGAAGAAAGTGAAGAGGAACTAAAGAGCCTCTTGATGCGGGTGAAGGAGGAGAGTGCAAAAGTTGGCTTGAAACTCAACATTAAGAAAACTAAGATCATGGCATCCAGTCCTCTCAATTCCTGGCAGATAGATGGGGAAGAAATGGAGGTGGTGACAGAATTCATTTTCCTGGGCTCCAAGTTCACTGCAGATGGGGACTGCAGCCAAGAAATTAAAAGATGCTTGCTCCTGGGGAGGAAAGCTATGGCAAATCTAGAGAGCATACTAAAAAGCAGAGACATCGTACTGCCAACAAAAGTGCGTATAGTCAAGGCTATGGTTTTCCCAGTTGTAATGTATGGCTGTGAAAGTTGGACCATAAGGAAGGCTGAGCACCAAAGGATTGAGGCCTTTGAATTGTGCTGGAGGAGACTGCTGCGAGTCCCTTGGACTGCAAGGCGATCAAACCAGTCAGTCTTAGAGGAGATCAACCCTGACTGCTCTTTAGAAGGCCAGATCCTGAAGATGAAACTCAAATACTTTGGCCACCTAATGAGAAGGAAGGAGTCCCTGGAGAAGAGCCTAATGTTGGGAACAACAGATGGCAAAAGAAGGGGACGGCAGAGGATGAGGTGGCTAGATGGAGTCATTGAAGCAGTTGGTGTGAGCTTAAGCGGACTCCAGGGGATGGTGGAGCACAGGAAGTCCTGGAGGAATGTTGTCCACGGGGTTGTGATGGGTTGGACACGACTTCGCGACTAACAACAACAACAACATATGTAAATCTATATGAAGTCCCGTTTCTCTAGCCAATAATAAAAAGAGCCCCACGTTTGATAGAAATCAGTATCTTCTTTCTCCTTTAATGACAAAGTCAATCTGTCCATTTCTGCACAGTCCAAGATCTTTTTTAGGATCAGTTCATCAGTGGGTGTTTCTTCACTTTTCCAGTGTTGGGCAAATGCAATCCTCGGCGCAGTAATTACATGTAAAATCAAGTACATTTCTTGTTTCTTGTTCTTATAATGCCTAATAAGAAAACTTTAGGTTTAAAAGCTAAGGATTTTTGTAACATTTCCTCAAGCCATTTATGTATTTTAATCCAATACTTTTTCGCTTTATTGCAAGTCCACCACATATGATAGAAAGTACCCAATTTATGTTTACATTTCCAACATTCATTTGACATATTTGGAAACATCTTGGCTAGTCTATCTGGTGACAAATATCATCTATAAAACATTTTATACAAGTTTTCTATATATCAAGTTGCTAATGTTACCTTAATATTTCTCTCCCACAGCTTTTGCCATTTTTCTAATTCAATATTATATCCAAAATTTTGTTCCCACGTTATCATTGTTTCCTTAACCTGTTCATCTTCCATTCTCCTATCTAGTAAGAAATTATATAGTCTTTTAATCATTTTCTCATCTGATTTAAGCATCACCTGATCAAATGCTGTTAAATCCTTAAAAGCCCCACATTCTATAGTCTTTAGCATATCTCGATTGTATCTGCACCTTATGCCACCAAGAAATATTAGATCCTTGTTCTTGTATTTCTTGATTCAATTTCAATCCTCCATCATTACCCAAAAAGTCGTCCTATCTTACAATCGCTTCAAAGTTCAATGCATTTGGATATACAAGAGCTTTCATAGGTGAAAGCCATCTTGGTAATTTATTATACAATTTTGTCTTTAACTTTTCCCACACCAACATTAATGATTTCCTAATATAGTGACTTAAAAAAGAGTCATGGACCTTAGCTTTTTCATACCACATATAAGCATGCCAACCCATTTGCAAATCATGCCCTTTGAGATACAAGATTCTCTTATTTCTTAAATTTATCCATTTTTTAGCCACATGAAAACAGAAGTGTGATAATACAGCATCCAATCAGGGAGACCAAAGCCCCCATTCTCTTTAGCCTCCTGAAGTATTTTTAGTTTAATCCTTGGTTTCTTCTTTCTCCGTATAAATCTTGAGATTTGAAAATTTAAATCATCAAAAAAATTTCTATCAATTTTTATGGGAATCATTTGGAATAGAAACAAAAGCTTTGGTAATATATTAATTTTAGCTTGTGCTATTCTTCCCAGCAAGGATAATTGCAAATTAGCCCATTTTTCCAAATCACTCTTAATTTCCTTAAATAGTTTATCTTAATTGTCTTCTTTCAGAGTGGTACACTTGGCTGTAAGATAAATTCCTAAATATTTAACCTTTTTAACAATCTGAAAGTCTACTTGTTCCACTAGAGTTTTTCTCTGCTCCTGTGTTTTACTAATAATTTCATCTTTTCTCTGTTTATTTTCATCCCAGAAACCTCGCCATACTCTTCAAACCTTTGTAGGAGTTTAGGCATTGTTACTAAGGGTTCCTCAGGTATGAAAACTAGGTCATCTGCAAATGCTTGCAATTTATAGCTTTCATCTCTAATTCTAGTATGCCCAGGCCTGCTCTTGAACAGAAGAGACTGCACACAGTGTTGTGCTCAGCAGCCAATAGGTCTACCTGAGGAACACCCAACGATTCCAAAGAAATTGAACAGCTGTGGGGTGTAGCTCCCATTCGTGGCATTTGGAGAAAGTCCTGCTGAGAGAATCTGTGAGGACATTTTTGGTACTCCAAATCATTTTTGGAAAGAAGGGTACTCCAATGTTGTGTTGGCCTTGTCTGTCCACCAGTATAGGATGTCCGGACTTGAGGTAGGAGGCAAAGTCTGGTATGGTGTGGTTGGGTTCTGATATTGAAAGGTCTCAGAAACCAAAGCTGAAGAGACTTCGTGTGCAGGCAGTTTAGAGAAATGACTAGAATTGATGAAGACATCAAACCAAGAACATGCTGGATCATTGTGGTGGTTGGCAATAGGGTGTTGCTGAGGGAGGTAACCTCCCTGGTCATGGTAGACTCTTTTTCTCAGGAGAGGATGACCTTTGCAGAGGTTGAGTTTAGGTGGGCTCCAAAGAAGTGGATCGACTGCATAGGAGAGAGATGAGATTTTATTGGCTTAATATAAAGATCAAGGTGAGTAAGTACAGAACAAGTGAACAGTGTGACTCTGTGGGAAGCTCGTCGAGATTGGGCCACGATTAGTCAGTCATCTAAGTAAGGGTATATATGAATGCCATGAAGATGGAAGTAGGCACAAACGACAGCCACACATTTCAAAAATACACAAGGGGCTGTTGCCAATCCAAAAGGGGGGATTCTAAATTGAAAGGGATGGTCATTCACTTGAAAACAGAGGAAATGCCTGTAGGACTCCTAAATTGTGATATGAAAATATGCATCCTTAGGGTCAACAGATGTGAATCATATGCCTTTGGAGAGTAGTGGAAGGATGGCTTGTAGCAAGACCATCCAGAAAAATTTGAGTTTTATATATCTGGTACAGGAGTGGAGGTCAAGGACAGGGTGCAGGCCTCCATCTTTCTTAGATGTAAAATACCTGGAATAAAGCCCAGGAGTATCAGGCAGCGCATGTTCTATTGCTCCCTTTCTTCTAGGAGGGGAAGGGATGGAGTAGTCTGTTTCAGTACCATGAAATGAGGAAGAGTTTCAAACTCAATATGGTATCCTTGGGCAATGAAAGAGAGGACCTGACTCCAAGGTGATGGCAGCCCAAAAATGTAAAAAAAGGGTTGAAGGCGATGGTTAAAATAGAATGAGGAGCATAGAATAAAACAGTAGAATTGGAAGGGACCATGAAGGCTATCAGGGTCATACAGGTGTTTGAAGGAGTCATATATGTCTCCTGAATTCCTCCTGGCTCCTGCGGGTTCAGCGGATCCAAGTCAAGAGATCTTGGCCCCTGGTCTGAGTAGCGGTACGGTATCTAGTAGTAGTAGTGGCAGGGATCCTCAGTTGGTAAGGGTATAAAGGTTTATGCCACTTACGAAAAGTGTAGGATCTCTGCGGTGGCGTTTGATTGAGCCCCATGTGGTATGTAGTCCTTGCTTTCTGGACAGAATCCATATGTTTGTCTATGGTGACATGAAGCAGACCGGCACTGTCAAATGGCATGTCTTCAACTCTAGTTTTTGCCTTGGCAGAAAGACCAGAGGATTGGAGCCACGCAAAGCAGCGGAGACCTATTGCCTCACCATGTTTTGGGCTCCACACTCCACTTGGTGTTGAGCTGTGTGGATCTCCTGTCTGGCTAGTTGAGTGGCTTCATTTTTAATCTCATTTGTTAGATCTTGAGCCGACTTAGGCAAAGAAGAGCATAAGGACACGACTCTGTCCCAAAGCATGAGATGGTATCTGGCCATCACAGCTTGATAGTTGGCCATTTTTATAGAAAGAGCAGCTGTAGAGTAAAAATGGCAGCCAATAGCATTGAGACACCTACCTTCCTTATCCAAAGGGCTAGTGTGTTCTCATCTAGTGTGAGCCTGAGCAGATTCGACAATAATAGAATTACCTCAAGGGTGTTGAAAAAGAAACTCAGCATCCTTTTCCTGAACTTGATATATATTTCCAAGTCAGTGAGGTGAAGGGGCTATGGATGCAGGAATTTCCATTCATGGCACACTGCATCAAGTAGGATTGGTTTAAGTGGGACAGTGACTGGACCAGCGGACTCTGCATAGACCACTTTGAAGACTGGATCCTTTGTGCTGCTAGGTGCCTGTCTAGGGTTGAGCCCAAGACTGTGAGCCATGCGGAGAACTTGGGAAGAAAAGAAACTCAAGTCCTCTGGTGGTCGAGGAAAATCTAATGCCGGTATAGACATACCAGGTGGTAAGTCAGAGTGTCAGTCTGGAGAGATGACAGAAACTAAGGTGAACTGGTCCATGTCAGACTGATATTCAGCTTGGACTGTGTGGTGGATAAGTAGGCAAGAAGGAGGTTGCCTTTCGCAAGTTGAGAGCTGTCTGGGGAGCAGCCTTAGGTCCCAGTATAAATCCCAGTCAGACCCCCGAGGGGCTCCAATGGAAGCCTTTGTGTCTGGAGTCATGAGATCCCCATCGCTTGACATAGTACTTGGTGTTGAAGTCTCCTAGGTGTCGCAAGGGAGTTTGATGCCTTCTGTGTGGGGTATCAGTCAAGGGAGAGCAAGAACTATAACTATGTCTTTGCTGTTCTGGCTGGAGAAATACGCTCAGGATTGAGGGCACAGGTGAGGTTTACCTCTGCACCGATAGGTGCTCAGGTTTTAAGAGTGGAGCTGGAGATGGATTGTGAATCTCCCCCTCCGAAACCGGGGTGGGTCTTCAGTGGTTGGGAGGGAAGCTCCTGAGAGTGGCTTGGTGTCAGAGAAGCAGGACAGGTCTGTTCTTGCAATGGAACTGCATCTCCAGTACACGGGAGGCTGGCAGATGGTAGAAAATCCACGAATTTTTGGCCACTCTTAGCACTCCCATTCTCTTTGATAAGGGCAAGCAATTTAGAGGGTTTCCCCTTCATGTCCGGTTGTTTTTTCCTGTTTCAGTATTTCAGGAATCTTAGCCAGTGGAGGGGCTAACGTCTCCTCCATGGATGGGGGAATTGGGTTGTAGATAATTGAGGATCCTCTGCATGCAGGATGTGGCTCCAAAGTTCAGCTTTTAGCCAGTCAGTTCAGTGCTTTCTTGCCTGCTTAGTAAAAGCTTGGCAGTGATAGCAGGATTCTACGACATGAGATTCTCGGAGGCAGAAAAGGCAAAGGGGGTGGCTGTCTGTAGGAGGGAACTGCACGTGGTGCAATTGCAGAAAGGATCCTTCAATGCCATTCTGTCAGCTGAACAAGGCACAAGGTAGTGGGGTTAGCCTGGTAAGAACTCCCATCATCCAAGGTCTGGTTCTAGAAGTATTATTATTTCTTCGTCTTCATCTTCGTCTTCTTCTTCATGTTTCTAGCAAGAAGAAAGGACTGGTAAGTCAGAAAAAATCTTTGAAGATGAACAATGTCATGAGTTAAGTCAGAGAAGGAACTTCCCAATGTGCTCATGATGGCAGTTGAAGAAGAACTGAGGTCTTGGTGGGAGCCCCACCCTCACACTATTAAAGTTGGGGACCTGGCAACCGCCAAATACTAATTATTCAGCTTTGGAATCTTTCCAAAAACCATTCCATGCATGTGTGAAGAGCCCACATATGTGATGCACAGAGACTAGGAATAACTGTAGAGGTAGGAGTTGGGTACAATTTTACTGAGGTTCAGAAGTCCAGCAGGAGGGGTCATATATACTCATTTTGAGGAAAGAAGAAAACAGGGTAAAATTGCGTGTGATTAAATACATTAGAGTCTTAGCATACAATGTCTCAACCTAACACAATCAATAGTTTACTACATTTGTCTCAAGTGATTTCAGCACATTGTAATCCCATAGAAATGTGTGCTGAATTGCAGACCAAAATCGTAATTCTCAGAGAAGAAACACAATGTTTATCTTTAAACCACCAAAGATATGGAGAAAGGAAGCAATATTAAGTGATGGTGAAGAAATACCCAATTAAACATTCCGTTTTACCACCATTTAACAGTTGATGTTGGAGAATTTCCTATTCATTTTTCTAAGTTCATTATGTTTGAACTGCAAACTATGATGCTTTTAGCAAAATCTCCCCAACCTGGCTTTAATCACTGCAGATGTAAAGTTAATGTCATAGTTGCTTCCTTATAAAATTAAACAAGCCACTAAACATCTTTGCTCTATTTTCACTTCACAAATGTAACTGCTCTTAAGGCTAACCAACAGAAAGACTCCTCAATTCCTGAAACTCTGCAACTCTTTTTTTAAGGAGTCAGGAGAAAAGGAAACAAAAGGGAGTAGAAGTTGGCTCCTAACCAGTTACCTGAAAAGAATTAAATCCTTTATGCCCCTTTCAGAAAAGACAATAGAAATTCCACATTGGCTTGGAATAAAACACAGTCATTAACCCAAGCTTTGTTCTGCTGGGTGTGCTTTTACTGTTACAAGCTTTAGACTGACCCAGAGCAGCTGCTTAAGAAAAGAAAGGAGGAGGGAGTCATTTGCTTCAGACACATGTTAGCCACATGTACTTAAGTACCATGAAGCCTACAGGCACTGCTCTTCCATCCCCCTACTCAACACCCTTCCCGCTCAAAAATCCAAGTGGACAAATAAATCAAGGGAAAGGAAACATGCCTGTTGCCATGCCAACAGGAACCTCAGGGAACCCATTTTGTTTTCCCCAAGAAAACTGGGTCCTGAGCCTCTCAAAAGCAGTCTCTTCTTGCCCTTCTTTAGATTCCACGTGCAAATGGAACTGAGTGACTTGGCAGGAAAGGAAGCTTTATTTGCCAACAATCCAGTGATCAGGCTGTGTGGAGGCTACTTGCTCAGAAGTCTCAGAGTCAGGCTGCAGAGGGGTCGTCTGGGCACTGTGCCCCAAGTATAGGTCCCTTTGTTCCAATGCCTGAATCTCTCTGTTAGCTCCCATCTCTTCCTCATGAGTAGATGCCTCTGTCGAGCCGTCAAGCATGACAAGGGAGGAAAATAAAAAACACTGCAGCCCAGATAGTTTTCTCCTCAATCCTACCAGTATGTGGAAGAGGAACTGTTAGGGAAAGAAAAATCCTTCAAGTGAATGACTGGCTATGATGGTGGTGCAATAAGAGAGATTTGGATTCTGGGACCATAACCTAAGCTTCCTGGAAGATGGACTATTGGAAAATGATGGGCTGCACCTGCTGGGAAACTATGGATAAATCCAGTCTGAAAAACATTACTTCTGTGTGCTTTTTGCATTGTGAGATCAAATCCTGTACTTCTCAAAGCAAGCTAAGTCACTGTTTCAAATGGCCTTCATCCCCCACTCCTTTCTCTCACCTTTAGCTGTAAGCTACAGTAGACAGGCCATTTAGTCCAAATTTACATGGTATACCTTCACAATTATTAAATAGTCATTGTTGGAATTCAGTTTACAAGGAAGTATCTTTTGATAGCCCAGAGGCTCCATGTGCCCTGGCCAATTCAGAATGTCTAGAGTAGATAAGAGTCTTGAGTTCATGCATAGTTTCAGTAGCTTGAATTTACATGTCTAAGCAGACCTGGAGATGGGTTCAAGCTACTGAACTAAAGTGTCAATACACTGCAATTTGAAATATTGTAATCTTATTGTCACTGTGTGATTGAATGACATTTATCTGTTCTGTATGTGATGACCTCAGAATCTTAATGTAATCTCTGCATTCTGTCATCAATTGCCCTGTACCTGTGTACCTATAAAATACCCTGCAATGGTATTGAAGCTTTGCAGCAGAATTCATGTCTGCCTGCCCGGTAATGCATGCATTATCGTGAGTACCGCAGGAACCTTGGGGTAAATACAATAAAGCCTCAGATGGTCTGGATGCTTGGTCTTTCCCACGAACCCGAGTTTTATTCCCTCTTCTCAAATTGAGATTCTGGGATTCTGACACACCTCACAAAAAACAGAAAGCAGATGTTTGGCAACTAAAACCTATAGGGGAGGGAGATGTGCAGTAAGGCATAGCATCACCTGGCAAAGACTTTTATATTTCAGTAGAAAAAAAACCTCAACCAGGGCCCAGCACCAGTCTCCCAAAAAATGTAGGAATAAAACCAGGGCACAGCAAAAATGAAGATTGATGTCTTTGCACCAATGCCCAGAGTATGGGAAACAAACAACACGAACTTGAGCTCATAGTGCACAAGGGCAATTGCAATCTTATAGGAATAACTGAAACTTGTGGGATGACTCACATGACTGGAACTCTACAACTGATGGATACAACCTGTTCAAGAAAAATAGAAAGGACAAAAAAGGGAGATGAAGTTGCACTATATGTAAGAGGCACATATATCTGCACATAAATTCAAGAAGAACAACTTAGTAGCCCCACTGAAAGCATCTGGCTAAATTGAAAGGGAGCAAAACATAAGAAAAACATAGTTGTTGGCACATATTACCATCTACCAAGTTAAAAGACAAGGATACAATCTTCAAAAAGCAACATGCCAGCATTTCCAAGAATAATGATGCAGTCATTATGGGGGACTTCACCTTCCCTGATATATGCTGGGAAATTCTGCCAGACATGACCCCTCCAAGAGATTCCTGACATGTATTGCCGAAAACTTTCTCCAGCAGAAAGTAGAGGAAGGTATGAAAGAATCAGCTATCCTCAGTTTAATAGTAACTAACATGGATGGTCTGGTGGACAAAATAACAACCATGGAAACTCTGGGGGAAAGTGGCCAATGATAAGTCAACTGCCATGGCCTTAAGAGGAAAGGCATTGAAGAGGAGTGGGAAATCTGGAAAAAGAAGATTCTCCAAGCATAACTATGAACAATTCCATCAAAAAAAAAAGTGTAGAAGACAGCAGAGGAAGCCCACAGGCTCCACAAAAAGTTAAGTGACAGTCCAGGAAAAAAAAGAACATATACAGGAAATGGAAACAGGGCCAGGCCAGGAAAGAATATAAACAAATAGCAAGGAATTGCAGGAATAGCATCAGGAAGGCTAAAGCAGGAAATGAACTGAGAATAGCAAGGGAGGCTAAGCACAACAAGAAAGCCTTCTTCAGATACATCCAGAACAAAAGTCATGAGAAAGAGAAGGGTCTCCAGCTACTTCAAGTGGATGGCAGTATGATAACAGATGACCAGGAAAAGGCAGAGAAGCTTAATTCCTGCTTCACCTCAGTCCTCTCCCACAAGGAAATCTGCAATCGAGAGGAAGTACAAGCTGGAAGTTAGAGCTGGCAGCACAAGATTGACAGACATATGGTCAAGGAACACCTAGATGGAATATACATGTTCAAATCTCCAGGGCCTGATAAACTCCATCCCAGAGTCATAAAAGAGCTAATGGAGGAACTCTCAGAACCACTGGCTATTCTCTTTGATAAATCTTGGAAAACAGAAGTGCAGAATGACTGGAGAAGGGCTAATGTTGTCCCCATCCTCAAAAAGGGAAAAAAAAGATGAACCTGGGAACTATAAACCATTTAATCTAATGTCAATCCCTGGAAAAACTCTGGAGCAAATTATTTTAAAACTCAATCTGCAAGTATCTTGAAGAAAATGCAGTGATTAATAGAAGCCAGCATGGATTTATCAAAAATAAATCCTGTCAGACTGATTTAATTTCGTATTTTGACTGGGTAACCTTCCAAATGGACAATAGGAACACTGTGGACACAATCTACCTAGATTTTAGCAAAGCTTTTGACATAGTGTCACACGACATTCTGATAAGCAAATTAGCAAAAACTATACTAGATGGAAAAACTATCAGAACTTCCTCAGTTTTCTCTTCTCAAGGCTGAACATGCCCAATTCTCAGTCTGTCCTCACAGGGTAGTGTTTCCAAACCCTGCCTCATTTTGTTTTCCTCCACTGGACCCTTTCTAATTTTTCTGCATCTTTCTTAAATCTTGGTGCCCAGAACTGGACGTAGTATTCCAGATGAGCAAATTTGGATTTTAGTCTGGCATCTCTAGAAAGTATTTTACAATATGAAAGGGTGACCATGCTTCTATTAGTACCCCTAAATTTATCATATTCAAACTACATCAAGGAAAAAAGAAAACCCACTCATTCCACTTGGCCAAAATTCCAGAATAAATCAAAGAATCTGGAGTGGCTTTCTTAATTCATTCTACAGCCACCCTCTGTCTGCCTGATTCTTTCAGATGTCTCTGTGCCTGGGATAATCTAGCACACCCAGGGGGCTATGCTAGACTACTACCATCCAGGCATCTGAATAATTAAAACATAGGGATGGTGATGGCTTCTTAAGCATCTTTATACAAACTCCTTTATCATATGTCATTTTTGCATCTTTTTTATTTAAATGTTATGTATACATTCAATATTCCATGTGAATTATTTTCCAATGGTTGTATGTTAAGTGTTGCCTTATATATAGTGTGCTTGTATTTATCTATGGAATAGGTGTGCACCAAAGCATCTTGCTTTCTATTGCTCTAACTCTTGTTATTGTTTCTGTTGTTCCACAGAAAGCACATACAAATCTATCCATCCATCCCTGGGTAAAACGGACAAAACTCTTCCTCAGCCCCATTCTGTAGCCACTTGGGAGGATGCTTGTGCTTCGTCAGCCTTCTTAGAGGCAGGATGCTGAAAATATTAGTCAACTTCAACTACATTTTAGAACAGGGTTGCACAGCTTTGGCTTTTTTCCTTCCTCCTCCCAACCCATTCCCTATTAGTTGGATTCAAAATTGGCTGCTAAATCGAACACAACGAGTGCTCATCAATGCCACCTTCTCAAATTGGATGGAGGTAACTAGTGGAGTACCACAGGGTTCAGTCCTGGGCCCAGTGCTCTTCAACATCTTTAGTAATGATTTAGATGAGGAAGTACAAGGAAAGATGATACAAAACTGGGTGGAACGGCAAATACCCAAGAAGACAGAATGAAGATCTAGGGTGATCTTGATGAACACTGGACTGAAAGCAAGAGAATGAGATTCAAGAAGGACAAGTGCCAAGTGCTCCACCTAGGAAAAAGAAATCAAATGCATTGATACAAGATGGGGAATACGTGGCTCAACAGAACTGAAAAAGAAAAAGACCTCGGAGTGATTGTGGACAATAGGCTAAACATGAGCCAACAATGCAATGCAGCTGCCAAAAGGGCAAATGCTATTTTGGGATGCATTAACAGAAGTATTACTTCCAAATCATGAGTGGTAGTAGTTCCTCTATACTCTTCACTAGTTAGACCTCACCTGGAATATTGTGTCCAGTTCTGGGCACCAAGATTTAAGAACAATGCAGAAAAATTAGAAAAGGTCCTGAGGAGGGCAACAAAAATAATCAAGGGTTTGGAAACACTGCCCTGTGAGGAGACACCGAGAGAACTGGGCATGTTCAGCCTTGAGAAGAGAAGACTGAGGGGACATAAGATCCCTCTATAAGTACCTCAGAGGCCGTCACAAAGAGGAAGATCAAGATCTCTTCTTGCTGATGCCAGAGTGTAGAACACAGAATAATCAAGTCAAGTTGCAACCACCCAGATTCAGGCTGGACATCAGGAAAAGCTTCCTCACTGTCAGAACAGTACAAGAGTGGAACTAGCTGCATAGAGAGGCTGTGGGCTCTCCCACACTAGAGACATTCAAAAAGAAATTGAATAGCCATCTGAGCAGGGTGGTGTAACTTGGTATCCTGCAACAGTAGGGGTTTGAACCTGATGGCCTTCATGGCCCCTTCCTATTCTACTATTCTATGATTCTATTATCTGCCTTCTACAAGCATTCAAGCAGTGATCAGAGTGAAGAGACACACCATTCATGTGCCTTCTGTTCTCCCTAGGGGCAGTTGCACAAACTGGGTCAACAAAGAGGTGATCAAATGCAAGGGAAGTGTGAAGTAGGTAAACCCACTTGGAAAACATGTCTGTAGGCTGTTGAGTCACACCATCACTCCTGTGACCTTCTTAATACTGGCTGGCAAATTATTTTTCTGGAATGCTTTACTGATTCATGATCTTCTACTCGAGGAAAATCTTATAAACTCCTAAAGAACCCAAGTTTCTGTTGCAATCCAGACTAAAAGTCATATGAACTTATACAAACATTTCTAATTAGCAGGGTTTAACAGTGATTGTGGTCTTTCTGAATCAATCCTATTTTTATCCTGTATGAAGCTGAAATGTGTAGCTCTCAAGAGAAGTGGGGCAAAGGGAAAATATTTCACACCCTTCTTTTACTTAGCCCTTGTGTTTTGATTACTGAAACAAGGGCTTGCAATTTTCTCACTGCATTCATATTTTAATAGTTCTACAGTTTAGGCCACAATCCTATACACACTTACTTGAGAGTAAATCCCAGTGAACTCCATGGGGCTTACTTCAGAGAAGACATGTATCAGATTGCAATGTTAAAGTATCAGTTTTCTTGGAGAACTTCTTGATGCTACATCAGATTGAAATAAAATGTGTCCCTACACATTTTTGTTCTTTTTCGTCCTGTGTAGTCACTTAGAACAGCCATTTATATGCTAATAGGCTTAGCTCCCTCTCAACCTATTTCCTTTGACTATTTTATTCTCTAGTGGATGCACAGATAATATCACAATAACTTCCAGGACAAAAGACCACAAGCACACAAACAACAGGTTTGAGAAGCATGACCTCTATGACCTAATGTCATGTGCAGAGCTGCTGAAAGCAAGTGTGATTCATGCAAAACAGGAATAGTTGCTGTTACATATTAAACCTTGGTTGAAAGATTCAAGGCTGAAGCCCTGTGTCTTAGCATGAGGGAGGCAGTTCTGGCAGGATTTCTGCATCTGGTATAATCTCCAGTTCCTTAGTCATGCTAATATAAGAAGGGATGTAATAAAGGGGCTGAAACATTTTATTCATTCATATTTATAGCCATCTTTTGAAAGAAAAGTCCAAGAGGAGTAAAGTAAGTAGATACTATAAAACACAGTAAACATGCTTACTCTGCCACCTCTCCCTATTCTCAGATGCAGGGTGGCAGTCTGCTAATGGCTACAGCTGTCTGCAAAGATCTTCACTGTACTCAATCCCAGGCAGAGAAAGTGCATCAAATCCCCTTTCTGCTCTTTTCCTGGGGTGCAGGGGAAGGTTGTCATTTTTCTAATGTAAGGTATGTTGGACAATGTTTTCTAAAATCAAGAATAGTTTCATGCATATTCTTGGTTCTTATGCTTGGCTTTAACCTCTGTTTCATGTTCTCAGTCCCCTCCCACCTTTAAAAAAACATTTTCTGAACCTCAAGTTTTAGATGTTGAAATAACTTTACTCCTCATCCCTTAACCTAGGAATCCATTCACAACTGATGAGTCGGTGTCCTGAGGTGAGTGGGAGAAAAGACTCTTCCTTGCTTTTTAATATTTGGATCTGCTGCCCTGAACCTTGAAATAAGTACATTCCCTCACAAGCAACAGGAACTGTTGCTAAACCTTTAACAATTCTCAGTGCTCCCGAAGTCACAAAGCATGGTTTCATCATCTCCACACCACAAAATTTAGAGTTTAAAGAAATTTCAATGTTCTGAGGTATCAGGATTCCCACAAACTAATTAATCCTCCATAATGAGTCCTTGGAAAAATAATTGACTTGTCACAAATGGTCCTGTTTTCAAGCAAATATACTCACATACAACATGCCCCCTTTCATAACAATGAATTACACATCAGTAGTGCACTTCCAAAGTTTATAGGTGTAAGACTTATTACTACCTGGGTAGTTATGAAATTAATGCCTGCTTGTTAGCCTTTTTATAGCTGCTTTCCAGCCTTAAAGCACATTACAGATTAAAGCCCAATTCATGTAATTACTTAGTCATGAAAAATATCAAGTCCCAATAGTAATTCAGCCTCCAAAACCCTGTAAAAATGCTTCACAGATGCTCTTCACAAATGAAACTACTCACTGGAATTGTTCCTCATCTGTGAAGATTAAAGTGTGTAAGTTATTTTGCTATTTTGAAATCCTGCCATGTATGGAAAAAGATGCCTAACATACTTTCAAAGAGTAATAAGAGCCTAATATGCCAGAAAGGGTCAGTTTACCATCCATAATTTAATTGTGTATACAGGAGCCAACTTGTCATGTGCTCCCAAAATCTGAGTGGAATTGCTGGAGAAGAACAGTCTGACTCATCTCCGCCCACCTAGGAACTTGCTTCAGTACAAACACAGACTGAGGGATGGAGATGGGAAGGAACTGAAGTTCACTGAGTTTCTATTGCCATCACCAGGAGACCCTTTCTCTCTAATGCAGTATTTGAACACAGACATAGAATAGGGATGTTATTGGTGTTCCACCCACCATGGAGTCTGCCCATCTCCCTATCAGAACTGATGAAATGGTAAGGGAATAGAGGGTAGTAATGGTGAATCATCAACATCCATGCTGGGGCTACCTTGTGAACAGCAGGATGGGACTTAATGATCATTACAACTATCATGAATAGTGATGTCGGAGGAATACATTCTGGGGATAGGAATCCCTGGGCTCAGCTCCCCAGATGCCAGTCTGCTTTCTTGAGACTGTCAGTCCCAGTTCCTGGCAAGTGAACCCAGCATTTGCACAGTGCTCACCAGGAATCAAGCCCCATGCAACTGCTGTGCAAACATATCCCTCTTCCATGCCACACGCAGCAGCCTTTGTTTGTGCTGCTGTACATGATGTGGAAGAAGGCTTCCAGTTGTGCAACAACCTGCAACTTGTGCAATACTCCACAAGTATTCAGAGACTTCATCTTTGCTCTGCTCACTTTCTAAGTGAGGGATGGACATGAGAGGAGATGATCCTTCAGCTAACTTGGCCCCAAGCCATTTAGATCTTTGAATGCTAATACCAGCACTTATGATTAAGGTACAGACATGGACTGAGAGCCAATGCAGTTGGTAAAGTGTTATCCTAATTGACCAGTCCCTGTTAACAATCTTGCTGCCCTATTCTGGACCAGCTGCAGTTCCTGGAGCATTTTCAAAAGCAGCCTCACATATTATAGTTGTCCTGAGCTTGATAAAATGGAGAGACAATGCTGGGTATCATCCACATGCAGATGAGATGTCAGCCCATACCTCTGGTTGTTACATGTAGATGAAGAACAGTGTGAAGAATAAAACTGAATCCTCTGGAACTCTATTACATAGCTGCCAAGGCAGAAAGCAATGATTCCTCCAACACCACCTTCTGGAAACAGGCATCCAAGTTAGATGATGAACCACTAGAGTGCCAAGCTTCCAACTCTCCACCCACACGGTCTACCCAGAAAGATACCATGGGTCAATGGTATCAAAAGCTGCAGAAAAGTTCAAGAGAATTGACAGGGCCATACTCCCTCTGTCCCTTTCCCAGCAAAGGTCAGTCAACAGGGTGATCAAGAAAGTTTCTCTTCTAAAGACAGGCCTGAAGCCCAATTGAAATGTTTCTAGATAATCTCTTTCATTCAAGAGTGACTGGAGTGGACAAGCAAACACCCACTCAAGTACTTTCCCCAGGAAAGGAATGTTAGCTACTGGCCTAACATTATCATCACCTGGGTTTAAGTTAGGCTTTTTGAGGAAAGTCCTAGTAACTTGCCTCCTTTAAAAAGGGCAGCACCACTCCCTCTCTTCTGGACTTGGCCTGCTATCTCCTCCATACTGGAAATAAAGTCATGAAGCAGGAGTCAAGCAAGCACGTGGTTGCCTATATTTGGCCAAGCACCTTCTCTGCATTCTCAGGCTCATTCTGCAAACTCATCCAATAACACTGGATCTGATGGAGCTTAGGAATACTCTACTAATGGAGCTACATTGATTGTGGTGTCCAATTTTATTTTATCTTCAAAATGTTGAATTAACTTCTCACTAGCTATGGATCTGCTGGACTCGGCTCCCTGGATTCTGGTCCACTTGCAGCAGTTCAGACTTTGCATTCCTGATGAGAGCACCCACCTCCCAGGAACTGAGTTCCACACCAGCAGCAGCAACAGCAGGTGCAGAAGTTAGTTGCCATTAATGGTGTGTGGCATATGTGCTCAGGGCAACCTTCTTCCCTGCCCACTACTGCCAGCAGCAGCGCCAGCAGTGCGGAAGAGCAGTGCTGCAAGAATGTGTGCCAGGTGCCATTCTTCTTTCCTGCCTGCTACTCCCACCAGTAACAGGCCTTGCTCGTCTTTTTTCCCAAGCTAATCAATTCAAGATGTTATCACTTCTCATAGAGAAATTGCTCCAGTCCCTTGATCATTTGTTGCCTTTCTCTGTACCTTATGCAACTCAATAATGTCCCTTTTCAAGTAAGGCAACCAGATCTACATAAGGAAACAAGGATTTGTATAAGGGAAGTACAGGGCATTGTATTCCGGGCATTTTATTTTCTTGGCATTTTATTTTCTGTTCTATTCCTGGTTATGTCTATAACGTAACACTAAGAACTGTGTCAATTCTGTACACATTTACCTGACCCTATAAACTAACAAGGCTTCTACTGTGAGTTAATGAGTGTGGTGTACTGCTTAAGACTGTTGGATCAGAACTTCAGAGATGTGGGTTGTAGTAGCCACTGAGCCATAAAGTCCACTGGGTGACTTTCAGCCAGTCCCAGCCTTTCAGTCTAACATGAAAGAGAGTTGTTGTGGAAATAAAATGGGAAAGAGGAGAATCTTGTAAGCTGCACTGGGTTCCTAGCAAAGGGGGGAAAGGTGGAATATAACTCTTAATGCACTAATAATTCTGAGCAGAGAATAAAGCTGGTTAAAGCATCCTATAATAGTGAAACTACACATTATGGAGAAATCAGTATTCCAGAGAATGCATGTCTCCACACACACTCAATGGATCCACGTTATGCCGTTCAGGAACTAACAGTGATGGGCAGGACAAAACTGTCCCTGGCTTAGAGAACAAAAGAAACTTGAGATGGCCCTGTCCCCCTTCCTTGTACCGAATTTTAGACTTTAAGTCCATAAGGGCAGAGACCTGTCCTCTTAAGTTCTATAAACAACTGTGCTCACTCATGCAGCAACATAAATACAACTGAGTTGCTATAGACATGGTACCAGTATATTTGTTAAATAGAGTTTATTTACTTACTTACTTACTTACTGTAGTCTTGGGACGGTTTAACAATAAGAGTTCACTTTTCCTGCTCAGTATAAGGAACACATACATTGTATATGCAACCAGAGCACTGTTCTCTCTAGCCCAATAGTAACTGCAGCTCTCTAAGATCTTTTCCAAATCCTGCTACTTGTAGTCTATTTAACTGGGCACTGAACATGTCATTGCCACTGTTCTGCAGCTCCACTATGACATCACTTTTTCTTTTCCTTACATGTTGCAATGAATAAAATGCCCTCAAGTTAAACATAAAACTGAAGTGTTATTGGTTTGCTGGCTTTATCTACGTTCTCTTTCTCTGTTTCAGTTTTATTGGCTAAAGAAATTGTAAATACTTTTTCCCCATACAATTTCTAAAACTGTAGAAATGAGCATATGTGACATATTGTCCTGTGTTGTTTAGAATATAAGCCTGAGGACAGGGTCTATCTTATTATTCATCTATGTAAGCTACTATTATATTATGTTTATTTTATTATCCAAGGAGCATTTTGACGGAACAGTTAGGGGAACAGTAAATAAAAATAAATAGTCCAGTCTTGGAGAAACAGAAACAAAAATTATAGTTGCTAAACTCTCAACAGAAGTGTTGTTACACGAGGCATCACTGGAGCCACATCTCAGTATTTTGGAGATATTCCTGGAACATTCCAACTACCACTTCAGATAATTCAGCCTGAATGGATTGGGAATACAGCAACAAAAGGATTTTTAAGGACTTCTCTTTTTGATTCATTAAGTAGAAAGTTTAGGTAGCTGACGTAAGCTTTTTCAAACAACTTGGCTCACAGGAAATCATCATACTTGAATCTGCTTACAGAAAATAAGTTTTTTAAGCGGCTCTGGAACAGTCAGCCTAATCTCTGAAATAGGCTTACAGAACAGATAAAACTGACCCAAATATATAGTTAGACTATACCCATGTTTCAGAGCAGTGAAATGTTCCAGAGGTACAGTGCTTATCCTGGTCTGATTTCCTTTGGAAGAAGAGCATTGGTGGCTTGCAGCACTTTGCAGTATTTGTATTTATGTACAAACATGTAGGTTGAACATAGGTGAAACCCCAACACTCCAGAAAGCCAAATCCGTGGCCCCACATCAGATCTTCACAGAGAAACACCAACACCCCAGAAATGTCCCCAAGCTCTTCTGTTTCTTCCTTTGTGCCTCACTTGAAAACTTAAGCCTGTCCTTTGTTCCCTTCTACAGACACCTAAGTTACATTATCATTAGCAATAAAAGGTGGAGGTAGGCCTAATTTTGCTGCACTCAAAAGACAAAAGAGATCCAACCATCAAGAGCAACCATTTAACTGGTAGTTCTGATAAAAACATATCCACCAAACATCCTGGGGTATTAACAAGCCTTAAGGACTTAGAGTCTTTCCACAACATGGTCCTCCTCCCTCCCCCAAAATATTTTGAACTATAATTCTCATCAGTTCCAATCATCAAAACAATGGTTTGGGATGATAGGAGTTAATATAACACATCTGGAAGGCGCCAGTCTAGAGGAAGGTTGCCTTAAGTAACCTCTGAAAACAAGGCCTATTAGAATACACACACGTAGGTTTCCATCACTTTAGATAAAAGCAGGTTGATTACCTGTAACTGATGTTCTTCAAGTGGCCATCTGTGCATCACACATATGGGTGCTGCGCCTGCACAGTGCCTAGCCCAGAAGATTAGAAAGCTAACGGTTTTTGGCGGGAAAACTCCGCTCCCCGCTCCCCGCCAGCAGAGTGTCCACCATTTTACTCAGTCTTGAAGACCAACCATTCACCCCCTTGAGGTTAAAGACGATATTACAATAAGCATCATCAGTACTGTAATATTTAAGCATGGTACCAATGAAAAACAATTCCACTCACCGACACCGAGCAGGGCCAGCGGGTGGGTTGTGTGAATGCACAGATGGCCACTCGAAGAACATCAGTTACAGGTAAGCAACCTGCTTTTCTTCGTTGTGGCCTCTGTGCATCACACATATGGGTGATTAGCAAGCTTACCAGACTCGGAGGAGGGAGGTGTCGTCAACGAAGAATAGCGGAGAGAACTGCTCTACCAAAGGAGCAATCTTGTCTGGCACGCACATCAAGCCAATAATGCTTGGCGAAAGTGCATGGAATAGCCCAGGTTGCAGCTCTGCAGATATCCTGGATTGGAACTCCTGCTGCAAAGGCTGACGAAGCTGCTACTGCTCGCATAGAATGACCCCTTGGAAGCGCAGGTAAGTCCATCTTTGCTAATTGATATGCCAGAACTATAGTCTGAACGATCCATTTAGACAGTCTCTGAGATGTGACCGGAGAGCCCTTGTCATGGTCAGAATATTTAACAAAGAGTCTTTTAGAGCTCCTGAAGGATTCTGTGCAAGGCCTGTAAAAGGCCAAGCAGCACCGAACATCAAGAGTGTGAAGAGATCTTTCGATCGGATCTCATGGCAATGGAAAGAACACAGGCAAGACAATCTCCTGATTCATATGAAATGCTGTAGCCACCTTAGGTAGGAATGTTGAATCCATTCGAAGAACGACCTTTTCTTTATGAAAATTCAAATATGGTGGATCTATTCGAAGAGCACAAAGTTCACTAGCCCTTCGGGCTGAAGTGACCACTACAAGGAAAGCAGTCTTCCAAGATACTAGGCGTAGATCAACAGTCGCCAAAGGTTCAAATGGGGGCCTTGTAAGCACTTGGAGTACAACGGAGAGACTCCACGTTGGCATAACAGGACGAACGGATGGGTGAAGGTTCTTAATAAAACGGCGAACCATAGGTTGGGAAAAAACCGATGAGCCCTGTATATTGCCACAGTAATGTGAAATGGCAGTGGAGTAAACCTTAATAGATGATGGCTTAAGTCCCAAATGGTGCAATTCAAAGAGAAATTGTAAAATGTTCTCAATAGAGGCCGATCTCAGAGAAAAAGAATGGCACCCAGCAAAGGAAGAGAATCTTCTCCATTTCGCCGCGTAAGATCGACGTGTCGACAGCCTTAGCGCAGATTCGAGAATCGCTTGGATATCCGGATCCAAGGCTGTCAGTTCCGAAGTGATTCCTAATGGGTCCGAGGAAAAGTTCGGTTGCACAGTCTGTTGAGTTGCACATTCCCGTGGACGAGATATCGTCAGAATCGATTGAACAGTTGGACTTATTGGATATGCCACGCCGTCAGCTTCAAAGAAGTCAAGTCCGGGTGTCAGATCGCTCTGTTGTGCTGCATCAACAGATGAGGAATCGTTGGGAGCCAAAGAAATACACCTTTGGACAGACTGAGGAGGGTGGTGAACCAAGGCTGCCTCGGCCACCACAGAGTTATTAATATCCCTGTAGCGTTGTCTTGAACTATCTTCGATACAACTCTCATCAAGAGCGGAATTGGGGGGAAAGCGTAGAAAGTCATGTTGTTTCAGGGGATCATGAGGGCATCCCCTGTCGATCCCGGTCCGTTACCCGCTCTTGAACAAAACAGTTTGCATACCCTGTTCTCTCGGGTAGCGAACAAGTCTATGTCTGGGTGTCCCCATAGATGGAAAAGTTGCTCGCAAAGACGTCGATCCAACTCCCACTCGTGGGTCATGGACATTTGTCTGCTCAGCGTATCTGCTTCTGCATTGTCGATCCCCGCAAGGTGAACCACTAATAGCATTATGTCCCTTGGGATACATCAGTCCCAAATTTCCATCGATAGCCAAGCCAGTGCAGGTGACTTTGTCCCACCCTGCTTGTTGATGTAGAACACAGCAGTAATGTTGTCGGAAGCAATCTGGAAAACTTGGCTCTGTAGCACAGTCTCGAAAGATTTGAGAGCGCTGAAAATCGCCAAGAGTTCGAGGAAGTTGATATGCTTCTTTGCTTCCCGTCGGTTCCAAGCCCCTTGGA
Organism: Varanus komodoensis; assembly: GCF_004798865.1. Lineage (NCBI taxonomy): Eukaryota > Metazoa > Chordata > Lepidosauria > Squamata > Varanidae > Varanus > Varanus komodoensis. Next base: position 1,078,748 of record NW_025336100.1, on the reverse strand, counting down.
CCCGAAGTCCTGCACAAGCCGTGCCCCACCCAATGAGGGAAGCATCGGTGTACAATGTCACTGTCGGTTGGGGGGGTCGGAACAGTACGCCGATAGATAGATTGTCTAGAGCAGTCCACTATGTCATGATATGGAGGATCGACGGAGGAATCCGAATTAACTTGTTTGGTGGGTCGCGCTGCGAATGAAATGACTTGTTGAAGAACAACTGTAGAGGCCAAAGCCTGAGTCTGGTGTATGGCACGATGGCAACTGTGGCAGCCATGTGACCCAAAAGTCTCTGTATAGTGATGGCCTGTACTGTCCTGTCCTGTCGAATCCGATGAATATGCGCACAGTGTCTCGACAGCTCGGAGGAAGAAATGCCCTTTCTAGAGTAGAGTCAATATGTGCTCCGATGAAATCGATGACCTGCATAGGAATAAGGGATGATTTCTCGCAGTTAATGCAAAGCCCAAGATCATCAAGTAAGGCACAAGTTCCGTGTACAGCTGACAGGAGACTGTCTCTGGGACACAATCAGCTAATCATCTAAGTAAGGGTATATTTGTATGCCCTGAAGTCGCAGATATGCACACACCGGAGCCATACACTTTGTGAAGACTCTCGGAGCCGTGGCGAGACCAAATGGCAGGACATTGAACTCGAAAATATCGGATCCGACAGTGAAACGTAGAAAGCGTCTGTGAGAAGGATGAATTGAGATATGGAAATATACATCCTTCAAGTCCAGTGAGGCGAACCAATCCTCTCTCCTCAGCAACGGAAGGATAATTTGTAAGGTGGTCATCTGAAACTTTTTAGGTGTGATGTATCTGTTAACACCTATCAAGTCCAGGATAGGATGAAGACCACGGTCCCGTTTAGGGACCGTAAAATATCTGGAATAGAATCTGTGCAGCCCTTCAGAGCGAGAAAGTTGTCGAATCGCTCCTTTACGAAGTAGCTGATAGACCTCGTCACATAGTACCAAAGAGCAAAGTGTAAATCGGATAGAGCTCGACGGAGGAACGATGTCGAATTCTATTCTATATCCGAGCTGAATGAGTGACAACACCCACCTATCAGATGTAATGGACTCCCAAATGGGGAGTCAGCTTTGGAGCCGGCCCCCAAAAGGGAGAGGGGAAGGTGGGGAGTGGAGAGATGGAATGGTCCGCTGGGACCGTCAATGAGGACACTTCTCAGTGTCGAAACGCTATCGGCCCTGGGAAAAGCGTTGTTGCGGCTGCTGCCTTCTGCGTTGCTGCCTTTGTTGATACTGCTGACGGGGTTGGTATTGTTGACATGCGGAAGGTCGGGACCATGACCACTTACGTTTTTGCTGAGGAAGCTCCATGCGACGTGCTGTCATGTGTGATTCGTGGATCGACTTAAGTTTATGGTCGATCTTTGAATGGAATAGTCCGGTGCCATCAAACGACATTTCTTCTATCCTCCTCTTCATTTCCTCAGGGAAATTGCAATTCCTCAGTCACGCGTGCTGTCATAGAGAAATAGCACTGACCAGGGCCCTAGAGTCATTGTCCACATGGTGTCTTGCAATGGAAAGTTGTTGTACTGCCACTTGCATTGCCTCCTGTATGAACACTCTGGCCAGGTCCGCTTGGTGGTCCGGAAGGGAGGAGGCGACATTTTCCAGCTTTTGTATTATAAAGTACTGGTAATGCTCCAGCGTCGCTTCATAATTTGATATGCACAGGCCGAGTCCAGAGGCCGCATAGACCCGGCGGGCAAGCATATCTATCTTTCTCCCTTCCTTATCACGAGGGGCTGTGTGACCCCTCAATTCCCTGCCCTGGGAGGACTCAACCACCACCGAGTTCGGCTTGGGGTGACGTAGCAGGAATGGTATGTCTTCCTCCCGAACATGATACATGGCTTCGTATCGACGAGACGTAGCCTGTGGTTGAGCCGGTTGGTTCCAGGACTGGACCATCGTTTGGCGAAGCGTAGTAATGAGCAGCAAGGCTATGGCTGCAGACTGCTCGCCGCGGACTATGTCATAAAATCTATCAGTGCTGGGACTGAGGCGATGGTAGACCTCAATCTCCAGCAACTGAACCAGGTGAGAGATGAGCTCCACAAAGGTAACATGGGGCTCGTCCAGGGAGCCAGGGCCCTGGGAGTTAATGGCCACATCGGGAGACATGGAGTCCACTTCCAACTCATCCGAGTCTTCCTGATAGTGGTAGTGCTCGCTGGAAGAGGAGGTCTCCGGGGACAGTGGGTGTCTCCTCTCTGCATGCCCCGAAGTGGATGATGCCTCCCTCGGGATCGGTGATGACTGATGATCCCGTGGGTAGTAGGCGAACGGCTGGTATTCACCCCAACCTGAGAAGCCATCGTAACCTGGCATTGGCCAGTCATCAGCCTGACGGTCAGCGGAACGTCTTCAATGTCTAGGTGGCGATGGAGATTCTGCAGGTGGCCCGGCTGTAGGCATCGGGGTTGGAGAGCGCTCCCTCGGTGGGGAGTCTCTGATCTCTCCATCTGCGACTGACTCCCTAAGCGGCGCCTCCGGTTGTGGAGGAGACGTGCTCTCAGACCGAACAATTTGCCTGGGGGATCCCGGCGGAGTCACCTGCATTGCTGACTGCAGGGCCGGTCCCGAGGGAGTCAGTACCGTGGCAGCAGTAGGTACCGAGAATCCCGATGAACCCAAACCCCGGTGTTTGGGGTGATCGGGCTTTTTGCCCTTACGAGCTGGCTTGGCCGTCTTATCCTTCTTCGGCCTTTTGTGCTTGGAGGACTTGTCACACTTGGTGTGCTTACACTTCTCCCGTTGTTTGGTTGGGGCAGAAGATAGCTGCTGGGCTCCCACTGAAGTAGCGCCTTTGTCTGAAGGATGCTGTGGAGGTGCGGCCAAGGCTGAAGCAGGGCGCTTGGAGGGCACGGCCAAGGTAGAGGCGGAGCACTGAGGAGACACAGTCGAAGAGAAGCCAGGCCTTAAAACCTACTGGTCTGATTGCATCAAGGCCTGGTCCTAGAGTAGCTTACGGAGACGATTCTATTTTTTCTGGCCTGCTTGGTGAAGGCCAAGCAATGGCCGCACTTATCGGTTCTATGCCCCTCACCGAGGCAGAGGAGGCACAGATCATGCGGGTCCGCTGGGGACTCAATGCATTTGTGAAATGCCTCACGCTGCGCCATCGCGAAAAGGAAAAAGAGAAGATAGTGCAGAGGGTAAAGTTATAATATTTTTGGGTTTTTTGTGTGTTTTTTTTTAGAAAGAAAGAAGAAAGAAGACTGTAAAATGGGTAAGAGAAAAAACTTGGAGTATAACAAAGTAGGTATAAGAATCGTAGAACAAACACGAGGCAGAATCTAAGCAAGAGACAAACAGGCACGAGGCACAGCGAACAGCAAAGACTGAGTAAAATGGAGGACACTCCGCTCTATTTATACTATGGAGAAGGCGGGGAGCAGAGTTTTCCCACCAAAAACCGTTAGCTTTCTAATCTTCCGGCCTAGGGACTGCGCAGGTGCAGCACCCATATGTGTGATGCACAGAGGCCACGACGAAGAAACATTTGTGACTGGACACTTCAGTAAGGTACTTTTTAGGTTTAGTGGAAAGACTCTAACGTCATACATCAGTAACACTCATTGTTAATACTTCTGAAACTGTCACAGAAAAGAAACTTAGTAATTTCTATTGAGAAAGACCTACAGCAATCTATAGTCTCCAGAGGACCAGTTTCAAACATTTTAAACAATTACATTTACTCCTTATTTTTTATGATTATTGCACTTTTGCAAAACAGAATACAGACAAAAGCAACTAAAATATAACAATTATGAGTAAAAATGGAATGGAAGCAGAAATAGTGCAAAAATCAGTAGCCTCCAGATTTTTAACCTAATCGAAAAACCATTAGAAATACCAATGGTGCTTTTGTGTGAAAATTCAATGCCACTTCTTTCAGTCAGACTCCTTAGTGTTGATATTGCCCTCCAAACAGCAACACCGCCAAATTTTTTGAAATGAAGCTAGTAATTCACCTTTGATAACAAATGTTATCTACTATTGATTTTGTAAACAAATACCAAGGAAAATGGACATCAAAACAAAGTATAAGGTTAGCTTTTCAGTCTCTCACAGGCTGGGCAACTCATCACAACAGCAGCACCGCTACCAAAGAAGCCAGCTCAGTTTGGGAATGTACCTGAATACACAGGCTGAGATAAAAGACAACAATGCTTTTTACCTTTTTCATCTGGCACACTAGCTATAGCTTTTCTCTCCAAATCATATGTAGCCTTCCTTGGTCATTCATTGTCGGCAGTGTTACTAAAACTGAAACAAGGAACTTGCCTTTAAAGCAGGGGTCCTCAAACTTTTCCAAAAGGGGGCCAGTTGAAAGGTGCCCGCGGTGGGTGCAGGCCACCAAGGCGGTACCGGGGGGGGGGGTGCAGGCCAGGGCGCATGTGCACAGCAAGGCAGGGGCAGAGGGCATGCGGGCGAGGTGGGGGTGAGAAGGAGCACAGGGTGAGGCAGCCGCTTGCTCAAGCAGAGATCGTTTTCTCTGAGCAAATCCAAAATGATCTCCCCGCGAACAAGTCACTGCCGGGTGTGCACATGGTGAGGCACCAGCTTGCTAGTGAGATCATTTCTCCGAGCAAATCCAAACTGACCTCTGTGCAAGCAAGCCGCATGCCCATGTGCAGCAAGTGCAAAACTTCTGGGGTGGGCCAGTTAAATGGGTATGACAGGCTGAATCCGGCCTGCAGGCCATAGTTTGAGGACCCATGCTTTAAAGAGTTGGGAGTCCTGTGCTGTCAGGGCCTAGTAATAGCAAGGGATGTGTTACTACATGAAAAACTTCATCAGGAGTGTAAACTGAAACATACGTACAGGGGAGGGAGATGTGCAGCATGGCATACCACTTGAAAAAAAGTTATATATTTCAACAGAGAAAAAACCTCAAGTAGAGCCCAACACCTGTCTCCCAAAAAATGTAGAAAGAAAATAAGAGAGTGAACTTCGATATCTCTACACCAATGCCCAGAGTATGGGAAACGATCAAGACAAACTTGAACTCATAGTACATGAGGACAATTATGAGCTTATAGTTGGGTGGGAAGGATCACATGACTGGAACTCTACTATTGATGGATACATCCTGTTCAAAAAAAGAAAAAATAGGAAGGACAAAAAGGGAGGTGGAGTCATGCTATACGTAAGAGATACATATATCTGCCCCCACCCAAAAAAAAAAAAAAAAAAAAAAAAAACCCAAGAAGAGAAACTTAGTAGCCCCATTGAAAGCCTCTGGCTTAATGTAAAGGAAGCAAAAAGACAAAAAGAAAAGTATAGTTATTGGTGTCTATTATCAACCACCCAGTCAATAAGTGGACAAGGATGCAACTTTCCAAAAGCAACTTGCCAGTATTTTCAAGAATATAGTCATTATTGGCTGCTAAACTGGACACAAAGAGTGCTCATCAATGACACCTTCTCAAACTGGTGGAAGGTAACTAGTGGAAGGTAGGTGGAAGGTGGAAGGTAACTAGTTCAGTCCTGGGCCCAGTGCTCTTCAACATCTTTAGTAATGATTTAGATGAGAAAGTACAAGGAAAGATAATCAGATTTGCAGACAATACTAAACTGGGTGGAACAGTGAACACCCGAGAAGACAGAATGAAGATCCAGGGGGATCTTGATAAACTTGAACACTGGGCTGAAAGCAACAGAATGAGATTGAAGAAGGACAAGTGCCAAGTCCTCCACCTAGGGAAAAACCCCCATACTTTTCAAGAACAAATTGGCTGAGAAAACACACTCAGAACAAGCCCACCTCAGCAGTTCACCTCCCAAGAGAGACCACAGCAGAAAAAGGAAAAGGCCCCACCTGGACCTGGTGAGTAAGATGCTGCTGTCGTGCACATGCGTCAACAGCAGCTCTTCATGGACCAGCAGGAAATGCTGGCGGACTGGTGCCAGTTCGCAGACCAGCGGTTGAAAACCACTGCTCTAGTCCACATTTTGGAAGACATTGTGTAACCATGTTCATAGCCATGAGATTTTCAATTCACACAAGCTTGATGATTCTGAGGTCACCAGTGTATAAACACCAACATTTTTTGAAAGTCTGTCACCATTTATATCATTTGGACATTCACTTATTTACACATTATGTAATACCTGTTTAAAAGAGGGTGGGGAGAACTCTAAGCATACAGTAAGGCAAAATGTTGTGGAATGGGCTTCCACGAGAGGTCGTTGAGGCCCCACTGGTGCAGGTGTTCAAAGAGAGGGTGGACATGCTCATGGTGAGCATGTCGTGAGTGGAGCCGGCTGGTGCCGGAGGTCAGATTAGATGGCCCGGGAGGCTCCTTCTGACTCGCTCTGTTTCTATGTTTCTATATTTGCCCTGTCCTTGATGGGGTTGCACTCCCCCTCAAGGGCACAGTACAGTGGTACCTTGGCTCATGAACTTAATCCATTACAGGACTTTGGTTTTGACCCAAATCGGTCATGAGTAAAGTCAAATTTCCCCATAAGGGTCAAGGTAAATAAGGTTAATCCGTTCTGCAACTATTTTTTTTACTCTCAAAAATTTGATGCAATGTGACAAAGACCAACAAAGATTGCGGCCATCTTCCCCCCCCCCCCCCACAGCGATTGTGCAGGAAGGTGGGGGGAGACGAGCGTGATTGCAGGAGCGCAGGGGGGGAGGTGGGCATGGGTGCTCGGGGGGAGACAGGCACAGGCGTGCATGTGGGGGAGGAGTGGGTGTGGGCACACTTGGGCAGGGAACACGGGCACAATCGCAGCCATCTCCCCCCCCCCCAGCATGACTGTGATCACGCCCGTGCAGAGAATGGGGGGGGGCATGTTCACGATCATCACCCAGTGCAGAATTCATGACCTGGGGCAATTTTTTTATGAAATTTCTGTTTGTGACCTGATTTGGTCGTGAATTGAGGCATTTGTGAGCCAAGGTACCACTGTACATAGTTTGGAGGTGGTCCTAAACCCAGAACTGCCTGTGTAATATCAAGTGGGTTTTGTGACCAGGATCACTTTCCATCAACTCTGATTAATCCACCAAATGTGTTGCTATGTAGACAGACAGGGCCTAGCAACAGTACTGGTAACCTCCCGTTTGAACTACTGTAATGAGCTCTATGTGGTGCTGCCCCTGAAGACAGTCTGGAAGCTTCAGCTGATCAAGATAGCTGTTGACAGGAATCTGCAGGCAGGAACACATAACACCAATATTTTGGCTTCTGATTGAGACCTAGGTCTGTTTTAAAGTGCTTACAATAGAATATAAAACCCTAAACAACTTAGGGCCTAGCTATCTTAAGGAACACCTTCTCCCATATGTGCCTGCTCGGCCTTTAATGTCAACTATGGAGGTCCTTCTCTGGGAGTTGCCCCTTTAGGAAGTAAAGAAAGTAGGGAAAGGGCTTTCTCTGCCATGGCACCCCACCCGTGGAACCTGCTCCCCAGAGGAACGTCTAGCACCAACACTTTACACTTTTCATTGTCAAGCCAAAACCTTATTTTCCCAATATTTTAGTTGTTGTCAATTTGAATTGCTATTATTTTATTACATTTTAATCCTTTTGCCCCATGGATACTATGGAGTAATTGCAAATTATTAATTGTAAATTTTAATTATTTATCAACATTACATTTGTATTGATTTTATTGATCTTATTTTTTTATTGATTTTATTTATCTGTTACTATTTGTTGTTTATTTAATTTGATTATAGTACAAATGCCATTACATTTCTTGTGGGTGCTGTGCAAGGAGTGGGCATAAGATGAAAGCAAGGCAAGGGTGGAAGGGCTTTTGTGGATTTTGTTTCTATTATTTCTATTCTATTGTTATTGCTTATATATTGTTACTGTTATACATGATTGTGATTATTTGCTGTACAACTGTATGTATTTTAAATTCTGGACAGGAATATTATTTGTTTTGATTTAAGACATTCTGATAGTGGTATACCAATAAGCAATAAATAAATAAATAGCAGCCATTTTGTAAATGACCATGATCTCATGACACCATTTTGTGCGAACATTCAGGTTACTTCCTCCAAATTCCAAATGCACACATGAGCCCCAGGTTAAGGACTGCTGCATGGTAATAACAGACTTGCTAAAGCCTTGCCTCCTCATTAACCATGGTTATGAAATAGGAACTCAGTAATAAATACATTAAGTCCTTCCTCTCACTTTGTTAGATCTTTCAGAGTAAATTGCCTTCTCCAGCTTAAAACCACATTCAAAATATATTTTCAGATAATAGTTAGGTGGTTAGCATGAAGCACTATTAAGAAATGAAAAGAGAATTAACTCCTGAGAGGGGATGGAAGGGGACGGGAAAAGGGAATGTTCATTCTAGTGCAGTGATGGCGAACCTATGGCACACGTGCCACAGTGGGCAAGCAGAGCCCTCTGTTGGCATGCGAGCCAAATTGCTCCAGCATTGCCCCAGCAGCCACGTGAATATTCAGAAAGAGTAATGGCACCAGGCAATGACATCATTCATTAGCTCCAACTTGCTGCAAGGGGCGGTATCGAACACGTGGCCAGAGGCAGGCACAACAGCCACAGCGGGTGCACCAGGAAGGGAGCGGGCGAGCAAGCATGCCAAGCGCTAGTGGTGATGCCCTCCTCCTCCCAGCCCACAGCATGTAAGCAGCCGTCCAAGCCGCCCTCCTAGTGCAATGGCGGGACCCTGCCAACTTGCGCGCCCACCTGCCTGCACACCAACTCCCGGGCCGGATTCCACTGGGCAAAGGGAGCAAGCGACAGGGTCAAGGCGGTGGAGCAGCAGCAGCAGCAGCTGGAGGGAGGAGGAGAGAGAGAGAGAGCACTCAGGATCAATATGATGCTTCCTGGGGAGGGAGGCCAAAACGAGGAAAACTGGAGGCTGGAACTGCTGTGAAGCGAGAAGAGTGGGCGCATGACGGGGACCCCTCTCCCCACCCAACCCCACTAGGCTTGGCAGCACCGTGGGGGCGCCTCGAGGAAGATCCCAGTGGAAGCATGGAAGGGATCAGCAATAGCCTCTCCTCACCTTTAGTTTAGGTCTCTCTCCCCCCATTCCGCCCCTTCAGTAAACTTTGAAGCGCCGCTGAAGCTCCTGTGGCATTCCCAGTGGCTGGTTTGGGGACAAGGAGGGAAGGAGGGAGGGAGTGCACGCTCTCAGGTGCAAGAATGTGAGCATGGCTCCTTCTCTCAGTTATTGTGTTTTTCTTTTAAGACAAAAGATGTTAATGTATGAGTTGTTTTTTCCCTAAACTAAAACCTCAGTATTTGGGTTTTATTGCAGTGTTGGCACTTTGTGATAAATAAGTGGGTTCTAGGTGCAGCTTGGGCACCTGGTCTCTAAAAGGTTCGCAATCACTGTCCTAGTGTTTCAATCCCCACGTTTTAGCCTCATTTTAGACAGTCCACCATTAGATCTGTACTGGCTGACAGTTAAAACAAATTGTTTCAACCATCTTTTCTGATACTACAGTTGGATCCAGAGCTATTCACTGAAATAATGGAAATTATTGCATTATTTGAATTATGGCTTTTATGTTTTATTATGTGTAAAAATATAAAAATCTGTATCTTCTGTAAAGCCTGAAGTGCCTGATTTTGCCTAATCTTGGAACCTAAGCAGGGTCGAGCTTGGCTGAAATCAGGATGGGTGACTTAAATGTTGTGAACTACCCAGAGAGCTTTGACTTCAAGTGGTGGTGGTGGTAATAATACACTTCTGCCTCACTGATCCATGTGCCTGATGGGGCCAAAAATTAAAGCTACTATTTCATCTGGCATAATGTACACAAACTTAAGGACAATCCACATTTCACATCAATTATTTTTCATGTGAACGAGTATATGCCAAAAAAGAGTAACCCAGGTATAACGACTGTGAATCTCTAGCTGCAACAAAAAGTACCAACAATTAGCCAAAGAAGAAAGCCTGTAGTAACATATACCATGTCTGAGGAAAAGGCTATTCTTACCCTATGATTTAATCAGCAGCATTCTTATAATAGTTGGGATCATAGCTATGAAACAGCCAGGTCACTGAATCTAAGCTAATACTGAATATAAGCTGCAACGTGTTCAACAATTCTAATTATATACTGCAGTCATACAATTCTCACTGTCAGGAAATAAAACTCTCCAACTCCCTCCCCAGTCATTCACAGCTGCCATGGAAAGAACCATGCTGGCTGCCTCTTCAAAGCTGGTGAACTGACCTCAGAAAGGGGGAAAGGGTTAGGGTTTCAGTGGGAAGAGAGGGGAGGAGACAGGAGAGGCCAGGATAAAAGCTATCCTGAGGCCACTCCAGCATCCTTCCCTTACCACTATTAAGACTACAGTTCTATGCAAATTTACCTGGGAATAAACTTCACTGTTCTTTTATTATTGTACTACATGTATGCCCCACATTTATTCCTCTCTACAAAGAAACCTAAGCAGCTTACAAGCTTTCAAAATCTAAATTAGGCAATAACATACCTATCTGACATAATATGTGTGTATGTGTGTGTGTGTCATACCTAGCTTGGAAACCTTTTAGAGGAACAAAGGAGAAGAATGTTCCTATTGAGTCCCTTATTTTATTTTTATCCTATGAACACTACCATATATAAGATTAGGTGTGATATGTGACTAAATTTATATATTTTTGCTATTATTGTTTAAGTATACAATATGGCTACTATAAGGATAAACACAGAAACAGAACGAGTCAGAAGGGGTCTCCTGGGCCATCTAGTCTGACCCCCGGCTCCAGCAGGCTCCACTCATGACATGCCCATGTGCATGTGCATGTTTTTGCCAGTAAAAGAGGTTTATGGATGATGAGGGCAGAACTTCCAACACCCCCAAACAGTCTCCTGTATTCTACAGGTTCTTTCTCTTCAGCTGATCTGGTATGTGCTTGACTGAACAAAGGAAAAGTGTTTGGAGAGAGAAGATTATAGGGAGTGCTCAGTACTCCTCAATTGTATGCACCAGTTTGCTGTTAAATAGTCTCCCTACCTCCCACAGTAGGCATATTCAACACAATTAAAAACAAAACAGACCAAGCCATACAGATCTGTTGATGTCAGATCTGTATGATCGTAAGCGGCTGCAATCCGAATCTAACCCTATTTACACAGAATTAATGCTTTTTAATGACTGATCAATACAGAATAAGACCTCCCGATCCATGGTTTAACAGTGGATGATACAACCAATCTGGTGTGTGTAACTCAAACTTGGTTGGGAAAAAAGAAGGAGATAGCATCTCCCAGTTATGGCCTCAGATGCACTTTGTATAGCATTAGAGTAGACAAGACTGGGGGGGGGGGGGGGGGTTGTTTCTATGGTCTATAAGAATTCTGTCTCTCCCCACAAGTGCCTTGTCCATCCAATTACTTTGGAGAGTTTGCATTTTGTGTTGGGCCTGCAGCACAAATGGGGATTCTGCTGGTGTTGCCTACCCTGAGACCCTTCAATCTCCCCATCTAAGATGAAAGAAATAGTTTCATGATGTTGGGACACCCAGGCTGTTAGTTTTAGGGATGCCAACATTTATGCCAAGGGGACCTTCTTTGGCATAGCTCAGGATTTCATAGCCTCAATGACAACCACAAAACAGCCCCAACTTGTCATCAGCTCAATTCCAACAGCAGGGAATACTCTAGACCTGGATGTTTTGCCTGGGTATGGAGGTGGTGATCTAAGAGCTAAGGTTTTGGATTTAGTCCTTTTGTCATGGCCAGATCACTTACTGCTGAGATTTAAACTGACAGAAACTTCTCCTCTCTGTAAAGGCAGGAAACCTGTTAAGACAGTCTGCCCCAAAGATTATAAATTCAGATGATTTCTTGTGAACTCTTGAGGGGTTTCCAACTGACATGGCTGCTGCTCCTGTTAAAGCCCTGGCTGAGCTATAGAACACAGAGCTGACCGAGGCAAATGGCAGGATTGCTCCTGAGGACTCTCTGTATAGTTGTGCTCATACCATTTTATTAATGAGGTCTTACTGCATGGCTGCAAGTGATGAAAAAACAGGCGATAGCTTGAGAGCAGATGGAGGAAAAAAGCCCCAGTGGATGCAATTGAACCTTGGTGTATGCCTATTTTCAGCTATACTTAGGGACAGTGAGGACAACAAAACAAAATAACCTCATTGCCTTGATTCAATTTTTGATTTGCTGCCCAGCAGAGCTGTTTAGGATTGTTCAGGGTCTGTTATATGAGACTCTCTATACCTCCAGAGTTGCCTGAGGCTCACAGTAATATATTTGCTGGACACTTGCAGGATAAAATCTCTTGTTACCTGCCAGGATTTAGGCTCCATAGTTGGAGGCCCAGCTGTCGGAGCCAGCCTTTCACATACACATAGACCTCTTCCAAGCAGTAAGACCAGAGGCTTATAGCTACAGTCTTTAAAGCTGGCCAACTGGGCTGGATTTGTGATATAAAAGGAGCATTGCAGTAACACAAGACACTAGTAAATTTAGAATATCAGCTATTAGGGAAAGATGTCTCCTACTAAGAAGTTGATTCCAAACTAAATACCTCTCTTCCCTTCCCAACCAACAAGACTTAACTCCACCTCCAGGGCCAGGTGGCAGGAACAACAAATGCTACTCAATCGGTCTGTTCTTTTGTCCTGATGCTAGATGGAACTGATCAAATTATATCTATCCCCTCTGGCTCTGTTTGTTCAACAATGTCTCCCCATCTCTATAAATATTAAGGATGGTATTAAATTTCAAAAACAAGCAAACAAAACCAAAGGCATGTGCAAGCAGACATTCACCACACCATTAGCTCTTGTGGCTGAGCCTTTTATTTTAATTAAAAAGTACTGAAAGAGGCATTACAGGACATAGCCCTAGTACCAAGACACTCAACACGATTCCCAAATGCATATTAATATATGACAACAACACAAAATCAAGAAGACTAAACACTATCCAGGTATTAAAAGAAGTGCCAAAGTTAAAAAGCAGTGGGGTGTGGGAGGGATTATTTTCCTTGAGCCAACATTAAAGAAATGCTACAGATTATTACCATTTAATTGTCAAACAAGGGCTAGATCTCAGTTCTTGTAAAGAATGTCCTAGTGCTTTCCTAGTGCAGAGGTATGTTAACCTGTCTGGCTGAATTCCAAGATGCATAATTACATCCCACCAAACAAAGTCCCTCCTGGAGTTTCATGTACAGTAAATACAGCGTTATGTTTCTAAAGAGTTATGTAGTTTTCCTGTGCACATTTAAACAAACGTCACATTCCATTACTGAGGCAGATGCTTTGCAGTGCCCTTACAAAGGGGAGCATGAAATTCAAATATTACAAAGTCTAGGTGGATAACCCATTACACTGTTAATTGGCTAAACAGTCCAGTAAAGGGGTGTACAGACAGGCCTCTTCACTCTCCAGTGAAGAAACACAGACTTCTTCAAAGTGGGGAGGAAGAACCCATAAAGTATGTCACGGTTTTAAAAGGCCTTTTTATCTCCCCCCATGCACACCTCTTATCATGCTTGACATTTTGCCCTTTTAAAAAACCAATACCTCCTTTGTAACAACTGTGCTGAACACCATCCCCCCAGTTGATGAGTGACATAATTTACTGACAGTCACATAGGCATAGTAGCTATTTCCTCCAGGAGCACCAGCAGAAAGTGTGGGGAGGGGAAGAAGGTACTTAGGAAGACCAAAATACTTTCCTCTTGGCTATATTCAAGATAAAACTATCTAGCTACATATTTTACACACCAATACCATAAGCCAGATTGATTCTTTTTGCTGCAAAGCATCTGGTATAGCAGTAACAGACTTCCTGAGAAGTCTGCAAAACATGTAAAAACATGTTTAACAAAATATATAATATTGCATATCTTTTCTTTGTATCTTTATCTGCATCTGTCTCATATTTAAGGATGTAGTAGTACTGACTGAAAAATAGTAATTTTAAAAATCTCTTTAAAAACTGTGTTTTGAAGGACTTGCTGACCTTCTTACAAAAATATGTGTCTCCAAGATCAGCCTCTGCAACAGAGGACTGGAGAATGGCTAATGAACACCATTACTTAAAAGGGATGGGGTGGGAGAGATTCAGGAATTTCCAGGTTGGTTAGCTTAAATGCCTATTCTGCTTAATTGGCTAAAAATGTTGTTAGAGATCATATTAGTATGCCATAAAGGACATGTTCTGCTAAGAATGAACTGGATGGCTTCAAAATTTTAAATCCTATCTCACTATATTTTAAGAGCAAGTTAAGAATGTCAATAAACATATGGACAGGAATGACATTGTTTACTCAGAATTCTGGAAGACTTTTGACAAAATCCCTCACCAAAGACTCTTGGAGCAAATATAATAGTCAAGGAATAATAGTTCTAGGGATTAGCAGCTTGTGAAAAAAGAGCAGGAATGAATCACAAATTTCCTGATGGAAGGATGCAAACAGTGAAGTATCACAGGGCTCTATATGGTTTCAAACTATCCATAAATATTCTGGAAGTAGAAGTGATCAGCGAAGTGGCCAATTTGCTGATGCCACCAGATATTTAATTTTGTTAAAACAAAATGGATGTGAGAAGCTCCATGGGGATCCCTCCAAACGAGCACAATGAGCATCACAAGGGCAGATATAGTTAAGTGTAAGAAAATATAAAGCACACTGAAGTAAAAAAAAAAAAAATATCCCATCATGTACAGTGGTATCTCAGCTCACAAACACCTCAGTTCATGACCGAATCAGGTCGTGAACAGAAATTTCAGAAAAATTTTGACTCAGGTCACGAACTGCGCATTGAGTGACAATCGCGATCATGCCCGTCTTCCCTGTACAGTCATGCTCGGAGGGGCGGGGAGATGGCCGCAGTTGCACTCATGCAGGGAAGATGGGCACAAACTCCCCACCAGAGCCCGAGATCTCACCCATCTCCCCCGGAGCACGCCTGTGATTGCGCCAGTCTCCCCTGAGGGCGCCTGTGATTGTGCCTGTCTCTCCTCCCTAGTGCACCTGTAATTGCGCCTGTCTTCCCTGCACGAGTGTGCCTGTGATCACAGTCATCTCCCCCTCCCCCCAAGCACTAGTGCGGCCATCTCCCCTCCCCCCAGCACAATCACTATCGCATGATTATGGTTTGGACTCTCCCTCCAAACAATGACCTCCTCCACCACCTAGGTTAGTGTTCTCTACAGTAAGAGTACTTTGTTACTTTGTTGTTCTTTGTTACTTTGTTTTAAATTTTTGTGATTAAAAAAAATATTTACAGAACAGATTAACCTTATTTACATTGAACCTTATGGGGGAATTTGACGTGGCTTGCAACCAATTTGGGTAGTGACTAGAGTTGTGGAACGGATTAAGTTCATGAGCTGAGGTACCACTGTATAAGCAGGTGCAAATTTAGACCAAGAAAAAGGTTTTGGAGCTGTGGTGGACAGGGGTTTTCCCCCCTTCTTTTGAGTAAATTTTATTATTATTTTCTACAAACTAAAAAAAAGAAACTAAAAACATTAATCATCAGATACATCAGACCTACTGGGTCAGCACCCTATTTTTTTTTTTATAGCAATCTGCAGACATATTCAAATCTACGCATAGTCCTATTTCTCTAGCCAATAATAAAAAAAGTTCCAAGTCTGATAGAAGTATGTATCCTCTTTCTCCTTCAGAGAATCAATTCATCAGTGGGTGGTTCTTCGCTCCTCCAGTGTTGGGCAAATACAATCCTTGCTGCAGTAATTGCATGTAGAATCAAATACATTGCTTGTTTATCAACATCGTCAGGCACAATGCCTAGTAAGAAGATTTCAGGTTTAAATATTAAAGATTTCTGTAACATTTCTTCAAGCCATTTATGTATTTTAGCCCAATATTTTTTGCCTTACCATGTGGACAGTTTGATGAAAATGTTGAACCATTCTGCAGCTGCTGGCAAAGAGGAAAATTCCATGTTAGGAATAAGTAAGAACTGAAAAAAAATGCTTCTGCCTATACATCCAAGGGTGGCATTTGCCTTCTTAACCACTGTGCCACACCCCTGGCTCATGTTCAGTCTGCTGCTGACAAGTACCCCAAGATCCTTTTCACACATGCTGTTCTCCAGCCACTTGTCTCCCATCCTATACCTGTGACACCTATTCATGTGTCTCAAGTGCAAGACCTTGCACTTATGCACACTGAATGCCAACACTGCAAATACATGTTTATGAATAATCCACATAAGCACTCTCCCACTGGACCATAACCACAAACTCTTTTACACCTGCACTGTACATACACCCATCCCTCCAAAGCCACACAACCCCTCACTGCATTTGTCTGCCACACACCTATTCAGGTCTTCTAAGAATGTGTTCTTTAAACATCAGAATGAGGTGGGGAAGCACAGTAGCCCCTTCCATCATCACTCTCTTCAGCCTGTATTCATGGAGGGAAACAGTCTCAAGCAGAGACTGTCTTCTGCCAACAGCAGCTCTATGATCTAGAAAGTTTGATCACCAGTATTTTGGCTCACCGCAAATAATGGAGCTCTTCCTCGCTCACTCACATGATTAAACAACACACTTCCAGAACATCTGGATGCAGCTGCAGTAAGATGGATCCCTTCCTTCTCTTACAACACCTCTCCAGCCTTCCCAAAGCCACCTGCAGTTCTCCCCACCTGCCTTTTCCACCCTGGCCTACAGCCCTCCTTTTTGTAGATATCATGCACTGTATTAATTACTTTTACCTTTCTTGATCTTGATTTTACTACATTTTTAGCCACCATTTTCTGCCTTGCAAGGCACCCAAGGCAGCTTACCACTTCCTCCTCCTCTTTGTTTTATCCTTACAGCTCTGTGATGTAGGTTGTGCTGAGAGTCCCAAAGTTTCCAGGCCAAGTGAGTACTAGAACACATGCTCCTAAGATTCAGTCCAGCACTCTAACCACTACACCACACTGACTCCTCTTTCCAAAGGAAGTTCTGCAATTACTGTTTTCCCAGTCACCTGCTGGACCCCACAAGGGCTCTTCAGATGCAAAACTTCTGAATTCGTTTGCTAAAAACTGTGTTTTAGGGTTCTTTGGATAGGTTTAAAACAAAAGGCTTGCAGCTTTTGATCAGATAAACATATGAATCTGTCTAACCTCATCCCTTAAATCACTTCACTCCCATGCTCCCATTGTCCTTTAAGTCACAGTCTCACTGCTAGAAGACCCACTGCGAGTCTCTCCCTCCTGCCACCCCTCTTTTCATAACAAAGCTTGCTCTTACCCCTAGTCCCTAACTGAATCTGAGCCAAAAGGGGTTTCACTTCTCCTTTGACAAAAATTAGATTGCAAGTGCTTCAGGGCTTTTTGAAGGTTTTGTTAAACCTTTACTTGGTAAAGCACGGTGTGCCTCAGTGTCATGACACTGTATCAACAACTGCTTCAAGGTGTACTCATGACTGGGTACCTACAAATAGCGAGAGCTACATTTAGGTGGTTGACAAGGCCAGATTTTACAAAGGTTATGGCTTGTCTAATTACCATGCTGCAGCTTTTACAAGGGTATAAACTGTTCCAAGGACAGTAGACTTAACTGCTATTTTTACCAAAGCCTCAGCACAACCGTCTGCTCATAAGACAGCACAAGAGCAGCGGCTTAACCAGAATCTTCCCTGCCTGTACAGAACCCTTGCCTTTCCCCTCCCACCTTTGCTGTCAGTCCAGGACAATGCATCCCCTGCTTGCATTAAAGGACAGGTTGCTTAATAGGAGCAAAGGCAACCTGGGCACTTAGAGAGGGTTTGCTTTAAAAGCTCCAGTCATTCTAGATCAGGGGTGTCCAAACTTTTGGCTTCTGAGCCACATTGGAAGAAGAAAAATTGTCTTGGCCCACATATTATATAAACAAAAACTAACAAAAGCTGATGAGCAAAAAAACCCATAAAAAATAAAATTTTAAAAAGTGTCTCTGCATAATTTTTGTGATATCCGTCACCACAGATAAGCAAAAATGTTCTCACATAATAATCCTAATTATGTGGTGCCCCATTCGGACAGTCTTTTAAAATTTTCGAACAGGTCCCAAGTTTGGAATCACTAATATAGAAAATGAACATATCTAACTAATAAAACTTGAGTCTGAGATTTTTATTATAAAAGTGAAAGAAAAGAAGGCAACATACAACTAGTGTGATATTTGACATTGTTTATGACAAACTAATGCATCAATATCTGATTCGCTGGAAGTTTTTGCAATTCTCAGTGAGTTCTCAAGGTGCTCATCAGATATTTTGGTTCTAATTTTACTCTTAGCCTGCTTCATTCTTAAAAGTAATTGCTCACAAATCTAGGTGCTGCCAAAAAGCAAAGGCATGAAGAAGGTGTGATTGTGAAGTAGATATTTGTCTCTGAGAAGACAGGACCTATAAAAGTCCATGATCAAATTTTTCTTTAAGGTGAATGTCAGATTGCAGCTCTGTGGATTCCATTTGAAAATGGGCAGGTAACATACCTATGTCGACTGAAAATAGAGTTGCAAATATACCAAAATAGTGATTATTTTCCTGGAAATCTTGAAATCTGTTTTCAGATTCTTTTATCAAATCAAAAAGCAAGGCTGCATATTTTTCACTGTTCATAGGACTGTGTTTAGCCAACATATCAAAATTTATAAAATTGTTTGCAACAGTAGGTTGAAATACTATTGATAATAGCTGTGTTTCACTCACCAAATCACAATGAACACATTTAACATCTGGTGGTGTCAATTCAACTATCTGCGCTTGGAAGATAGCACACTGGAAGCTGCATACCGCCGTAAAACTGAAGCCATGCATGCATACAAATAGCGAGCACATGCATATATTTATTTTACGTGACATTGCAATACAAACTTTGTCATCTACAAAGTTCACGCTCAAGAACTGTGCAATTGAGTTACAAAAAAGATGCAAAAAAATCTCATAATGTTTTAACTAAGTTTGTGATTTTTTGTTTGGCCACATTCATGGACATCCTGGGCTACATACGAGCCTGCAAGCCGTGGGTTGGACACCCCTGTTTTAGGTAATATCTAGCCTTGCCTTGGAAAGCATGCCTTGGAAAGCTACTGTAGAATTGAAAAATGATCTCGCTGGCATCTAACAAAAGACTAATATTAATTATTAATTAAAAAACCAAGACTTATTTGTTGGCAGAGATGCCAAACGCACACTGTTCCAAACAGCTTCTTGTTGCAATTCAGAGACAATCAAGCCATACTGGGATTACTTATTAAGAACAAACTCAAAAAGGCACAAGTCCCTGGGATCCAAACCATGTTCAGTGTAATTGAGAAGAAAGTAAGGTCATTAGGAACATTACGGGTCTTTATCCAAAGCAAAATTCCTGCTTCTTTGAGCAAGCTAAGATTTAGACATTCAACCAATACCAGGCATCTCCTGAATATACTTTTGAGAATCTCTGCAATCCCCTTGCTTGCTACAACTACTCAAACATTTTTGGTAATGGCTACAAATAACTTCTGGAGTCACCTTCAAGGATCTCAATTTGCATTTGTTGGTCACTCTAACTGATAACTATAGAATGCCTACTTCCACTCCACATGGTGCAAGGGGATTAATGGACTGTTACACTATTTTTACACTTACGTTCTTAGCAAAATCCTCTCCCTGGAGTCTCTCCACACTGAGCTGTAGACATAGCTCCTTCTTCCTCCAAACAGAAAATCTGAGAGTTACTATTTTAATAACATTTTTCAGGCTTTCTTCTCTCTACCTGACCAGAGTGAAGTTTTACCACTTCCTTCTTCCCTTAGGTTAAAAGGGGAAAATGCTCTACATCAACCGAATTACTCTATTCCTGGGCGGATATCCTTACCTGGGAGTAAGTGCCACTGAATTCAATGGAACTTACTTGTAAATAAGCATTCAAAGAATAAACCTGTCCCCTTCTTAATTTTTCAGCATGCATTTTCCAATTAGCATCATATCAACCTGTCAGATTATACTTAACACCAGTGTTGAAAAGAGATATATTCCCTTCTTCCTTCCAGATCATCTGTAGAGATAGTGAGATACTGTTGGGTATGTAAATGTTATGTAGATGAATACAAGTACACTGTTAAATGCAACATTTAACACACAAAAACAGAAAACAGTTCGCCAAGGTATAGAAAATTCAATATACAGAGAGACAAACATGCAAAATGAAGGACCCCATATAAGAAGTGGTGCACAACTGTCAATGCAATCAATACAAATCAAAAGAAAGTTTTCATGACAGAAGAGCCAAAGAGGTCCGCCTGGCACCGTCGTTACTGGTTTTTCGGCGCCAGGTAAAGACCTTTTTATTTAAACATCATTTTAA
>NW_025336100.1:1012114-1058313 GCF_004798865.1 Varanus komodoensis | reverse complement strand
GTTAAAATATATGATCTGGCCAGGGCAACTTCTTCTTCCTTCTCTTTTCTCCTCCTATATTCTTTATTTACTTATTTTATACTGTTAATTTTAATTTTATATTATTGTATCTCAGTGTATTTTTTGTATTTTTGTATTTAGTGGTAATTTATTATGTTCTATTGTATTTCAATGTATCTTATTGTGTTGTGAGCTGCCCCGAGGCTTCGGCAAGGGGCGGCATAGAAATGTTATAATAATAATAATAATAATAATTATTATTATTATTATTGTTGTTGTTGTTGTAGGAAAAAGGCAGGATATAAATCAATCAATCAATAAAATGTATGTAGAAGGAGCTCCGTGACAGTGTATAAATAGTCAAGGGACTTGATGGTACCACCAAAACGTAATGACCACACTGGATCACTTATTAGATCAGTACCACTGACAGTAGGAACACATGCTTTGTATCATGTCCTCCATTAGATGTAGTTCTTTGCATGGGCCTATTTCAATGAGGTGCACATGTTCTGTGACTTCAGGACAGAAACAATGCTTAAGAACCCTTTTCTCTTATTGCAAATAAATGAGGCAATGTAGTGCTATCTATACAGCAGAGGCATGCCCAATGGAATCTCATGGTCTACTATCTGTGGCCTGATCATATGATAACTGCAGAAAAGTGCATTAAGCACAACATGGCGCACCAGGCAAGGAATCTTCTCTGCATGTCCTTCCTAAGAATCTTCTGGAATATAAACTTCAAAGTGTTTCCTCACAATCTACAATGCATCTTAAATTTCTCATTTAGGGGTGTGGCAACATGCAATGTTTTTATTACTTGCCACCCTCTTATCCCACTGGATAGCCATAACTTTCAAAAATACAATGCAAAAGCCAGTTCTCAAAGGAGACAGACAATGCACCAAAATAGATAACAGTTGCCATGTGTTAAGCCCCACTATTTGGTATGAGCTTGACAGACACATTATCATAAAAGCAAATGAGCAACTCAAGGACTTATTTAGTCCAGTGTCCTTCTTCTGGCCAACCAGATGCCTCTGGAAAGGCCACAGTCAGAAGCACCTTCCTCTCATAACTAGGAGTATTCGGAATCTGAAGGTTCTATGTAGCCATCATGACTAATCTCTATGGGTCGTATACAGACTATATTCCTCATACTTTAGTCCAATGAGAGAAGTTAGTCATGACTAACTTAAGTCCCAGTGATCTCAGTGTAGCCACAGGGTGACTATTTGCCTAATCCCCTTTTACAACCATGCAAGCAAATGCCCATCACCACATCTTGTGGCAATGAATTCCATGTCACTTTATGCACCAGATGACATACTTCCTTGTTTCTACTCTGAGTCTCATGTCCATCAATTTCACAGGATACTCCAAGTTCTACTAGAATGAGAAGGAGAAATGCTTCTATCCCTTCAAAACCTCACTGTTTTACGTAGAAACTTCTATCATGCTCCCAACATACAAATAATTTACATGAGAAGAGGGCAGAGGGTTATTTTTTTTCCTCATGTTATTCTGCAATTTCTTGCAGACCATGTGGACCAGAGGCACTCTAGAAATCAGCCCGCCCCACCCCTGACCACAACTCCAGCAACTCATCAACTCCTAGCTCATGCAGGCAGGGGTTCATGGGAGTTATTGTTCAAAACATCTGCAAGGCCCCACGTAGGGGAAAGCTGGCAACCTGCCTTCATAAGCAGAAAAACTGGAAAACTGCAGGGGATGCAGAGGTCCAAAGGAGATCCACACTCCTAGCTCAGCCGTCAAAGAAACCACCCGCTCCAGACAAGTTCTAGGAGCCCCTCCCTCTTCTCCCCCAGTACCTTCTGTGGGGCTTTGAGAAGACGATGCACCCCAGCCAGCTGAGTGACGAGGGGGAGGTCTTCCCGGAAGGTGTAGAGGGGCGGCCGGGTTGGCTCGGGAAAGTTGGTGCTGTTGAAAGGATCTGTGTCGTCGAGGAACTGCACCCTGCAAACCAACGTTGTGGTGGCCATGGTGCATCCATGCAAACAGAAAGAATGCACACCGCAGTGGAAACAGCAGCAGCACAAGAACGCAAGATCCGGCTGAGAGGCGGGAGAGAATCAGAAAGGAGCCCCAGTTTCTTCCTTCTTCAAGCAAAAAAAAAAAAATAAATAAATTAAATTAAAATAAAATTAAATTAAAATTAAAATTAAAATTAAAAAAAATCTCCCGGGAAGCGCGCTCGCGCGCACACACTCCAGTTATTTGCGAATGGCTGGGTCGGAAAGCGCGCGCGCGGGGTGGCGGGGGGGTCAATCCCTTTTCCCGCTGCAAAGGAGAGCTTGTTTCAGTCGCGTGGAGCGAGGTCTCTCTCTCTCTCTCTCTCTCTCTCTCTCTCTCTCTCTCTCTCTCACACACACACACACACACACACACACACACACACACAGAGAGAGAGAGAGAGAGAGAGAGAGAGAGAGAGAGAGAGAGAGAGAGAGAGAGAGAGAGAGAGGGGCGGGATATAGCAGCAAATAAGTTCCCAAGCAAAACATAAGCAACGGCAGATTCCGGAGAAGTCGGGCAGGGAAAGCCGAGCGGCGGTGGCGATCGGCTTCAGAGAGGACAGGCAAAAGTTACCATGCACGGGAAAGGGCGGCTCCTGAGGCAGCAGACAGAGACCCCGCGGGAAGTGCTGCTCGCGGCGGTGGCTCCCCCATTCTCAGCCGGCCGCTCGCCGCACCGAAGCGAGACGCGAAAAAGAGAGAACGACGGCAGCGGCTGCTGGGAAACCTGTTCTCCATCCCCCTCCCCACCCGATCGCCCCGGCAACTGCGAGCTGCGCCCTCCAGTGGGCGCAACCCGGCAACGCAATCGAAATCCTGCTGCAAGACAGCAAGTAAGCGCAGATTTTGCTTCCTTCTGGGAAGGCCTGAACCACGGCCAGAAATCACCTAAGAATTTCAGTATAAATGTTGCCTGCCTTCTCTTTATCTCCCCCCTCCCCAAAGGACTAGTTACTTCCTTTATAAAAGAATGAGAAGTTAAAAATCGGGATCCAGTTCCCCAAGAGCATTATTAGAACAGCCATGCTAGATCATACCAACCCTTTAGGCTAGAATTCTCTTCCTACAGCAGCCAACCAGATGTGCTGTTTATGGTTGAGTGCAACAGCGCCTTCTACGCATGTTCTTCGCAACTGATATATATTCCATAGTTTAACTATGTACTATTATGAAGAACTAATTCCTTTCATCCAGTGCTTTTTTTGTAAGAAAAAAGGTGTCGGAACTCACACCTTGTTAATCTTTTCTTAACATAAATTTAATTTATTGTATTTAAGGCAAATGTTCATAGTAAATTCCAAAGTTTTGTCCAATTCTCGTCGGACAAATCTTCTCGACTCCTTTCCCTGCTGTTAGTATCTATGACTGAATGTGGTCCTCTGAGTAACTCCAGATCAACATATTTTGAAGGATCGAAAAGTCTCCAAGGTGGTTGGACAAGTTTGATGAACAAAAGTGCTGAAATTATCTTAGTCTTCAACAAAGCTCTTATTGGGGTGGCAATTAGATTCATCTGCAAAAACCCACATTCACATTCACTTGAAGAAATAGGAATGGTATTCAGAGTCCGTATCAAATGCAACAGTTTTTCTGGATATGTATTTTCAAGAATGTATTCATGGAATCCACAAATCATTTCTCTTTCATTTAATTGCAGTCTGATTGACAAGTTTCTAATTTCCACTTCTCCAAATGTCAGCTGAGTATTAACATCTTCAGGCCAATGTTTTTGATCAAGTATGTGAGACTGTTGGGAAAATTTGGATAAATCCTGGCAGAAAAACATTACTTCTGTGTGCTTTTGCATTGTGGGATCAAATCTCGTACTCCTTCTCAAACCAAGCTGTCACTGTTTAAAATTGCATTTCTCCCCGTCTCCTTTCTCTCACCTTTAGCTGTAAGCTACAGTACACAGGCCATTTAGTCCAAATTTACATTGTATACTTTCAAAGTGATTAAATAATCATTGTTGGAATTCACAGTTTACCAGGAAGTATCTTTTGCTAAGCCCAGAGGGCTTCATGTGCCCTGGTCATTCAGAATGTCTAGAGTCTAGATAAGAGTCTGAGTTCATGAATAGCTTCTCAGTAGCTTGAATTTACATGTCTAAGCAGACCTGGAGATGGGTTCAAGCTGCTGAACTAAAGTGCCAATACACTGCAATTAGAAATATTGTAATCTCATTGTCTCTGTATGATTGACTGACATTCCTTTATCTGTTCTGTATGTGATGACCTCAGAATCTTATTGTAATGTCTGCATTCTGTCATCAATTGCCTTGTACCTGTGTACCTATAAAATACCCTGCAATGGTATTGAAGCTTTGCAGCAGAGTTTACCTCTGCTAGCCTGGTAATGCATTATCGTGAGCGTACCGCGGGAACCTGGGTCATGCAATAAAGCCACAGATGGTCTGGACGCTTGATCTTTCCCACGAACCCGAGTTTTATTTCCTCTTCTCAAATTGAGATTCCGGGATTCTGACAAGACCAATACGCCAACTAATCATCTTTGCTATCTAGCAATCTTTTTTCGATTGACTCTTTCAATTTTGTATAACATGTACTTGGGTCAATGGGAGGATCCTTTCCTGAATCTTTTTCGTGAAGTAAAACTCCACGAAAGCGAAGATCACGTACAGCAGCAACGCGCATTTATAATAGGGCCCAGAGTTCTGTCTTCTTTCTTCAAAAACTTGTACCAGTATTTTTATTTTCTTATTTGCCTTGTACAAGTCCATGTTGCAGTCCTGCAGGTCCAAACTGAATTCTGATAATTCTTGGAGAGCGTCACACATCAATCCTAGGTCCAATAAAAACTCTGTAGATGTGATTTTTCTTTTCAATTTATTTATTTATTTAGTGTTTTTGTATGCCATCCCATCGCTTATAGCCTTGGGACAGCTTACATAAATAAATAAACATGGTACAAAAATACAATTAAAATCTGGAAACACAATGGCTGCACAATTAAAACCTATAGATATTAAATGTTATTAAAAAAATTAAATAAAAAGGCCTTCGCTATCATAAGTGCATTTATCATTTTTATCTCTTGTAGGATCATGCATTGCTTCTTCAAAATGATACACAAGGGATTCAAAATTATTCCACACAGCCAAAACTGTATGCAAACTAGATGACACCCATCGGGTACTTAACATTCTTCCAATTTTCAGCAGCTCAGCCCCCAGTAATTCTGCACATAAATGCAACTCTCTAATATTCTTTGCCGAAGTGTGGTATATGACGTAAAGTATATCAATAGATGATTTGAATCTATTTATTCCTGAAGTTTCTTGACAGCATCACCTACTGATAATTCTAGTCTGTGATTAATACAATGCCAAACTATAATAGAAGGAAAACGTTCTGACAGCAATTTTTTCACTCCACTTTTACACCCTAATATCACAGCAGTGTCATCGCATGCCAGAGAAACCAAATATTTTTTTAAATAATCTTCTGTCATCCCATAAGAGTGAAGACACTGGAGTAAGCAATCAAATACTCCTTCTGCTGTTACTTTTTCAAGTTCTACCAAGTCCAAAAACAAATTTATCGGTGAATTCATTCCAACACCTTCGATACAGCATCAAACATATACTATGAAGGTAGGTTTTTTTGCTTATTGTGGTTGATTCATCAATTATCAATGAAATTTTATTATTGGATTGAACAATTTCTTTAACCACAAAAGAAATTTAACAATTTCTTTCTTCCTCATTTCTTCACTTGTATAATTAACAATGTTAATACACACATTTGTAGAATGAAGAATACGACCCATTTCAACTCCGTTCAGTTCTTGCAGATCACTTTCAGTTTCAAAATGATGGAATGATTGATTTTCCTTTCCTACTTCATATGCAGTTTGAAAAATTTTTGCAGTTATTATTTTTTCATGAGATAATGACGTTAAAAACATTCTCAAGAGTCATTTTTTTTTGCTTTCAGCAACTATTTTAAATGCTGCTTTATGAGCAGCAGATTCTCTGATCAATTTTTTTTTTTTTTCGAAGTGAGCTCAACTGTTGCTTCCTATTTTTGCCAGAATAGGTTATCTCATTGTTGGTCCATTCTTTGGAAAGTTTCCTATTTTCGTTTCAACTCCAAGAGTTCCAAGTTTTCTACAAGGCATACAACCAAGTTTCATTTAGCAAACACAGAGCCATTCATTTTTCAAGCAAAAATCTTTTTTTTTTTTTTGATCATAGGTCCAGCAGTCTGGCCAGTCATTTGTAGTTTGACTTTGCTTTTCAAGATCAGATTCAGAAATATCAACAGGCGTCGTTATTTTCGTGTGTTCTGTCATTGTACCTGTTAATATTTTGGCCTTTTTATTAGCAGGACCGATGGTTGAGAAGTAATTTTTTTTCTTTTTTAAATTTGGGGTCACACTTTTATACTAGGAACAATAAAACAACAATAATACAGAGCAACAATAATGCCTGAACGTTGCTGCTTCATGAGATAGCAAGAACAATAAGAAGGAGAAACATCAATCAGTCTATCCATCACAATTCCAAGATCTTGTAGTCAGCCCTCTGATTGTGTGGGCTGTACTCAGTTTAGGGGGTCTCAGGTACAGATCTACTTGAAAAGTAATTCCCAATGGGCTCAGTGGAAACTACTCCCTAATAAATGTGTTTAGAATGTCCTAAGCAAGCAGGGACAGGTCTGCACCTTGAGAAATCCTAGCTATGCGTTGTTGTTGTTGTTGTTGTTGTTGTTGTTGTTGTTTTTCCTCTTTAGAAGCAAATTCCATTTATTTCTGTGGTACTTTCAGGCAAGGCTACAATGCCAATCTAGACCTACTCACTTGGAACAAATGCCATTAAACATGGCAAAACTGAATTATTTATTTATGAGGCTGTTTTTAAACTGCTTTTTAAATCACCCCTATGGAGATCAGTCTGCTATGCAAAGGGAAGGACCAACAACTGTACCAAACATATAAGGCAATATAAATGAAACCATCAAGTAATACATTTCAAACAAGTTAAAAGAATAAGACCAACTCTCAAAAATACTTAGCCAATGAGGAGAGTGTTCAATAGTTCAGGTGCCACCATTGAAAAGACACACTTCCAAGTTGTCACAAAATATACCCCTCCTAGCAAAGATAGAGAAAAACTTCAACAGAACTTAAGGCATGGGTAGGATGGTATGAGGCAGGGTTGGGAAACCCTGTTCTCCCTAAATACCAAGCTAAATCTGAGTGTGCACACTTGGAATACATGCCAGCAATAAGATGAGGCAAATCCCTACCAGCGTGAGTTCACCCACCCCAATGTGATTTTTCATGTGTATGCATACACTCATTAATTCACTTTCATACAGAGCATACGCTCCACTCCTAAAAATGTTCTATATGCAAGAATCTATGCATTTCATACATGGTAAGAGACAGATCTGAGTTACAACCTATCTTTATTTTCAAGAATGGAGAACAGCCACTGCTTCCACTTCCTAGAATGCATTGTTCGGTTATCTGATACCTACATAATTTAATCTACAAATTATTGTATGTCTGAGTCAGGGTCAGCTATAGGACCACCTTTAAGGACAAATTCAATAGCAAGTCATCAGGGAAGTAAAAGCCACATTTTGGCAAATATGGTTGTGCCAAAGTCGCAAGAGGATAGTACAAAAAGCAGAAGCAGTTGGTAAACAGACAAACAGTAGAGGACACTATTACCAGTCAAGAAAAAGTGTTCCAAGGGAATAGTAATGTCAAAAAAGATCAAAATACAGGTAAGTGATCCAAGGCAAACATAACCCTAAAAGCAAGGTCTAGCAGGAGTTCAAGGGTCAACAGCACAGATTGTCAGTCAAGAAGCAAAGGTCCAAAACTGGAGCCAAAGAGCTGATCTCACAGCTAATAAATCTCACTGAGAGCTCATAGACTGAAGCTTCTAGAGTACCACCCAGTACCAAAGGATTCTGCTCATGCAGAATCTTTTATTCATGAAGAGACTTCTGCAGCAAGAGGGCACTCCTTCACTTGGCCACCTTCTTAGCTTGCATTTTAATGCACTGAAGTTCTTGGGGGCTTTGTGGTGGCCCAGCATTCCTCCCTACCTCAAAAGCCTCTTGGGGCAGTAGAAGGCATCACTCTTGAGTTCTGAGTAGCACTGGGTTCCTCTGAAGTGATAAACCCATTTCCTGGGTTTATCGGGCTCCAAAAATTCAAGCTATTTCTCTAAGGATGGTTCCTCCAATGGAGGCAGGACAACTGGCTCACAACACACAGGACCATGACACAAGCCTCCATTTTAAGACTGGGTCTAAAACACAAACTTCATGACCATAGCAGCTAGCCTCATGTTTGGATGTTTCATATTTCATTCCACCCACCACGCTTTTTGAACCAGCTAGCCAGAGGAAGAGTTCTAGACAACTCAAAAACTTGCACACTTCTGTAGCATTTTCACTGGTCTGAGAAAAGATAGTGCACCATTGTGGACTTTGGTATTTTACTTTCCCCCTTATGGTTCAGCACAGCTATCTTAGCCCCTATTATGTTACCTAGTGCCAGCCTTAGATCTGTCTAGCTGCTTATCGGTAATTATTAATACATCTTTGCTGTTATGCTTTCACCAAAGAGTTTCAACATATAGTTAGGCGGCAGAACAGTATTACCATAACAGCTGAAAAAGACCTGAGAAAAGAGAATAGAAATTCCATCAGGGAGCTGCCCTAATAGCTCCTCTTGAGCTTATCACCTATTCCTGGCTTCTGTCCAGTCAGGGAAAAGCTTTCTTGCAGGTACAAATAAAATGGCAGCAGCCCACGTATTATCCTCAGGTATGCATAATTCATGAGTACACTATGCTGGAACTGACTGGCTAAGCGCCAATTTGTTTGATATGAAAACAGCAACCCATTCAATGCATTTGCTTCTCTATATCAGGTGTGAGTGAAGAGAACTAAGCAGAGGAGTCACATGAGCCCTAAGCAAGCATTCAAAACAATGCTGAAGGCACTAACTATGGAGAGGCAGTCACACCAGGCCCCCCCCCCCACTTCACCGCTATTCCAGAAAGACAATCATATTCTCAACAAAATGTGCTCACCATCCTCCCCACAGGTGGGGGTACTGCACAATCATGGCCCGTTTGTGGGGATGCTTCCAAAACTGTTCAGACCCAAACATGAAGGATTGATGGTGAAACACCACCAGGGCTTTCTACAACACTTTCTGGGGAAATAATATTCTGCTGCAGCTGGGTCAGGCTCAGCTCAGCAGAGGTCTTAAGTACAGGATTACCAAGCAAGCAGAGGTCAAAGGTGAAGCAAGATCAAACACAGGTCAGCAGCTCAGACAAGCACCATCCAAGGTGCGACCATTTGCAAAAGTTTGGTCCAAACAAAAAGCATGGCTAGGAAAATTAGGTTACAAGGTTCTGAAAACTAAGACAAGGACACTGTTCAGCAGTAGATACACTGGAACAGAGGGCTTGTGTGGACTGAACTGCAAGAGCCCCATGGAGGGCTCAGCTGCAGTTCATCACAGGACCCTTAGCAAAAGCCCTACACATGAGGCATTTACTACTGTCTGCAGGTAGGCACTCCTTTGCAGGGCCACAGTCTTAGCCTATGCCAGCAGTGGTGCTGGCAGTATGCATGCTGAGGTGGGGGCGGGGCACGCAGCGAGGGGGGGCAAGGCGAGGTGGGGGCAGGTGCGCACTGCAAGGCAGGAGCACAAAGCAGCGGCTTGCTCGCTTGGAGATTGAGTGAGCAAACTGCTGCCTCCCCGTGCACGGGGCGAGGTGGGCGACAGGTCCAAATGGGCATGGCAGGCCGGATAAATGGGCATGGCGGGCCAGATCCAGCCCCCGGGGCGTAGTTTGAGGACCCATGGCCTATGCCTTCAGCTACCAGTTTCACACCCTGCTGTGACTCAGAAGCTGGGCCATCTACCTTTCAAGGTGGAAGATCTGACAGCATCTTTCCCAAGGGCCCAAGACTTTCATTGTGAGCTCCAGGGTCTCTAAAGAGGCTTGATCTTCAGAGAAACCTGAGTCCAGATTATTCTGCAAGAGGATTCCTCCAGGGATTGTGGCAGTGGCGGAGGTGGGGGGGGGGGAATAAGTTTTTGAGGCACTTGACATAGGGTTATGAATCCACCATGATCTGATAGGAGCAAAAAAAAAAAAAAAATCAGATGGGAAAGTTATAGTAACCCTCCTTTCATCTATTTTTAAAATGACCAAAACACTTTGAATACTGATACTTACCCTGGCAGGTCAAAAAATAAAAAATGAAATTCAGGGGAAAGACCATAGGCCCTGAAAAATTAGTGCATTCCTCATTTCCTGCTTCACCTGAGCCCTTATCTGAATAGAGTGATACTGGAATCCTCTTAGCTCTGTGTTAAGGGAAGTTCTGAGAAATACAAAGAAACAGAGGGAGTCAGAAGGGGCCTCCAGGGCCATCTAGTCTGACTCCTGGCTACTTAATGGTATCCACTTTGAATCTTGGTTCCCTGAGCTTTGCTCCATTGGAATGCGTCCTGTCCTCATTCACAGGGGGGAAAAGGTCGCAACCTACCTCTGCATGATGTCCCTTCACATACCTATATGTCACTAACAGGGGCCCTCTGAGCCTCCTCAAGGCCCAGTTCCCTCAATCTCTTCTCATATGGCTTACTCTACAAACCAGCCACCATCCTTATGACCCATTGCTGCACCGATTCCCACCTTGCTACATCCCTCTTGTAATGAAGGGCCAAGAATTGAGCACAATACTCCAGCTGCAGGCTCACCAGAGTCATAAAGAGTGGTAGTAATACCTCTCTCAATCTAGAAACCACACTTGTGGCTATGCATCCAAGGGTGGCGTTCACCCTCTTAACCACCACATCACACTGCTGACTCATGTTCAGCCTGCAGTCAACCAGCATCCCAAGGTCCCTTTCTCAAGTGCTACTCTCCAGCCACTGGTCCCCAACCTGTATTTATGACACCCATTCCTATGCCCCAAGTGCAAGACCTCACACTTATCCACACTGAATGCCATCCTGTTGTCTCCTGCCCACTTCCATAGTCTTTACAGTTCATCCTGGATCTGGAGTACCTGCTCCTCAGTTGTGGCCACTGCCCCAGTTTTAGTATCGTCTACGGATTTGATCAGCAGACTGTTCACCCCTCCTTCCATGTCATTCATGAAAAGATTAAACAGGATCAGCCCCAGGACAGAGCCCTGGGGGACCCCGCTTGTCACTGGCCAACATCCTGATGATCCCCCACTAATGGTTACCCTCTGTTTTCGGTCAATTAACCATGCCCTAATTCATTGGACAGTGCATTGGTCTATCCCAAAACTCCTCAATTTCTCAACCAGGATATCATGCAGCACTTTGTCAAAGGTCTTTCTGAAATCCAGATAAACCACATCAACCATGTCCTCTCCGTCTAGCCACCTCAAAACCTTGTCATAGAATTCCACATGGTTCATCTGGCAGAACCTGTTTTTGCGGAAGCCATGTTGTGTGGCCGCCAGCCTCCCTTCCCTGTCTAGGGTTGGTAGGTTTCTCCCTACTGTGAGCCTTTCCATCATCTTCCCCAGAATGGATGAAAGGCCTTTAATTCCCCTATGTCCCCTCTGTTAACCTTTTTGAAGATTGGGACCACTGATGTCACCCTCCAGTCCTCTGGAACCTCACTGTTTTCCACAAGACCTCAAAAATAGAGGCCAACGGGCACAAGAGTACCCCTACCAACTCCCAAAGTACCCTTGGGTGTAACTCATCATGGCCTGGCGCTTTGTAACATCCACTGCCCTGAGGAGCTCCTCGAATTCTAGGGGGATGACTCTAATTTGTGCCCTTAAAAATCCAGCCTCATCCCATCCCCCATGCAGATCTTCCCCCATCGATCTAAATGAGAAGCAAGTGGCATTATGATAAGAAATGGCAGAACTTAAAGCCTTTGTTGCTTAAGTCACATGGATACAGCAAAACCACAAATCTCAGCCTGTAAGAATGGAGTTAACATTGGAGCCATTTCAACCCAGCATTCAAAAAGGTAAATGAATCCTTTCAAAGGATAGTTAAAAGACATAGGGGGCAATTAAGAAGTTGAACTCTGTTTCTGTGAGTTGGCAGAATAGAGGGCAGAGGCATACTCACTTTTCTAAAAGGATTCTGACCTGATTGGCATGACATGATAGCTCATGGGTTGTTTTATTCAGAACGACCAAGGAAGAAAAGATGCACTAGCTGGAGCATTCCCACATCTACTTTTGCTCAGAAACTCACAGTCAGCTCCTTGACAGGTTGTTTAGCATGTCATGTCAACCTGGAATGCAAGGGCTAATCAACCCAGCAATTAAACCCATTAAGTAATTAAAATGGATCTTACTTTTCCCAGAGTTCCCCAAGAATCAGGGATGGGGGTTTCCAAGAGCAAAAGCTTAGACCAGAGAAAAATACTTAAAATACTATCTCAGGTATCCTGCCATGCTGTGTGTTAACAAGGCCATCAACTCCTTACTTTCACAACAGCCAGGGCAATGGAAAAACTGCTTGCAGGCTGCCTGATTTAACTGATAATGCTGATAAGTTTGAATGGCATACCTGACTAGCAGGTGTGGCAGAGAAGGTGGTTATTGTTGTGCTAACATTAGGATCTGAACATTAGTCCTGTTTTTATGCTTCCTTCCTTATCTGCAGCATTTGTTTGGAATCTCTAGTAGTCTTGAATTGTTACAGCCTATTTGGCTCTATCCGATGGCTTTCCAGCCCATTCAATATTCACTCTGCAGGATCCTTGCTACTTGTCCAGGAATCATGGAAGACTACTTGAAACCTGACCCTCTTGGCAACAAGGTTTTTTTTCCTGCTTCATTTGGGAGTGTTGGAAGGTGAAAGATCGATTCTAATCATGATAATATTTACATTCTACCACAGAGGCAGCTTAGGAACATATTCTGCTGTTTAGGGGCTTGCATTCATTGATGGTGGTGAACAACTTTGTAAATGGGAACTCTTATTATGACAGGACAGTCTAGTGAGAACTGATGTTGCCCTGGGTTGCCATGTTGCTTTTTTTGCAAGAAGCACAACTTTCAATACTCATAACCATTGGATGATGGCCAGTAGTAGACGCAAACACAGGAGATGGCTTATTCTAAATTCAAGTATAATTTAGGTGTTTTACTGTTCGGGATTAATGTGTTATATTTGATCATTACAAATGCTTTTTTCAGTCCCTAAAGTTAGGAGATTTAAAGTTCAGGAATGTCTGCATTCATTACAGAATTTATAAAAAGTAAGCCCTCCCCAATTCAGGAAGATGGGAGAGAAGATAATTGCATTCACCTCACCTGTGTGGTGTGCTGGGGATGTTAGAAGTTTTTCCTTGCCTTATAGTTATTTTTACATTTTGTATTTTTACATCAGGATTCCAAACCTAGCTCATCTGTTTTTTTGCCAATGTTATTGAATGCACCATCCAACAAGATCCACCTGGCCACAGGTTTTTACACTATGATGAAACACCTTGTATTTCTATTTATTTACTTATTTATTTACAATATTTTTACTCTGTCCTTCACAAATGCCTCAGGACAGCCCATAATTAAACATAACAATAAATAAACACAAAAAATACAACAAACATAATAAAATGCAACTAAGCTTGACCATTAAAAACTTAGTTAAAATATTTAAACATTAAAAAGTTGGGTGAATAAGAAAGGTTTTTACCTGGTGCTGAAAAGAATATAATGGCGCCAGGCGAAGCTCTCTGGGGAGCTCATTCCACAGTCAGGGCACCACCATGGAGAAGGCCCTTCTCCAGGTATTTGCTCTCCTAACCTCCTTCAAGGGAGGGCACATAGGGAGGAAGATGTTGCTTCAGGTATCCTGGTCCCAAGCCATTTAGGGCTTTATAGTCACCTTAAATTGGGCCCAGACTTCAACTGGGAGCCAGTGTAGCTGATAGAGGATCGGCATTATATGGGAATAATGACTGGACCCCATCAGCAATCTGGCAGCTCTGTTTTAAACCAATAGGAGTATCCAGACCACTTCCAAGGGCAGCTCCATGTAGAATGCAATACAATAATCCAACCGGGAAGTTACCAGAGCATGTGTCACTGTTGCCAAGCAGTTCTCATCCAGGTAAGGACACAACTGATGGATCAGCTGAAGCTGAAAAGTGATCCTCGCCACCACAGCCACCTGAGCCTCCAGGGACAGCTCTGGGTCAAGGAGCACTCCCAAGCTGTGGACCCTGTCCTTTGGATGGAGTACAACCCCATCCAGAACAGGGCCAAAGTCACTTACCTGGAAACCCGAACCGTCCACCAAAAGGACCTCCATCTAATCTGGACTGAGCATCAGTTTATTGGCCCTCATCCAGCCCATCACCTCTGCCAGGCATTGGTTAAGGACAGTCACTGCCTCACCTGGATTAGATGTAAAAGAGAGGTAGAGCTGGGTGTCATCAGTGTACTGATGGCTCTGCAGCCCATACCTCTGGATGACATCTCCCAGAGGTTCATGTAGATGTAGATGCATGGGGGATAAAATGGAACCCTGTGGTACTCCATGGCAAAGCTGCCATGGTGCAGAGCCGTAGTCTCCCAGCACCACCTTCTGGAATTGGCGAGACAGGTAGGAGTGGAACCACTGCCATGCAGTGCTTCCTACTCCCAAACCAGCCATCCTATCCAGAAGGATACCATGGTCGATGGTATCAAAAGCCACTGAGAGGTCCAGGAGAACCAACAGGGATGCACTCCCCCTGTCCCTCTCATTGTATAGGTCATCATACAAGGAGACCAAGGCATATTCAGTACCATAGCCAGGTCTGAAACCAGACTGAAATGGGTCCAGATAATCAGTTTCCTCCAAGAGGGTTTGGAGTTGTCCCACCACCACCCATTGCCCAAAAATGGGATGTTGACCACCAGTCTATAATTGGTGGCCATCTTTGGGTCCAGAGATTCCTTCTTCAGGACAGGTCTGATCAATGCCTCCTTCAAAGGAGTGGGGACCCAGCCCTCCCTCAGTGAGTCGTTGATGACCTCTTGGACCCAGGTACAAATCCCATGTTTGGGTCAGGTAAGCAGCCATGAAGGGCAAGGATTGAAGAAACTGGTGGTAGGACATACCAGTCCAAGCACCTTGTCCACATCCACAGGCCACAGCAACTGGAACTCATCCAATAAAGATGGACCAGACGGAGCTCTGGACACTTCCCGTTCTGGAATCCTATCAACTGTGGAGTCCAGCTCATGGCAAATCTGAGTGATTTTCTCCTTAAAGTGCTGGGCAAAGTCATCACAGTGGGCTATTGATGGTGTCACAGGATCTTTTTTTGGGCCAGAGTGTGTTAGGCTGTGCACCACCCAGAAAAGCTCCACCAGACGGCACTGAGGAGGCAATGGAAGTGGAGAAGAATTGCTTCTTTGCCACCCTCACCATCACCCTCCTTTGTGGAGTCACGTGGGCTTCCTCTGCTGTCTTCTACACTTTTTTCTTGATGGAATTGTTCGTAGTCGTACTTTGAGGAACTTCTTTTTCAAGATTTCCCATCCCTCTTGGACATCTTTCCCCTTAAGGGTGTGTTGCCATGGCACTTCACTTATCATTTTTCTGAGTTTGTTAAAGTTGGCTTTCCTGAAGTCCAGGATGCATGTTTGGCTCCAGTTACCCTTTGTCTCCTTCATAATTGAGAATTCAAGTATTACAGGGTCACTTTCTCCCAGAGTTCCCCTGGTTGTCATTTTGTACATCAGGTCACCCCTGTTAGTATTAAATCAAGGATAGCGGATCCTCTCATACCTTCCTCTACTTTCTGCTGGAGAAAGTTGTCGGCAACACATGTCAGGAATCTCTTGGAGGGGCCACGCTTGGCAGATTTTGTTTCCCAGAATATATCAGGGAAATTGAAGTCCCCCATGATGACTACATCATTCTTCTTGGAAATGCTGGCAAGTTGCTTTTCAAAGGTTGCATCCTTGTCTTCTTTTTGAGTGGGTGGATGATAATATATGCCAACAACTATGTTTTTCTTATTTTTTGCTCCCTTTCAATTTAGCCAGGTACTTTCAATGGGGCTATTAAGTTGGTCTTCTTGACTATCTGTGCAGATATGTGTCTCTCACATATAGTGCAACTCCACCTCCCTTTTTGTCTTTTCTATTCTTCTTGAACAGGCTGTATCCCTCAATTGTAGAGTTCCACTCATGTGAGTCATCCCACCAAGTTTCTGTTGTTCCTACAAGATCTTAATTGACCTTGTGTACTATGAGCTCAAGTTTGTGTTACTTGGTTCCCATACTCTGGGCATTGGTGTAGAGACATTGAAGTTCATTCTTGCTGTGCCCTGGTTTTCTTCCTACATTTTTTGGGAGTCTGGTGCTGGTGCCTGCTTGCGGTTTTTTCTCTGTTGAAATATATAAGTCTTTGCCAGGTGATGGTATGCCATGCTGCACATCTCCCTCCCCTATAGTTTAAAACTCTTCTGATGAAATTTTTGATGTGGTGACCAAACACCTGCTTTCTGTTCTTTGTGAGCTGCAGCCCATCATTTGCCAGCAGTTCATCTTCCAGGAAGTTTTGCTTGTGATCCCAGAATCCAAATCTCTCTTTATGGCACCACCATCATAGCCAGTCATTCACCTGAAGGATTTTTCTTTCTCTAACAGTTTCTCTTCCATATACTGGTAAGAATGAGGAGAAGACAATCTGGGCCCCAGTGTTTTGTATTTTCCTCCCTAGAGCTTCGATGTCTGATGTTATATCAGCAAAACTTCTCATGGCAGTGTTGTTAGTTCCCACATGGAAGAGAAGGAAGGGATATTTGTCAGTGGGTTGTACAAGTTGTGTGAACTTGTTGGTTACATCTTTAACCTTGGCGCCAGGGAGACAGCAAACTTGGTGATTCTCTGGGTCATCACAACAGACATATTTTTCCATTCTGCACAAGAGGGAACCTCTCACAATTAGCACTCTTCTCCTTTTGTTGCAAATTTTACTGTTCTTTTCCTTGTTTGATTGACATTTTGTCTCTGAAAAAGAGTTATTTAGTGTGTTGTGTGGTTCTTTTACAGTGGGTTTCTCACATGTCTCTTCCTCAAGCAACTTGAAGCAGTTCGTGAGTTCCACTGCTTCCACAAGTGCAGAGTGTTTTCTAGGTCTTCTGCATCCAACTGTCACCGTGTTCCAGTGAGTTTTCTCATTTTCCCTTCTCTCAGGGTTCTCTTCTGCCACCACACCTTGTAGTTGCTCTTCTTCCTTCTGGAGTACGCTTATATGTTGTAGCTCCTCCGTTCTGTCCAGAAACTCTTCATTTTCTTTCATTGTCCAGAGGGCAGACACTCACTGCTCCAGTCCTCTCACTTTTTCCTGTAACAGGGGTACGAGTGTGCAGCAGTTGCAGGGCACCACCTTGGAGTCTTCTTGGTGCATTGCTTGTGCATGCAGTGGGGGATTTAAGGTGAAAATAAGGAAGAGAAGCAAAATGGCGGGGGGGGGGGAATGTTAGGGACTTCCCCTTGGACCTCCTCTGCTAAACTCATGTTGGCTCGCTCCCTGGGAGCTTGGCTGCTTCTATCCCAGAGGCCCTAGACCTGCTGGGGCAGCTTGCTGTGCTCTGAGTCAGGAACCAGAATGAATCACCCCACCCATTCAACTGCTGCTAGCTGATCAGGTCACTCGCCTTCAGTTAATCAGCAGTTAATCAGGATTCAGCTGATGCAGTTTCCCTCCAACTGCCTCTTAGAAAACAAAAGACTTTTGGCTGGGCTAGTCCAGGGCTTCATTTGAAGTACTGGCTTCAGTTCTGGATACCACAATTTAAGAAAGATGCAGACAAGATGGTAAGGATTAAGAGGAGGACAACAAGGATAATCTAGGGACTGGCAACAAAGACCTATGAGGAGAGACTGAAAGATCTGGACATGTTTATCCTGGAGAAGACTGAGGGAAATATGATAGCACTCTGCAAGTACTTCTCCATCATTCCAGAGTGCAGGATATGGAATAATGGGTTCAAGTTACCAGCTAGATATCGGGTGGGGGGCGGGATTCTGTTACAGCAGTATGACAGTGGATTCCGTTGCCTAGAGAGGCCATGGCTTTTCCATACTAGAAGCATTCAAGACGCAACTGGACAGCCATCTGAGAAGGATGATTTAACTTGAAGTCCTGCACTGAGCAGGGGGTTCATCCTGATGGCTGCCTGGCCCCTTCCAGCTCTACTATTCTATGATTCTATGATCTAATTAAACTATAAATGATCTAATTAAACGATAAAGGAATATCCACATAGTTTGCAGTTTAATATGCCAGGGAACAATATTTATGCCTCCTTCATTTTTCCAGCTTTATTTATTTATGACACTTGTGTGCTGCCCCATAGCCCAAAGGCTCTCTGGGCAGCTCACAAAACAATGGCATACATAATAAAATCAATAATTTTAAAAAGTAATAATCTAACATAAAAACAATAATGTATATGGGAACAGTGGACAGTGCACACACCAAATAAAAGCAAGCAGTAAGAAAAATAAAAACCAGAATTATATTAAAAACAGGTATGAAATAAAGCTGTCTTCACCTAGTGATGGAAACTAAACAATGAGGGTGCCAGTCATGCCTTCTTAGGACATGCATTCCAAAGGTGAGGTGCAATAACAGAAGAAGCCCTTTTCCTTGTTGTTTCCCCCTTTACTTCACATAAGGGCATCCACAGAAGATCTTAAGGGTGTGGTAGGGATATATGGAGACAGGTGTTCCTTCAGAGATCCCAGCACCAAGTCATTTAGGGCTTTATATGTGAATGCAAGCACTTTGAATTAGTCACAGGCAGCAACAGGCAGCCAGTGCAGCTGGCAGAGGACTGGCATGATGGGACCAGTCCTGCCAGTCTGGGACCATCCCTGCTCTGTTTTGAATTAGTTGAAGTGCCCAGAACATTTTCAAAGGCAACTCCATGCAGTACGCATTACAATAATTGAGACTAGAGTTACCAGTGCATGGATGACTGTGGTTAGGTTCCATTCATCCAAATAGGAACATAGCTGATAAATCAGCCTAAGCGGATGGAACGTGCTCCTGCCCACCAAGGTCACCTAGGCAACAAGTGAAAACTCAGGGTCAAGGAGCACTCCCAAGCTACAAACCTTGTCCTTTAGGGGGAACACAACCCCATCCAGGACAGGCTGAAAATTTCCCAGTTGGACCGATCGACTGCCCACCAACAGGACCTCCATCTGGTCAAGACTGAGCTTCATCTGATTGGTCATCATCCAGTCCATTACTGAGCCAAGGCACTGGTTTAGAACAGTCATTGTCTCACCTGGATTAGATGAGAAAGAGAGGCAGAGCTGAGTGTCATTCACATATTGTTGACACTTCAGTCCAAAGTTCTAGATGATCACCCAGTGGTTTCATTTAGATAAATAGCATGGGGGACAGAATAGAGTTCTGTGGAACTCTATGACACAAGTGCTATGGTGCAGCACAACAGTCCCTCAGCTCCACCAACTGAAGATAGTCTGTCAGATAGGAGTGGAGCCATTGCAGAGTGGTGCCACCAACTCCCCCTCTGCCCAATCTTTCCAGAAGGATACCATGGTCAATAGTATTGAAAGCCACTGAGAGGTCTAGGAGGATCAATAGATTTGCACTCCCCCATCTCTCTCTCCAAACTTACTCCACAGTATAAAGGAAAAGTACAAGTAAAGATGATCAGATTTTACAAAACTGCAGATGATACAAAACTGGATGGAACAGTGAACACCCTAGAAGACAGAATGATGATCCAGGGAGATCTTGCTAAATCTGAATGCTAGACTGAAAGCAACAGAATGAGATTCAACAGGGACAAGTGCCAAGTCCTCCACCTAGGAAAAAGAAACCAAGTGCATTGATACAAGATGGGGAATACATGGCTCAACAGAACTGAAAAAGAAAAATACCTCATATGAGGTATATAACTGCCAAGCAGAATGGTTACTAGGCATGATGGCAATATGCTACCTCCAGTAGCAGAGGCAGTATGCCTACATATACCATCTTCTGGGGAACGTGGGCAGGAGGGTGCATGGCATTCATGCTCTGCTTCAGAACTTTGTGTAGACATCTGGTTAGCCTGTGGGAACAGCTATTCGTCTCCTCTGGAATGGCACATGTGCTCTCACATGATGACATGTTCCTCTATACCATCTACACAATTATGCTGTTCATAGAGACAATTAATATGCCAGCAGAAAGGATAGCCTACCACCCATTTCTCTAACATGTAATTTTTCCAAGCATTTTTGTTTGGCTGGTTTTATGTGGGAGAACATTGATTCCCTGTCTGCAGTCAGCCAAGAGATATTAATAGGTTAATGTATACAAGAAGGAAAAGACATAGAAACACAGAAACATAGAAACAGAGCGAGTCAGAAGGGGTCTTCCGGGCCATCTAGTCTGACCTCCGGCACCAGCCAGCTCCACTCACGACATGCCCACCATGTATCTTTTCTTTCATATTAACAGTGTGTTTCCAATGGAGGAATTGTATATTACTTGTACATTAGCACCATTTTCTGTTTCTTGAAAATACAAGCTTGAACTGTAAATCAATTGCAGATGAGGGCTATAGCATATAATACATGGCAGGCAAACTTAAATTTATAACCAGCTGTACATTGGACAGAAAGCTGTAGTCAGACCTAGCTTTCTGGTGAGTGATACCTCTGTGATGCTTATGTTTAAAGTCATGTTTGTCACATTCACTCCTTGCTTTAAGTAGTGCCTGAATAGGACATCCAGAATATCAGCTGAAATAAATGTGCTCTCTCAGATACACCTTGGAATGTTTCTTTACAAGGATATTTCCATATTAATTCTGTATCCTCAAATCTTTACTGAATATTTAATAAATATTTGGTGACCTTTGAGATTTAATTTCAATATTTCATGTGTTACAACGTGCATGTAATGCTGTTTTTGGCTTTTACTGTTTTCAATGACTTTAAAATTATTTAAAGGTCTGCCTTCATTATGGCATTCTGTCTGCACTTTAAGCTCAGCATGAGAGTCCCTTGAGAGTTGTGTACCTTTGAGAGCAATTAGGTAGGTGACTACATGTGAGAGGACCTTTTGGGTAGTGGCTCCATGTCTCTGGAATATGTTGCCATTGGGTGTTCCACAGTTATTAAAGACATTGAAGGAGGACTTGAAATTCTATTATTTTATTCTGGCCTGCTTTTGATATGATCAATGTGGATAAGTGGATAACTGACATTCAATGTGGATAAGTGCAATGTCTTGCACTTGGGGCATAGGAATGGGTGTCATAAGTACAGGTTAGGGGACAAGTGGCTAGAGAGCATCACTTGTGAAAAGGACCTCAGGGTGCTGGTTGACTGCAGTCTAAACATGAGTCAGCAGTGTGATGTGGTGATCAAGAGGGTGAACACCACCCTTGGTAGCATAGCCAGAAGTGTGGCTTCTAGATCAAGAGAGGTATTACTACCACTCTATATGACTCTGGTGCACCCGCAACAGGAATATTGTGTTCAGTTCTGGGCTCCACATTACAGAAAGGATACAGCCAGGTTAGAGTCAGTACAGTGTAGGGCCACAAGGATGCTGGCTGGATTGCAGGGAAAGCCATATGAGGTGAGACTGAAGGAACTGGGTCTTTACAGCCTGGAGAAGAGGAGACTCTGAGGGGATCTGTTGGCAACATGTAGGTACGTGAGGGTGTGTCACATGGAGATGGGTAGAGACCTGTTCTCACCTGCAGAGGAAGGCAGGATGTGCTCCAACAGAGCCTAGCTCAGGGAACCAAGGATGGATGACAGGAAGTACTTCCTGATGGTTAGGACCTTTAGAGTCTGTAATGGTTTCCCACGGGAGGTGGTTGAAGCCCCATCAGTGAGGGTGTTCAAGGATAGGCTAGACATGCACAAGGTAGGCATGTCATGAGCTGAGCCGGCTGGAGCTGGGGGGTCAGACTATATGGCCCAGGAGGTCCCTTCTGACTCACTCTGTTTCTATGTTTCTATGATTGCTGTTGTTGCTGTTTAAATGGATGGTTTTGTTGGTTTTTATTACTGCTTTTATTGTATTCTTACTGTTCTATTGCACTTCATCACTTTTCCTGTTATATCAGCTTTTTTTCTGTTTTACTGCTGTTGGGCACCTGTGCAGGGCTTCTGCCCTGAAAGGTGGCCAAGAAATAATTCATGTAAATAAAACAATGTGCAATCCTATTTTGCATTTGACCACATTTGATTAGTAGTATCAGGCATGATTTTGGCTGCTATTTGGAGGATATGGCTCAAGGTAGTGATCCCCAGCAAACCCTCACAGCTTGGACCTTCGTAGTGGCTGCTTGTGTTCCTAAGTCTGCCTTCTTCTGACTATGCTCTCACCTCTGGTCCAACCCTACCTTCCCAAATATTTGTTCATTGCCTTTCCCTCTGGTTCTGTCATGCCTTGCTCTTATGACCCTTGTTCGTCCTGGCTCTGCCTTTGCTTCTGAACCTGCCATGCCTTGTTGGTATCTGAACTCACTTCTTCCTTACTTTGCTTTTGCCTCTGACTCTTCTGCATTCCATTGAGATCTCCATCCATCTCCATCATCCCTGGTCCTGGTGCTCTAGCCATAGCCACCTATGTCTCAGACCCAACATTCATCCCATAGTGGAGGTACCACAAAAGAAAATGCCCTCATCCTGGTAGCCTCTCACCTGACTTCCTTTTGCAGGGGTTCCCTCTGAAGGACCACTGAGAATGATCTTAGTATCTGGGCAGGTATACCTGGGAGGAGATGATCTTTTAGGTAATCTGACCCCAAGCCATTTAGGGCTTTAAATGTTAATGCCAGCACTTTGACTTGGGCCTAAACATGGATTGGTAAGCAGTGCAGATGGTAAAGTATGGTTCTCATATGGTCATATTGGCCTTGCTGCCCTGGAAGAGCAGAATTTTCCATACTATTTTGAAAGGCAGCCTCACATATAATGCACTGTGGTAATCCAGTCAAAGGCTACCAGAATAAAGGTAGCATGGCTATCTTGGTCCAGATAAGGACATGGTGATATATCAGTTTCTGCTGATAAAAGATGCTTTGTGCCACTGAGTCCATCTTTGCCTCTAGTGACACTGCTGGATCCAGGAGCACCTCCATACTATGAACCTGATCCTTTAGGAGAAGTGCAACAGCCCCCTCCTCCTCCCCCAGAACAGGTTGATCACTACTCATATGGGCAGATAAACCATCCACAGTACCGCCATTTTAATTTTGGAGGACTTTTGAATTAAGTCTCAGTTTATTGGCTCTCATTCAGTCCATCACCACACCCAGACATTGATTCAGAACAGCTACTGCCTCAACTGAATTTCATGAAAAAGAGACAGACAGCTAGGTGCCTTAGACCAAACT
This sequence comes from Varanus komodoensis, assembly GCF_004798865.1. NCBI lineage: Eukaryota > Metazoa > Chordata > Lepidosauria > Squamata > Varanidae > Varanus > Varanus komodoensis. The sequence continues at coordinate 1,034,871 of NW_025336100.1, read as the reverse complement.
TCTGGATAACCTCTCCTAGGATTTCAAGTAGATGTTAAACAGCATGTCAGAGAAAGCTAAGCCATATAAAACCCCATAGCATAACTTCTGATGCTAGGAGCAGCAAAAGCTTCTCAAATCAGCCATCCAAGTAGGAGAGAAATCAGCACGATGCAGTAACTCCAACTCCAAACCCAGGCATCCTATCCTGAAGGATACCATGCTTGATAGTAATGAAAGCTACTGAGAGGTCCAAGAGAATCAAGAAGGTCACAATCCCCCTGTCCCCTCCTGGCAAATATTATCCAACAGGATGAGCAAGGCAGTTTCTATTCCAAAACCAGGTTGAAACTCAGTTTAAATCTAGATAGTACAATTCATTTAAGAGTGCTTTTCATTAAAAGCATTGCTGCTGTTCTGTCTGAGATGTCTTACTTTGTTACACTAGATGTTTTAAAGTCAATATTTTGCATTGTCCATTTGTACAGCATTATCAATATATAACAGCACTACTGTTGTATACAAATCAAACCATTATCTAGCTTTCTGTGCTCTATATTCCTCACAATCCTTTGCTAGCTGGAGAGCATAGAATGACCATTCAGCAAATGCAAGAATCAACCACTGGTTTGGTTGCAAGGCTATAACTGTGGGACTCAACTTATTTTCTTATGTCTCTGAAGGTCTATAAGTGAATAAGCTAGCTCAGGAACTGGAGGCAAATGGAGTCTTTTTAGAACCATACAGTGTTTGGCTTGAACTCAGGCCAGGCTAGCAGCTTGATAAAATTATTTTATCCCAAGCGGTGCTAATCTACTTTGCTCAAGCATAAAGCAGGATAGATTTTACCTGTACCTTTAGTATTATACCTGCTGTGTTCAGGGGCCGAGTACAACTGCACATACCCAGAGACAAAATGTCTTCTTTAAGACCAGGTTTTGCTCCAACAGATCATCCTTTCTTAGAAAGTCAAGCCAGTTTATTTATCCAAATCAACTCTAAGCTTAATTTATTGCACCCAATTAGCTCAAATTAACAGGAACATCATGAAAGAACTACATAACCCACACTGCAAATACATGTTCTTTATGAATAATCCACATATACACTCTCCCACTGGACCGTAACCACAAACTCTTTTACACCTGCACTGTACATACACCCATCCCTCCAAAGCCACACAACCCCTCACTGCATTTGTCTGCCACACACCTATTCAGGTCTTCTAAGAATGTGTTCTTTAAACATCAGAATGAGGTGGGGAAGCACAGTAGCCCCTTCCATCATCACTCTCTTCAGCCTGTATTCATGGAGGGAAACAGTCTCAAGCAGAGACTGTCTTCTGCCAACAGCAGCTCTATGATCTAGAAAGTTTGATCACCAGTATTTTGGCTCACCGCAAATAATGGAGCTCTTCCTCGCTCACTCACATGATTAAACAACACACTTCCAGAACATCTGGATGCAGCTGCAGTAAGATGGATCCCTTCCTTCTCTTACAACACCTCTCCAGCCTTCCCAAAGCCACCTGCAGTTCTCCCCACCTGCCTTTTCCACCCTGGCCTACAGCCCTCCTTTTTGTAGATATCATGCACTGTATTAATTACTTTTACCTTTCTTGATCTTGATTTTACTACATTTTTAGCCACCATTTTCTGCCTTGCAAGGCACCCAAGGCAGCTTACCACTTCCTCCTCCTCTTTGTTTTATCCTTACAGCTCTGTGATGTAGGTTGTGCTGAGAGTCCCAAAGTTTCCAGGCCAAGTGAGTACTAGAACACATGCTCCTAAGATTCAGTCCAGCACTCTAACCACTACACCACACTGACTCCTCTTTCCAAAGGAAGTTCTGCAATTACTGTTTTCCCAGTCACCTGCTGGACCCCACAAGGGCTCTTCAGATGCAAAACTTCTGAATTCGTTTGCTAAAAACTGTGTTTTAGGGTTCTTTGGATAGGTTTAAAACAAAAGGCTTGCAGCTTTTGATCAGATAAACATATGAATCTGTCTAACCTCATCCCTTAAATCACTTCACTCCCATGCTCCCATTGTCCTTTAAGTCACAGTCTCACTGCTAGAAGACCCACTGCGAGTCTCTCCCTCCTGCCACCCCTCTTTTCATAACAAAGCTTGCTCTTACCCCTAGTCCCTAACTGAATCTGAGCCAAAAGGGGTTTCACTTCTCCTTTGACAAAAAATTAGACTGCAAGTGCTTCAGGGCTTTTTGAAGGTTTTGTTAAACCTTTACTTGGTAAAGCACCGTGCACCTCAGTGTCATGACACTGTATCAACAACTGCTTCAAGGTGTACTCATGACTGGGTACCTACAAATAGCGAGAGCTACATTTAGGTGGTTGACAAGGCCAGATTTTACAAAGGTTATGGCTTGTCTAATTACCATGCTGCAGCTTTTACAAGGGTATAAACTGTTCCAAGGACAGTAGACTTAACTGCTATTTTTACCAAAGCCTCAGCACAACCGTCTGCTCATAAGACAGCACAAGAGCAGTGGCTTAACCAGAATCTTCCCTGCCTGTACAGAACCCTTGCCTTTCCCCTCCCACCTTTGCAAGCTAATATGTTGCATTTGGCTGGTGGCCATGTAGGCTGTGAATATTATTGTAGTGCTCTCTAGTGTATAAGAGCTGTAGTGAGCTGCTAACTCTCCCTTCAACTGCTCTCCTTTTCTCTTCTCAGCAGATCATGACAAGAGGCTTCTAATTACAATCTCTGTTATTTTAAGCTGGCCAGCCAAGACTGGCTTAGTGATAAAAGAGAGTAATATAAGCAAGTGAAGACCCTTTAACTGAGGAGTTAATTCTCACTGCAGGATCTCAGGAATTGATTGTAAACTGAATTCCCCTCTTCCCTTCCCCACCAAATGAAGTTGGCTCCACCCTCTGCTGATTTGTGCTGGCTGTGGGCCAGATGGCACTTAATTGGGCTGTTTGTTTGACTTTGTGTCAGACCGCTGGGCTTATAAGCCACACCTCTTACCCTCTGAGCCGTTTTGTTCTGCAGTGTGTTCCCTAAAACTAGAGGTGGTCTGGTTGTCACCAGTTGCTTGGCTTATTTTGAAGTTTATTAACCTTGGCATTTCAGTAAGTGTTTCAACCCCATCTCTTCCTTCAGTTCAGATTTTGAGTCTGAAACCTTCACTTTGGAGTGCTGTCTTTTGGGGAAAGCCATCCAAGCCCCTACAACAGCTACCATGTCAGATCAGCCTGATGTTATTCTGTATACTTGGGTGGAAGTCCACTTACAGTCTGCTTGTCGCAGAGAAAAGTCTCTCCAGCATTCAGAAATGATGGATTCCACTTTTAAGTGGCTGCCTTATATTACATGGGCGAATGAAAAATGCATCTGTTTGTAACTCTTGTACATACATTAAACTGTAGATGGCGCTACTGCTTCAGAAAAACTCAGTTTGGTGTTTGCTGTGTCCCAGGGAAATACTCTAAGGCATGCTGTACAAAATCCTATAGTGTGTGTGAAGCAGAAGCCAGAGATCAAGGCTGTTACAAGCTTTAATTTGAGGTTAATGTACTTCTTAGTATCCCATGAACTTATCTGCAGCATTGATGGTTTTGCATTTGAAGTTAACCTTAGTTGTTTCCATTTGTAATGCACAATTAGAAACTGAGCAGTAAAGAAAGAGAAAAGATCTATTTATGGTATTACAAGCTCTCCAACAGCTACTTAAAGACATTTTTTTCCCTTCTTTAGTTTTAAAAAGGTGGTTGCTGTAGCTAGGACTCCTTTTTCCTAGCTTAAGCTGGCTCACAGGTAAGGCCTTAGTGACATTCAGGTTTTGTTACTGCAATAACATTGTCATGGCTCTGCCTGTGAAAGAATGGAGCTATGTAAGCTGCCTTGAGTCCCTTAAAGAAGAAACAAGTGGGGTATAAGCGCAATGTAATAATAATAAAGAGGAGTTGGTGCAAAAAGCCATGGCCAGATTAACACATGGTGGGAGTTGCTTCATTTGCACTAGCTTCCAGTTAATTTCTAGGCCCAGTTCAAGGTGGTGGTTATTACCTAGAAAGATTTAAATGGTTGGAATGTCTTCTCTATTGTAATTTTATCAGGCAGTTCCTTACTCCTGTGTTAGACTATTAATATATTTTAATCTTCTTAGTAATGGCTTTTGTTTTAAGAATTGTACACTGGCTTTTAATGCTTTGTTTTGAAAATGCTTTAAAATGATACTGCTGTAAATCACCTTAGGGACTCTTCCTACAGTCGAAGGGTGTTAAATGTTTTTAAGAATAAATTGGGTGGGGATTTTTCTACAGCTCAATTTTTAATCCAGACTAGAGAACAATTATTGTGTTCATAATGTTCTTTCTTCTTTAAGTAGCGCAGCCAAATGCACATCTCACACTCGTGTGCATAAATGCGTGTGTGCACAAGTGCGTGTGTGCACGTGCATGCACACACACACAGATGGAGATACAGATTTGCATAACATAAGCAAATCCCTATGGAAAGGTGAAAATTTAGCACATGTAACAATAATGTAAATACAAATGCAGGCATCATATTGGAGAAAGCTGACTTGGTGCCCTATGTGCCTTTGTGCCTGGACAGTCTGCTGTCCATATGCTCAGTGTTGATGGACATGGCAAAGTGCCTACCACTCACTGTCTTGATGATTTTTTAATTGTAAAGCACATTTGGACAGCAGTCCAAATAATAGAGGACACCTTTAATATTTATTCATTTAAAGCATTTTTATGCCGCCCCCATCACAGAAAGCCTCGGGGTGGCTTACAAAGAGGATAAACAAACATAGGATAGACATTAAAAATTTGGAGCATCTCAGCAATAGTTTAAAACCAATAAATAAAAACAATTAACAATTAAAATATCATTTAAATAAAAAGGTCTTGGCCTGGCGCCGAAAAACAAATAACGACAGCGCCAAGCAGACCTCTCTGGGGACCACATTCCATAGGTGGGGCTCCACCACAGAGAAGGCCCTCCTCTGGGTACTCACCCTCCTAGTATCCTTCACAGAGGGCTCCCAGAGAAGGGCGTCCTCCGCTGATCTCAGGGGGCGGGACGGCATATATGGACGCAAGCACTCCTTTAGATAGCCAGGTCCCAAGCCGTTGAGGGCTTTATAGGTGATAACCAACACCCTTAATTGGACCCAGACTTCAATGGGGAGCCAGTGAAGCTGACGGAGGACTGGGATTATATGAGAACAACGCCCAGTCCCCGTCAGCAACCTGGCAGCTCTATTTTGTACCAATTGAAGTATCTGGACCGTCTTCAAGGGCAGCCCCACGTAGAGCGCGTTACAGAAGTCCAATCGGGAAGTCACCAACGCATGTGTCACTGTCGCCAGGCAGTCGTCCTCCAGGTAGGGACGCAGCTGATGGATCAGCCGAAGCTGAAAGACAGTGCTCCTCGCCACTGCTGTCACCTGAGCTTCCAGTGAAAGCTCTGGGTCGAGGAGCACTCCCAAGCTGTGGACCTTGTCCCTAAGAGGGAGTGCAACCCCATTCAGGACTAGGTTCAAGTCCCCTTCCCTGAAGCCCGATCCACCAACCAACAGGACCTCCGTCTTGTTTAAGTGTTTCCTCTTGTGGCAAGATACTCCAGCATATCTTAGTAAACCACCACCAGGATTATCTGTGTATATGTGTGTGAGAGAGAGAGAGAAGGAGAGGGGTGATTTTTTGGACTCATTTCAGTTTAGCTTTCAGGCTGATTTGACAAAGTCTCATGGACTATCTATATTGAAAGGTAGACAGGAAGCATTCGTGTTCCTTCTACAAGACTGAGTAACTTTTGATACCATTCTTGAAGACCTGATAGGAAAGGGACTTTTGAGTACCAGCTTCCTGTGGTTCTGGTCTTTGCTGGAAAATAGGTTTTAGAAGGTGAAATGGGGCATTTCTGCTCAGCACCTAGATGAGCAATCTTACTTTTGTACTGTGTTCTTAATGTTAATGTTTCAGTTTCCAGAACATAAATTTTCACTACTATTTAAAAAGCAGAAATATGTGCAGAACGTTACACACAACAATGTTTCAATAAAACCACCCCCCTGCAGTTTTCTTGAATTTTTCATAGCATTTAAACTGGGAAATAGAAAGTCCCAGTGCAAAGCTGGTTATGAATGGGGATGTGGGGAATGCTCATCAAGGAAAAATCTTTAAACTACTATAAGAACACAATTAGATCATTGGTCAATGCAGCTCAGTATTATTTCCACTGAATAGCAGTTGTTCTCCATGGTTGTCAGATGGCAGAGCACATTATTATTATTATTATTATTATTATTATTATTATTATTAAATAAAGATTTTTATTAAGATTTTAAACTAAAAACTAAAAAACATCAATCATCAAATACATCGGACATACTGGGTCAGCCCCTTATAACATATCTTTTTAACATTCTGTAATCATACTCAAATCGATTTATAAAAATTTAAAAACATCTTTAAATCTAAGCCAAGTCCCGTTTCTCCAGTCAATCATAAAAAAGGTCCCAAGTTTGATAGAAGTCAGTATCTTCTTTCTCCTTCAGTAATAGAGTCAATCTGTCCATTTCTGCACAGTCCAGAATCTTTTTTAAAATCAGTGTGATTAAATGTAGCATCAAATACATTTCTTGTTTGCTAATATTTTCCGGTATAATGCCTAACAAGAAAATTTCAGGTTTAAAAGCTAAGGGTTTTTGTAGCATTTCCTTGAGCCATTTATGTATTTTAATCCAATACTTTTTCACATATTCACAGGTCCACCACATATGGTAAAAGTACCCACATCATGTTTACATTTCCAACATCTGTTTGACATATTTGGAAAAATCTTAGCTAAGTGACTTGGTGACAAATACCATCTATCAAACATTTTATATAAATTTTCTTTATACGAAGTTGCTAAAGTTACCTTAATATTTCTCTCCCATAGCTTTTGCCACTTTTCTAATTCAATATTATATCCAAAATTTTGTGCCCATGTTATCATAGTTTCCTTAATCTGTTCCCCTTCCAGTTTCCTGTCAAATAAGAACTCATAAATTCTTTTAATCATTTTCTCATCTCTTTTTAGCATCACTTGATCAAAGGCTGTTAGGTCTTTATAAAACACCCGTATTTTACAGTCTTTAGCATATCTTGATTGCATCTGCACCTTATACCACCAAGAGATATTAAGTTCCTGTTCTTGTATTTCCTGATCTAGTTTCAGGCTTCCATCCTTATCCAAAATATCATCATATCTTATGATCCCTTCAAAATTCAATACATTTAGATACACAAAAGCTTCCATAGGTGAAAGCCATCTTGGTAATTTATTATACAATTTTGACTGTAACTTTTCCCACACTGACATTAATGATCTTCTGATAAAGTGACTTAAAAAAGTCCCATGAGACTTAACCTTCTCATACCACATATAAGCATGCCAACCCATTTGCAAATCATGTCCTTCAAGATACAAAATTCTCTTATTTCGCAAGGTTATCCATTCTTTTAGCCAAGTTAAAATAGACGCTTGATAGTACAACATCCAATCAGAAAGACCAAAACCCCCGTTCTTTTTGGTTTCCTGAAGCATTTTAAATTTAATCCTTGCTTTCTTTTTTCTCCAAATAAATCTCGAAATTGGAAAATTTAAATCCTCAAAAAAATATTATCAATTTTTACAGGAATCATTTGGAACAAAAACAAAAGTTTTGGTAGTATATTCATTTTAACAAGTGCTATTCTTCCCATCAAAGACAATTGTAAATTGGCCCATTTTTCCAGATCACCTTTAATAGCCTCCAATAATTTATCATTTTTTAATTAATTTATTTATTTATAACATTTCTATGCCGCGCCCATCGCCGAAGCCTTGGGGCGGCTCACATAGAACAAACAATCAGGCATAGGATGATATTAAAAATTCGGAGTTTCTCGGCAAATATAAAACCATTAAATAAAAACCAGTTAACAATTAAAATATTGTTTAAATAAAAGGTCTTGGCCTGGTGCTGAAAACCAAATAATGATGGCACCAGCCGAACCTCTCTGGGGAGCGCATTCCATAGGTGGGGCGCCACCACAGAGAAGGCCCTCCTTCGGGTACTCACCCTCCTAATATCCTTCACAGAGGGCTCCTGGAGAAGGGCCTCCCCCGCAGATCTCAAGGGGCGGGAGGGCATATATGGACGTAAGTGCTCCTTTAGATAACCAGGTCCCAAGCCGTTGAGGGCTTTATAGGTGAAAACCAACAGCTTGAATTGGGCCCGGACTTCAATGGGAAGCCAGTGAAGCTGATGGAGAACTGGAGTTATATGAGAACAACGCCCAGTCCCTGTCAGCAACCTGACAGCTCTATTTTGCACCAATTGAAGTATCCGGACCGTCTTCAAGGGTAGCCCCACATAAAGCACGTTACAGAAATCTAATCAGGAAGTTACCAATGCATGAGTCACAGTCACCAGGCAGTTGTTCTCCAGGTAAGAATGCAGCTGATGGATCAGCCGAAGCTGAAGGAAGGCGCTCCTCACCACTGCTGTTACCTGAGATTCTAATGTCAGCTCTGGGTCGAGGAGCACTCCCAAGCTGCGAACCCTGTCCCTAAGAGGGAGTGCAACCCCGTTCAGGACAAGGTCCAAGTCCCCCAACCCGAAGCCCAACCCACCTACCAACAGAACCTCCGTCTTGTCTGGATTGAGCTTCAGTTTATTGGCCCTCATCCAGCCCATTACCTCGGCCAGGCACCGGTTCAGTACAGCCACTGCCTCACCTGGATTGGTAGAGAACGAGAGGTAGAGCTGGGTATCATCAGCATACTGATGATTCCGCAGCCCACACCTCCTGATGACCTCTCCCAGCGGTTTCATGTAGATGTTGAATAGCAAGAGGGACAAAATGGATCCCTGCGGAACTCCATGGCATAGCTGTCACGGCACAGAGCCATAGTCCCCCAGCACCACCTTCTGGAAACGGCCCTTGAGATAGGAGCAGAACCACTGCAAAGAAGTGCCTCCAACTCCCAATCTCGTAAGCCTATCCAGAAGAATACCTTGGTCGATGGTATCGAAAGCTGCTGAAAGGTCCAGGAGAACTAACAGGGACGCACTCCCCCTGTCTCTCTCCCTGCACAGGTCATCATACAGGGCGATCAAGGCAGATTCAGTACCATACCCGGGTCTGAAGCTGGACTGAAATGGATCCAGATAATCAGTTTCATCCAAGAATACTTGGATTTGTCCCACCACCACCTGCTCTAACACCTTGCCAAGAACAAGATGTTGGCCACTGGTCTATAATTGGTGGCCACCTCTGGATCCAGGGATGCCTTCTTTAGGACTGGCCGGACTACCACCTCCTTTAAAGGGGCAGGTAGCCAGCTGTCCCTCAGAGAGGCGTTGACAACCTGCAGGATCCAGGTCCCAATCCCATCCTTGTCTGTCTTGAGAAGCCATGATGGGCAAGGGTCCAGTAAGCAGGTGTAGGGCGTTCCTGTCCAAGCACCTTGTCCACATCATCAGGCTGCAACAACTGAAACTCGTCCATCAATTGTGGACCAGACGGCAGCATTGGCACCTCCCCAGTAGAATCTGATTCAATAGTAGAGTCCAGCTCGTGACAAATCTGAGCGATTTTCTCCCAGAAATGCTTGGCGAAGTCATCACAGCGGGACTTCGAGGGTGGTACAAGATCTTTCTTTGGACCTGGATGTACCAGCCCCTGTACCACCCGAAATAGCTCCGCTGGACAGCATTGTGAGGAGGCAATGGAAGTGAAGAATTTCTTCTTCGCCACCCTCAGCACCTCAGCATAGGCCCGATAGTGGGCTCTCAAGTGTGTTCGGTCAGATTCATCCCGTGATTTCCTCCACCTACGCTCTATACGTCTCCCAACCCACTTCATCGCCCATAATTCTGGTGTATACCAAGGGGATGAACGGGCTCTGCCAGGTGGGTGAGGACGCTTGGAAGCGCTCATGCCAATAGCCCTGGTCATTTCCCCATTCCATAGTTCAACCAGAGCTTTGACAGGAGCACCAGCCTTATCAACCGGAAATCCCCCAGGGCCTTCAGGAATCCATCCGGATCCATCTGGCTCTGGGGGCGGACCAGCACATTCGGGTCTGCACCCTTACAGAGGAAAAGGCCGTTCTTGAGCTCAAAGCTCACAAGGAAGTGATCTGACCATGACAAGGGAGTCAGACACAGGTTCCTCACCCTCAGGTCACCCTCCTCCTGCCCCATCGAGAAAACCAGGTCCAGACTGTGTCCACGTTTATGGGTCAGGCCACTGACGTGTTGAGACAGCCCCATGGCCGCCATGGAGGCCATGAAGTCCTGAGTCTCCCCGGTCAAAACCGTCTCAGCGTGGAAATTGAAGTCCCCCAGGACCAACATCCTGGGAGTCTTCAACACCAAATCCGAGATGATCTCCGTCAGCTCAGGCAGGGAGTCTGTTGGGCAGAAAGGTGCACGGTACACCAACAGAATCCCCAATCTCTCTTGGTCGCCCAACACCAAGTAGAGGCACTCTAAACCCGGCCTCGAGGGGACAGGAAGCCCTGTGAGGGGAAAAAGAAGCTCGATAAACCAAAGCAACCTCCCCTCCCCTCCCCTCCCCTCCAGGTGTGGTCGGTGCTGAACCAGATACCCGGGTGGAAACAGTTGAACAATTTCCCCAGTTTTAAACATTCTAGAAGTTTAACACATTGTTTCTTAATATGTGTTTCTTGCAGACAAATTATGTCTAACTTTCATTTTTGAAGTTGAGCAAAAAACCTTCTTCTCTTAGATCATCCATTTAGTCCATTAACATTTAAGGAGAACAATTCAATTTTCCCTTCCTTTTTAAGAGCCATATTTAATAATATTATCTACTTATTCTTTGCCTTTACAGTTCTACCTTTTTTTTTCTCCTTTGAGTTCAAATCTGTACTTCTTGTTGTGAATCAACCTTCAGTATTTCTCCTTCAGAATGGTACGCTGTTGTTTCCATTGCTTCGGCACCTTTTTCTCCTTCTTTAGAGACGACAGGGTCCTCCTCTTCCAACACGGCTCTAAATTTTTTCATAGAACTCTTGTGCTTTAAGAACTGAATCCAATTTATATCTTACAGAGTTCCATGAGAAAAATATTCCTTCTGGTGTTAGCCACTTAAAGATAATCTCTTTCCTGATCAATTTTGTAGTAAGGAATAGATATTTCTTTCGTCCCTCTCTAATCTTCCATGGTATCTGTTTCAGGACCGTCACCTCCTGACGATCATCTCTCTTTAACGGCTTCTCCCGTACGGCCTTCAAAACATTGTCTCTTATAGACCTTAGAGCAAATTTGACATGAACTTCTCTCGGAAGTTTATTTTTTTCTGGTATAAGAGGAATTGACCCTAAAAACAAGGTCAATTCCCATACCCATGACCTCATTCTTGATTTCTAAAAGCTCCGCCAACATGTCAGTTATAAGCTCTCACAGATCCTCATTTTTCTCTTCAGGTATATTCTGAAATCTTAAATAGTAAGATGCCTTCTCCATCTCTAATGCAGCCGTTGAGTCCCATGTTGACTTATTTGTTTGCTTAATTAAATGTATATCTTTATCTACTGTCTCCAATTTTTCACATACTTGTTGCATTTTTTGTGTATTCTGTTCCGCTTTAAGTCGAACATCAGATAATTGAGTTGTCACCTCTTTAACAGAGTTATCCAATTTGTCAAGTCGCTCTTTTTGTTCATTTGATAAGCTTTCCAGCCGTGTTGACATCGCCTCTTGAGATGCTTGCAAAGTTGTTAAAGCCGCCTGTATCACCAAGGTCGTCATTTGTAACTCTTTTAAGCTTTTTGCAACATCTTCTGTCTTAGGCTGATGAACTGGACTCTGACCAGCTGAGGAGGGCTGAGTTTTCCTCATGATGAAAGTTGTTCACCAAAAAAAAAGTAGAAAGGGAAGAAGAAGAGAGAAAAAAAGAAAAAAAGGGAGGGAGAAAAAATATAAATTGAATAAAATATTAAAAAGGGGGGGGGAAGAGAGAGAAAAAAGTAGCTTGCAATAATTCCAATAGCCACCAGGTGGCAGCAAAAGGCTATTTAAAAAAAATGAAAAAAAATTGTGGTCAGTATCCAGCTTCTTTTTGGCAGGAGTCCCAGAAAAAATGGAAGCTGGCCAAAAATGGCCACCGGCAAATTATATCCTTCTATAACTTGATTCCCCAGTAGTTATTGTTAAATCTTTCAATTTCAGCTTTCAGTTTCTACTTTAGACTTTCACTCCAACGTTAATCCTCTCTTCATATCATTTGCTACTTAAGGCACAAAACACTGTGGGGGGTGGATTTCAAAGGGGCTTTTCCTTCTTCTTTATGCCAATTAACAACAAATATAGTTTTTCCACAGGTAATATTGCAAAAAGAAAGTAAAATGCTCACCAGAAATTCATTACAGTAGAGAGGAAAACACCACGTAACACAGAAATTATCCTGGCAAGTGTCCAGTTAGTCTTGGCAGAAGTCCAAACAAGTATCCAAAATGATTGCTCCACCTTTTAATCTTCTATCATTTAATTCCACAGTAATTATTCATTTTGCTCTTCGCCCTTAGAGAGATTAGAAGAAAAATCTTTTTCTTCAGCTTCAACTCAGATAAAAGCCTTCAGATTCTTCCCATATCAGTTGCCACTTAAAAACTTTGGGAGGGCTTTCTCTTTGTTCTTTAAGCCAATTATAAACAGATACAGCTTTTCCATGGGTAGTATTGCAAAAAGAAATAAGAATGCTTACCAGCCATCCGATGCTTATCTGGCTAAAATAAGCTAATTAATCCATCAGATGTCGAGAACTGGAAGGGGCTAAAAAAAACCTCCTGTGTTGCCCGGTTGAGAAATGCCTGAATTTCTCCCAGTGGATATGGGATTGCCATCCCACATCAACCAGAAGAAAGAATGCCAGGCAATCTGTCTTCTCCCCGACAGGGCTTAGACGAGTCTCCCATGACTCGCTGCTGAGCAATACCGGCATGATAACAGAAGCTCCGTTAATCACAGCCGTTTTGTTCTGACGCCATCTTGAATCCCCCACAGAGCACATTATTTGCATACAAACGATCCAGGTTGTTTCCAGAGAAGACTGGGAAAGTGTCTTTTCTAAAACCCTGAACACCTGAACAGGGCTTCATAGAAACTGAAGCTGAGAGATTGGCCTACTTATGTGTTCCTCTAAAGTTTTCATAACAGGGAATATTGTAGCTGAAGGAATGAGGACGTCCATTGAAATATTGCTGTTGCTGAAAGGCTTTAAAATATCTCAGGACCTGCAATTTTCCCTGAATTGGAATGTCATAGATCACAGAGGTCTCCTAAATGACTCAGCTTTTACTCATTATGATCAATAAAATCTAGCCTAGTTCCTCTGAATATACAGAAAATACTGATTCTGAAGGCATTTACTCAAACTATTTTCTTCAGTGTTTGATAAAGAAAATTGACAGCTTAACATTTATATACAACAACTGAAGTATGTTAACAAATGCTTTAGAAATCTCCAACTGACCAGTCAAAAGCTTTCTCGATACCAAGTGGCAGAATTCTGTTACAAAATCCTAGCCCTAAACATTTCCTGTTTGTTATCATATATTATCTACTAAGAGTGAATGTAATTTGATACTTCTCAGTATTTATGTTCCTTTTGAAATGTTCAATCAAGACTACAAATAACATTTTATTTGTCTTAACATTAAAGTTCCTTAAAACTTAGAAAGCATCTCAGACTGTCATTACTATGGCCCACTGTATCTTGTTTTCTATTATTTTTCTGTATCCAATTTGGGTAGGCTGCTACTATGCCTTTTCATATATTTAAAATTATATTCAGTCTATCTGCCAAGACTGGCCTGCAGCAATGTCAGTGCATTTCAAAGGCAAAGATAAGTGGTTCTGCTTTCCAATCTGAGCTACAAATAGAATTGAGCGCTTTCTTTTTTCTAGTGCCTCTGCACTGAAGAGTAACTGAAATATTGCACTTTCAGAGAAGAGAGGAGAAGAGAAGAGAAGTAATTTGAAAACTGCCTTTTGCTCCAAACTTGAAGATTTGGAGTTTGCTATTTATATGTAACACTCTGAAACAACTTTATGACCAGTTGCCTATATATGACACTGTCTGCAAAAAGTGAGGCATCATAGAAGAACCCAAGAGAATGGTTGTAGGCCCACTTCCTGCCAGCACTGAAATCACTCATCAAGATGCAGAAATTTCTTTTGCATGTGAAGAGCCTATCAGTTCACATTTCTTTAGATTGGCAGAGAAAAGGTACAGCAGATTTCAGTCTTTCTGCAGTTCTTAAACAATGCAGTTCTTAAAAAATTATTAGGAACCCTCCTGACAAGGGAACAGGTAGTTTTCAGCCCTGACTTCCCATGACCTCAAGGACACTTCAGTCTGTGCTTCATTTTTTAGCTAGAAAGTGTTTTGTTTTTGTTTTTATGGCAGAAAGACTGAGACAAGGGAGTGAAACCATGTTTCCATCACCACTGTTTAGTCAGAATGAACTATTAGGAAAATGTATTTTCAGAGAAGTGTCTCTGTGTGTGACCATGTGAATATATATGCTTCTTGTAAACCGTCCCAAGATGCTAGTAATGGGACAAAGTATAAAAACTTTGAATGAATGAATGAATAAATAAATATTGTATATCTCCTGAAGTGAGGCATTTGGATTTGAACAGTGTCTGTTGTTGAACCCAGAACTCTGGGTTGTTTGTCTCCCAACAATGCAGAGTTCCAGGTTCAGATGTCATGATAAACAACTCAAAGACAGAATATGAGCACACGTGGGAAAACCAACCCTTGCCTACCCATTACTGCTGCATTTTTAATCCTGCCACATTTTAAACTCATGGTCAATCATGGGTGAATTCATAGTGTGAATGAAGGAGATAGAAAGTTAGCATGTCTTATAAACAGTTTTCCTTGAGCCAGAGAAAGAGGTTTTCCTGGGAATGAGTTTTTTCTCATGAACATACACAAAGCCATAGGGTATAGATTTGTTTTTAAAATTATTTGCAATTTAAATTACAACTGACAAAAAAGCAAACAAAATCATATCAAACCTATTAGCATGCAGTAATTATTAGTTTCTCCCTTGGTATAGGAAAAAGGGGATGTTCAGACTGCATGTAAAAACTGCATGAGGAAGAATCTAATTTGACATGGAATAGTAGACTGGCCAAAACAAAACAGGGGAGGAGCAGAACTAATGGGAATAGAATCATGAACAGTGACAGAAAATGAAATGGCAAGGCCTTCAATCAATGCCCAAAGTAAAAAAGATGTATAAGAAGGTATAGTATATCAAAGATATCTCAGCACATCACCTGCCTCAGTGTTTGTGTGGGGGTGTGGTGGGGACAGCTTGTTCCTCTGAAGGCATGATCCCATACATTTTTAGTTGGATAAAATACCTATGACTTGGCTGAGGCATACCAGATGCTCTGCCTAAAAATGCATACTTTGCACCCTTAATACAGTAGTTCAGAAAGCTGCTAAAGGTGCAATTTGCTTAACTTTAATATGCTAATATGATAAGGGATCACAAAGGTCTTCTTCTAAGGAAAAGCTACTGTATCATTTGTGCAAACATCCTTTGCATTGATAGGAATATCTAATATAGGTACATCTCTTGGGTAACAAGTATCAAATAGTTGTACCTGCGTTAGATACTTGCTACCCAGCAAATGTATTCCAGTCTTTCATTTCTGTCCCCAACCAGCCAAATGCCTCAGAATGATTGCCAAGTGGGTATGACAAATAACCTTTCCTTGTTTATCCATAGCATCAGATGTGCAAAGTTCAATTGCTTCCATATATGGCTAGCAGCTTTTGATAGCCCTTTCCTCTAACCCTTGTGAAAGTAGCTCTGTTGAGACACAATGCCAAAACAGGTAGTGCAGTGTTGTCAAACCTCTTTGACAGTCAAAGTCACTTGTGCAGAATTTATTGGGAACAACTTTCCAGTGGTGGGTGGGGCCAAAGGCAAAGGAAGCAAAGCAAAATGCTCAAAATAAGAACATTAGTTCTTATAAACAAAGCCTGAGAAGGGACATTTCTGTTTAGCATGGGGGAAAATTGGGCAAAACCTGAAAAGATGGTGGCTTACGGAAAGGGACATGGCTACCTGTAGAACCCTGGTGGAGGGCAGATTGAGTTCATGGGTCTGAGGTTCAACATCCCTGCTTTCATTTAATGGGAATGATCCATGGACTCACAGTCATGCTTTCCCAACTGGATAATGCATGTTTATGGATGCCACAATTTCCCTGTAAACTTAAGGCCACACCCCAGTTTAGATTATGCTTTCCATTTTGTTTTGCAGGCAAACTATGCTTGGTACCTCAATTTGCCATTTAAATTCAAAGGCAAAACATTCTTTTTCACGAAAGGAGTAGTGCAGGAAGGAATCAGAATATGTGAGAAAAGACAATCTTTGAATGTAAGACTTCTTTGTGGAATACCAAACCATAAAATAAATCCATGAACTCATGTTCAACACCAACCATCAGGACAACTGAAGTATACTTATGCATATATCTGCAGTGAGGGCTCAATGGCTTAACAGTGTTCATAACACCAAAGGACTGTTCCTCTGGTTTCTTATAACCTGGGGTGACTGCTAAGCCAAGAATGCAGCATCTTAGTTCCAGTAGTTTTTAGTTTCACTGTATTCAGAGGGATTTTGTCTCCATAGACAAGGATGTTCTTGTTCTTATCTACGTAACTGGAAACCAACTATTCATACAATCCAAGTCCTATGCACTCAACTTCCATTACACTGCACTGGCTCTGTAGGGTCTTTGCAAAAGTATCCATGATCAATTCAAAGTATGGCGATATAAGTAATAAATCCTTGACTGTTGTCTTCAGTCTATACTGATCTTTGTCCTAAATAAAAGACTTAGAGGCTGGAGGTGTTGATCTTACTGCATCCTTTCCCTCTAGGGAGAAAAGTTTACAGCCTATTGACTGTGAGATGACAGGAATAGATGGAGACTGGAAACAGTACCAAATATGACATTTGTGAAGTTACAAATGGGAATCATTTAACTTGCTGAAAATCTCCCTTTCTTTCTTCTAAAGGTCAACCTATTTTTGCAGAAACATTAAGCCAGATGTAGAAACACTGCAAGGCCATTAAGGAAGGCTGTGTTGAGGATATGCTGTTATAGTCTCCTTACAGATGATGTCAGTCTTAATTATCAGTGCACATAAATTCTGAAGTTAGAAAACAAGCTCGGCTGTGTAGCATACTGCTCTAATGATGCAAGCATCCTCATTGTAAAGTAGTCAGTGATTGAAGGAGATATCAAGAGATAGCAACTGAGGTCAGGGAGAATATTCTTTTTTTCCTTTCCCCTCAGATGACAATTGCTATTAATTGTAAGTGAACGTTTAGTGAACCTGTGCTGGGTTGCAGCAAGTCAGTTCCATTGCAATCAGCTGTTGGGGCCCTGATGATAAAGCAAGGTCAACACAAAACATCTCCATGTCATAGGCTTTATGTTGGTCTACACTTTTCAATCCATAGTGACCAACTGAGTCAGTTGTATAACTTAAGCAAAGGTAAAAGTACTATTATATGACTACAAAATTGGGCTGCAATTTAAAAAAAATGAACAAGTATTGAGTATGACCAACCCAAGGGTCACTGTTCTCCTACCTCAGTGTTGTCATGCATTGTCTTCATTCATTTATTACTGTCACATACTGTTGTGCACACACAAATGGAAAAACAGCCAGAAGGGTTGTGGCCTGTTGATAGATTTGATGGGAATTAGAGTTCAGACAGTGAAGATGAAGCAGTTTTGGAATGTCAGCAAATGACAGTATCAGATCAAGGTCAGGGAATGTCTGCAGTCCAAGCACCATTGCACCAGCTGGGTGGGGGTAGTGACCAACCATCCCATGGGAATGGAGAGATAGCCCAGCAAGGAGAACTGGGGTAGAAAATGATGAGAGCTCTGATCTGCCAACAGGAGAGCAGGAGGTGGGTTCAGGGCCTGTCCAGGGTGTGTACCAGGAGCTGAAAAGTCTGTCAGATGTTGAGGCCCCTCCCCCTAAGAGGTGTTGCCAGTTGCTAGGAGGCAACACAAGCTGGAGATTCAGTTGTCAGAGCTATGGGAGGGGTGGTGACAGGCAAGGTGCCTTGCCTCTGAACCGGCAACTGAGAAAGTCTCTTAAGCAGGATGAAGATTAAGGGAGGACTCAGAGAGGGTACAAAACTTTACTTTGGGTGAACTCAGAGATGTTTGACAAAAAGGATGTGTAACAATAAAGTATTGAGACATGGAACTCTGAAGGAGCATGTTTACTCAAAAGAAGGACTGCACATTATGACAGACACCAGAAAAAGTCATCGTCTTGCTATATGACCCAATTATTATGGTACAGTAGATTCAAAGATATGCCTGGACTTGAGAAACTGACTTGCAATCCCGGCCTTACAAGGAAGGCCACTGAGGAGCCCAGTGCAGTGATTTTCAAAGTGTTTTTTGGGAAACCTTTCTACATAGTTGTCTCCTAAGAAGCCATTGTATCTCAGCACCTGGCTGTATTATAGGGAATTCTGGGTCAATTTCTAAGACAGAGGCAGTCCCATACTAGTTTTCTGTTGCCTGCCTGACTTCCTTCTGATTTCCAGAGGCATAACTGTGTTAGTGCATTTGCAGCAGAATAACAAACTCAACAGTAAACGCTCTCTCACACACATTATTAAAGATGGTAGTTCTTCCACCAAACTGTATGAGTTATAGAAATATTCATAACCTCTCCTAAATTGCAAATCCAAAGAGGCACTTTTTTCTAGTCCTTGAACCAGACTGGTGCTGAGTAAGGTGGACTGATTTGCCCAAGGTGTCAGTGGTGGCACTTCTTGGAATGAGATTCTATTCTAGAACTGTAATGAATGTTCTGATTCATTTTTCTATGAGCAATTCTGCTAGGCTATGTCCAACAGCTGCACCTCTCTGTTTGAGTGAAGCAATGACACATGTCATTTGAAGCAGGGAAATAGCTGGTGGCTGGTTTGTGTTTGCTGGAATAAAAGCATCATCATCATAATCATCACCATGGTGCTGAGAATTCTCATGGTGGGAATCTCAGGGACTCCCATGAAAAAGCTCAAAAGTCAAAGTAAGATAGAGGGCAACATTTTTCTGACAACATTGGGGAAATTGGTTGGTAAATCCCTGGAAAAAATGTCCTAGTAAATTGAAGATGAAAATCTAGATTGGTGCATAGAATGTTTAAGAAAGGGGCTTTTCACTTCTTTTCCTATTTTCTCCTTTTTCTTGGGAAGTTGTATTGTGGTAGGCCATTAATTGAGACCAAGTGGGGGACTAAATTGTCCCAGGGTTAGGGAATGGGGTGGGGGTAAACCCTGAAAACAAGCAGAGGCTAGCTCTGAACACAGGTCTTGCACCTTCCTGCCCACACAAGGAACTGCTGTTGAGTCTACCCTGCAAGGCAGGTAATGGACTACATCTCCCCCCCCCACTTTTTTTTCTTTTGTGTGTAAGCTTTTCCCTGCTGTACTTGAAGCTTTCTGTCTCTTTAGAATGCAGAGTAAGAGTGAGAGGCAATAAAAATGTTTGCTGCCTGGGCAATGTTGGGTTGGAGCTGGGACTAGTTCCTTTCCTATCTGGGTGTTCTGCCTGTGTGGATGTGACTTGTTCTTATTGACAGCATGCCTTAAAGCCTCAGCAGGGGATCCCAAGCCTTTTGGGGTGATTGGATGGGTGGGCACCTCCTTTTGAGATGTGTTGCTCCCCAAGATTGCTTGACATGGTGATTTGGTGGAGAGTACAGGGCAACATTCTGGGAGATTTGGCAGGAGTGCAAAAAAGTGGGGGCAGTTCTGTGGAGCACATGCTTGGGAGAAACTAGATCATGACCAAGTCGATACCAGGCTTGGTTGCTAGAGCACCTGGTGATTTGAGAAGAATGCAACAGCAAGTTTTCCCTGAAGGTGGGAAATGGCCAACCCAAACCTAGGGAAAACTGCCAGTTGTTGGCACTATGAAGTTTTTAGCTCTATGGCCAGACCAGGGAGTTGAGAAGATGCTCTATCAGACAAGTATTGTCACTTTGGTAGTGCTGCAGAAGCTGCACACACACACACAGCTCCTGAGCATATGGAAAGTACAAGTGCCTTTGGGAGTTGAGTTGGCTCTGCTTTCAGCCACCAGACAAGAGCATTCATCCCAGGCAGAGTGAATCCATCCCCTGAGGCAAAGGCAAATGTGGACTAACATTCAAACTGGAGTTTGTGCAAATGAGTTATGGAGAAGGCTTTAGAGCCATCTCCCATGAATAGAGGAAAGGCAGTTGTTGAAGAAAGAGGAAGAACTGATGGTGCTAAAAGCTTATATTGCATCCTGGAGAACATCTGTGTAGAGAGATGATTGTTTTAAAACATCCTTTTAGCACTCTTAACAAGGGGCTAGGCCACTAGGGGAAGGCAAACATAGTAAAAAGCAACAATGTTGTCAGGCATGAATCATGTTTTGTATCAACTGCCAGGAAAGACAGAAAAAAAAAAAAAAAAGCTACAAGAAGGCAAACTTGCCTCTCTGTCCAGAGATTTGTATGATTTTTTTCTCTCTTTCTCACTTGGTTTTTGAGCAGGGTTAAAATCCATGTTTTCAATTCTGAGACTATAAACTTGTCATTGCAATGCCAAGACTGAATGTTTAGATAGGAATAGGTGAAACTCTTAAGTATGGAAGGAGATATCTCACATCATGTGAAGTTCAGGTTTAGAACAGTCTTTATGTAAATACATTATTGATTGCCTTGCAGGTACCTGGGAAGGTAGCTGTGGTTAATTGTGTCATTCAATTGGTTAAAGATACAGGAAAAAAAAAAAAAAAAAACTGGATGACTGAATTGCCAAATCTGTAACAGTCCCAATTTTTGAGGTTACTATTTTACCTTTTGTTAACAAAAAGTCAGTTTTCATTAGCAGTATGTCCAAATACTGTTGATGTACCTATCAGGCCCCCAAATCAGAAGAAGAATC
Source organism: Varanus komodoensis (assembly GCF_004798865.1). NCBI lineage: Eukaryota > Metazoa > Chordata > Lepidosauria > Squamata > Varanidae > Varanus > Varanus komodoensis. The sequence goes on along the minus strand of NW_025336100.1, from coordinate 1,013,854 downwards.
CGGGAAACCAAAAGGTGTGTTTTATACCACTTTGTAGTGATTCCACTCCTACCTGGTGAACTGGGTCCAGAAGGTGGTGCTGGGGGATAGTTGCTCTAGACCATGGCAATTATGCCATGGGGTTCTGCAGGACTATATACTGTCCCCCATGCTCTTTAACATCTACATGAAACTGCTGGGTGAGCTCATCCAGAGGTTTAGGCTGAGATCACAGCAATATGCTGATGAAACTGAGTTCTACCTCTCATTCACATCAAATCCAGGTGAGGTGGTGTCTGTCCTAAACCAATGCCTGAGCTTGATAATGGTCTGGATGAGGGCCAATAAATTGAGGCTCAAGTCAGACAAAATGGAAGTACTGTTGGTGGGTGGTCAGTCAGATGGGTTGAATGGCCTACACCCTGTCCTGGACAGGGTTGTGCTTCCACTAAAGGACAGGGTTCACAGTTTGGGGGTGTTCCTGGATCTAAAGCACTCACTTGAGTATCAAGTGGACATGGTGACCAGGAGCACCTTCTTCCAACTGTGGCTAATTTACCAATTATGGCCATATCTCAAAAGACAAAGCTTAGTCACAGTCATGCATGCCCTGGTAACACCCCAATTGGATTATTGTAACTCACTTTATGTGGAACCGCCTTTGAAGATGTCCCGGACATTCCAACTGGTACAAAATAGGGCCATGTGATTGTTGACAAGAACTAGTTCACAAGGACATATTAAACAAGTTCTATACCAACTACCCCCTTCATGGATCACTGCCTTGTCCTGGCGAAAGGGGCTTGTGTAGCTCAATGAAGCTATAAGCTAAGCTGTGCAGGGCCATCCAAGATGGACAGGTCATAGCAGAGAGCTCTGACAAAAGTTGATTACTGGAGAAGGAAATGGCAACCCACTCCAGCATCCTTGCCATGAAAACCCCATGGACAGTACAAAAAGGCAAAAAGATATGACGCCGGAAGATGAGCCCCTCAAGTTGGAAGGTGTCCAATGTGCTACTAGGGAACAGCAGAAGGCTAGTACTTGTAGCAGAGGAAAGAATGAAGCGACTGGGTCAAAGCCAAAAGGACACTTAGTTGCGAATGTATCTGCTGGTGAAAGGAGAGTCCAATGCTGTAAAGATCAATACTCCATAGGAACCTGGAATATAAGATCTATGAATCAAGGCAAGCTGGACGTGGTCAATCAAGAGATGACACGACTGAAAATCGACATCTTAGGAATCAGTGAACTAAAATGGACAGGAATGGGTGAATTTAATTCAGATGACCATCAGGTATACTACTGTGGGCAAGAATCCCTCAGAAGAAATGGAGTAGCCTTCATAGTCAATAAAAGAGTAGGAAAAGTAATACTGGGATACAATCTCCAAAATGATAGAATGATCTCAGTTTGAATCCAAGGCAATCCATTCAACATCACAGTAGTCTAAGTTATGACCCAACCACTGGTGCTAGAGAGGCTGAAATTGAACAGTTCTATGAAGGCCTACAACATCTTCTAGAATTAACACCAAAAAATGATGTCCTTATCATCATGGGAGATTGGGATGCTAATGTACGAAGTCAAAAGATAACGGGAATAACAGGCAAGTTTGGCCTTGGAGTACAAAATGAAGCAGGCACAGACTGGTAGAATTTTGTCAAGAGAATACGATGGTCATAGCAAACACTCTTTTCCAACAACCCAAGAGATGACTCTACACGTGGACATCACCAGATGGTCAACACAGAAATCAGA
>NW_025336100.1:1007997-1012014 GCF_004798865.1 Varanus komodoensis | reverse complement strand
CTTCTAGAATTAACACCAAAAAATGATGTCCTTATCATCATGGGAGATTGGGATGCTAATGTACGAAGTCAAAAGATAACGGGAATAACAGGCAAGTTTGGCCTTGGAGTACAAAATGAAGCAGGCACAGACTGGTAGAATTTTGTCAAGAGAATACGATGGTCATAGCAAACACTCTTTTCCAACAACCCAAGAGATGACTCTACACATGGACATCACCAGATGGTCAACACAGAAATCAGATTGAAAGTGGAAGTGGTTAACGCTTCTCTGAAGGAGGGTTGGGTACCTGCCCCTTTAAAGGAGGCGGTAGTCCGGTCCTGAAGAAAGCATCACTGGATCCAGAGATGGCCACTAATTATAGACCAGTGGCCAACATCCCGTTTCTGGGCAAGGTGTTGGAGCGGGTGGTGGTGGGACAACTTCAAGCTCTCTTGGATGAAACTGATTATCTGGACCCATTTCAGTCCAGTTTCAGACCTGGGTACAGTACTGAATCTGCCTTGGTCGCCCTGTACGATGACCTGTACAGGGAGAAGGACAGGGGGAGTGCGTCCCTGTTGGTTTTTCTGGACCTCTCAGCGGCTTTTGATACCATTGACCATGGTATCCTTCTGGATAGGCTAGCGGGATTGGGGGTCGGAGGCACTGCTTTGCAGTGGTTCCGCTCCTATCTCAATTATCGTTTCCAGAAGGTGGTGCTAGGGGACAATGGCTCTGCACCATGGCATGTCCATTTTGCCCCCTTTGCTGTTTAACATCTACATGAAACTGCTGGGAGAGGTCATCAGGAGGTTTGAGCTGCGGAATCATCAGTACGCTGATGATACCCAGCTCTACCTCTCGTTTTCCACCAATCCAGGTGAGACAGTGGCTGTGCTGAACCGGTGCCTGGCGGAGGTAATGGCCTGGATAAGGGCCAATAAACTGAAGCTCAATCCAGACAAGACGGAGGTTCTGTTGGTTGGTGGATCGGGCTTCGGTGAGGGTGAATTGAACCTAGTCCTGAATGGGGTTGCACTCCCTCTTAGGGACAAGGTCCGCAGCTTGGGAGTGCTCCTTGACCCAGAGCTTTCACTGGAAGCTCAGGTGACAGCGGTGGCGAGGAGCGCTTTCTTTCAGCTTTGGCTGATCCATCAGCTGCGCCCTTACCTGGAGTACGACTGCCTGGTCACAGTGACACACGCGTTGGTGACTTCCCGCCTTGACTTCTGTAACGCGTTCTACGTGGGTCTGCCCTTGAAGACGGTCTGGATACTTCAGTTGGTTCAAAATAGAGCTGCCAGGCTGCTGATGGGGACTGGGCATTATGTTCACATGACTCTATTTCTCCGTCAGCTTCACTGGCTTCCCATTGAAGTCCAGGCCCAATTCAAGGTGTTGGTGATGACCTATATAGCCCTAAACGGCTTGGGTCCTGCTTACCTGAAGGAGCGCTTACGTCCATAAATGCCGTCCCGCCCCCTGAGATCAGTGGGAGAGGCCCTTCTCCGGGAACCCTTCGTGAAGGAAATTAGGAGGGTAAGTACTCAGAGGAGGGCTTTCTCTGTGGTGGCGCCCAATCTATGTAATGCGCTCCCCAGAGAGGTCCACCTGGCGCCATTGTTATTTGTTTTTCGGTGCCAGGCAAAGACCTTTTTATTCAAACATCATTTTAACTGTTAATAGTATTTATTTATTTTATTCTTTGGCCAGGGTGACTTATTTTATATTGTTAACTTGTTTTATATTGTTAATGTATAGTATTTTAATTGTTTTATTTGTGAGCCAACCCGAGGCTTCGGCGAATGGGGCGGCATAGAAATTTTCAAAATAAATAAAATAAAATAAATTGACTATGTGCTCTGCAGCCAAAGATAGAGAAGCTCTATACAGTCAGTAAAAACTAAACGAGGAGCTGACTGTGGCTCAGATCATGAGCTTCTTGTTGCAAAATGTAGGCTTAAATTGAAGAAAGTAGGGAAAAGCACTAGGCCACTCAGGTATGACCTAAATCATATCCCTGATGACTATACAGTAGAGGTGACAAACAGATTTAAGGAATTAGATCTGATAGAGTGCCTGAAGAACTATGGATAGAGGTTCGCAACATTGTACAAGAGGTAGCAACTAAAACCATCCCAAAGAAAAAGAAATGCAAGAAAGCAAAATGGCTATCTGAGGAAGCTATATAAATAGGTGAGGAAAGTGAAAGGCAAGGGAAAAAGGGAAAGATACACCCAATTGGATGCAGAATTCCAGAGAACAGCTGGAAGAGATAAGAATGCCTTCTTAAATGAACAGTGTAAAGAAATAGAAGTAAACAACAGAATAGGGAGGACCAGAGATCTTTTCGAGAAAATTGGAGATATGAAGGGAACATTTCATGCAAAGATGGGCATGAGAAAAGACCAACAGGCAGAAGAGATTAAGAAGAGGTGGCAAGAAGAACTATACAATAAAGAACTTAATGTCCCTGATAAACATGACGGGGAGGTCACTGACCTCGAGCCAGACATTCTTGAATGTGAAGTCAAATGGGTCTTAGGAAGTCTGAGCAACAAACAAAGCTAGTGGAGGAGATAGTATTCCAGCTGACCTATTCAAAATCATAGAAACATAGAAACAGAGCGAGCCAGAAGGGGCCTCCTGGGCCATCTAGTCTGACCTCCGGTACCAGTCGGCTCTGCTCACGACATGCCCACCATGTGCACATCCAGCCTATCCATGAACACCCACACCGATGGGACCTCAATGACCTCTTGTGGAAGCCCATTCCACACCCTCGGGGTCCTAACTGTCAGGAAATGCTTCCTGGCATCCAAATGGAACCTTGGCTCCCTGAGCTTTGCTCCATTGGAGCGTGTCCTGCCTTCCTCTGCAGGGGAGAACAGGTCTCCAACCATCTCCATGTGACATCCCCTCACATAGTTGTATGTTGCCAACATATCCCCTCTGAGTCTCCTCTTCGCCGGGCTGAAGAGACCGAGTTCCCTCAGTCTCGCCTCATACCCCATCCCCTGCAAACCGGCCACCAACCTTGTGGCCCTACACTGCACTGACTCTAACCTGGCTATATCCTTTCTGTAATGAGGGGCCCAAAACTGAACACAATACTCCAGTTGTGGGCACACCACAGTCATATAGAGTAGTAGGAATACCTCTCTTGATCTAGAAGCCACACTTCTAGCTATGCAACCAAGGGTGACGTTCGCCCCATTGACCACCGCATCACACTGCTGACTCATGTTTAGCCAGCAGTCAACCAGTACCCCAAGGTCCCTTTCATAAGTGCTGATCTCCAGACAGTTGTCACCTAACCTGTACTTATGACCGTGATTCCTATGCCCCAAGTGCAAGACCTTGCACTTATCCACATTGAACACCATCCTCTTGTCTCCTGCCCACTTCCGTAGTCTGTCCAGATCCTTTTGGATCTGGAGTACCTGCTCCTCAGTTGTGGCTACTCCTCCAGTTTTAGGGTCATCTGTGAATTTGATCAGCAGACTGTCCACCCCTTCTTCCATGTCATTAATGAAAAGATTAAACAGGATCGGCCCCAGGACAGAGCCCTGGAGGACCCTGCTTGTCACTGGCCGCCATCCCGATGATTCCCCACTAGTGGTTACCTTCTGCTTTCGGTCAGTCAACCATGCCCTACTCCACCGGATGTAGAGTGATCCTCAAAATCCTACTCCAGTGATGCTCAAAATCCTACAAGCTAGGCTCCAGCAGTATGTGGACCAAGAACTACCTGAAGTACAGGCAGGGTTTCAAAGAGACAGAGGAACTAGAGATCAAATTGCCAACATATGTTGGATCATGGAGAAAACTAGGGAGTTCCAGAAAAACATCTACTTTGCTTCATTGGCTATGCTAAAGCCTTTGATTGTGTGGATCACAAGAAATTGTGGCAAGTTCTTAAAGAGATGGGAGTACCAGACCACCGTATTTGTCTCAAGAAGCAACAGTGAGAACTGGACATGGAATCACTGATTGATTCAAAATTGAAAAAGGAGTTTGGCAAAGTTGTATACT
>NW_025336100.1:838717-1007897 GCF_004798865.1 Varanus komodoensis | reverse complement strand
AGTATACAACTTTGCCAAACTCCTTTTTCAATTTTGAATCAATCAGTAATTCCATGTCCAGTTCTCACTGTTGCTTCTTGACCCGCATATAGGTTTCTCAAGAGACAAATACGGTGGTCTGGTACTCCCATCTCTCTAAGAACTTGCCACCATTTGTTGTGATCCACACAATCAAAGGCTTTAGCATAGTCAGTAAAGCAGAAGATGTTTTTCTGGAACTCCCTAGCTTTCTCCATGATCCAGCGTATGTTGGCAATTTGATTTCTAGTTCCTCTTTCTCTTTGAAATCCTGCCTGTACTTCTGGTAGTTCTCTGTCCACATACTGCTGGAGCCTAGTTTGTAGGATTTTGAGCATAATTTTGCTAGCATGTGAAATGAGTGCAATGATGCGATAGTTTGAACGTTCTTTGGCATTGCCCTTCTTTGGGATGGGAATGTAAACTGTCCTTTTCCAATCCTGTGGCCACTCTTGAGTTTTCCAAATTTGCTGGCATATTGAGTGTAGCACATTTACTGCATCGTCTTTTAGAATTTTGAATAGCTGTGCTGGAATACCATTGCCTCCACTAGCTTTGTTGTTGCCCAGACTTCCTAAGGCCCATTTGACTTCACATTCCAGGATGTCTGGCTTGACGTCAGTGACCACTCCATCGTGGTTATCAGGGATGTTAAGCTGTTTCTTGTATAGTTCTTCTGTGTAACCTTGCCACCTCTTCTTAATCTCTTCTCCCTCTGTTAGGTCCCTCCATTTTGGTCTTTTAGCATGCCCATTTTGGTCTTTTAGCATGCATCTTTGCTCTTCATATCTCCAATTTTCTTGAAGCGATCTCTGGTCCTCCCTATTCTATTTTTTCCCTCTATTTCTTTGCACTGTTCATTTAAGAAGGCATTCTTTTCTCTTCCAGCTGTTCTCTGGAATTCTGCATTCAATTGGGTGTATCTTTCCCTTCCTCCCTTGTCTTTCACTACCTTTCTTTCCTCAGCTATTTGTAAAGCTTCCTCAGACAGCCATTTTGCTTTCTTGCATTTCTTTTTCTTTGGGATGGTTTTAGTTGCTACGTCTTGTACTATGTTGCAAACCTCTGTCCATAGCTCTTCAGGCATTCTGTCTATCAGATCTAATTCCTTAAATCTATTTGTCACCTCTACTGTATATTCATCAGGGATATGATTTAGGTCATACCTGAGTGGGCTAGTGCTTTTCCCTACTTTCTTCCATTTAAGCCTAAATTTTGCAACCAGAAGCTCTTGATCTGAGACACAATCAGCTCCTGGTCTAATTTTTACTGACTGTATAGAGCGTCTCCATCTTTGGCTGCAGAGCACATAGTCATTCTGATTTTTGTGTTGACCGTCTGGTGATGTCCATGTGTAGAGTCGTCTCTTGGGTTGTTGGAAAAGAGTGTTTACTATGACCATTGTATTCTCTTGACAAAATTCCACCAGCCTGTGCCCTGCTTCCTTTTGTATTCCAAGGCCAAACTTGCCTGTTATTTCAGTTATCCTTTGGCTTCCTACTTTAGCATTCCAATCCCCCATGATGATAAGGACATCATTTCTTCGTGTTAATTCTAGAAGGTGTTGTAGGCCTTCATAGAACTGGTCAACTTAAGCCCCTTCAGCACCAGTGGTTGGGGCATAGACTTGTGATGTTGAATGGTTTGTCTTGGATTCAAACTGAGATCATTCTGTCATTTTGGAGTTTGTATCCCAGTACTGCTTTTCCTACTCTTTTATTGACTAGGAATGCTATTCCATTTCTTCTGACGGATTCTTGCCCACAGTAGTATACCTGATGGTCATCTGAATTAAATTCACCCATTCATGTCCATTTTAGTTCACTCATTCCTAAAATGTCGATGTTCAGTCTTGTCATCACTTGTTTGACCACGTCCAGCTTGCCTTGATTCATGGATCTTACATTCCAGGTTCCTATGGAGTATAGATTTGCAGCATCGGACTTTCCTTTCACCACCAGATAAATCTGCAACTGAGTGTCCTTTCAGCTTTGACCCAGTCGCTTCACTCTTTCTAGTGCTACTAGTACTAGCCCTCTGCTCTTCCCCAGTAGCATATTGGACACCTTCCGACCTGTGGGGCTCATCTTCCGGTGTCATATCTTTTTGCCTTTTGGTACTGTCCATGGGGTTTTCATGGCAAAGATACTGGAGTGGGTTGCCATTTCCTTCTCCAGTGGATCACGTTTTGTCAGAGTTCTCTGCTATGACCTGTCTGTCTTGGGTGGCCCTGCATGGCATAGCTCATAGCTTCATTGAGCTGTGGAAGCCCCTTCGCCACAACAAGGCTGTGATCCATGAAGGAGAGGGTCAGATTGCATAGGCCTTAATGGTGGCTTTCTTGCATTTTACATACCCAAGAACAAATAAGTAACTAGGCAATTATATGCTTCAGCTTCCTGCTTTTCATTGCCTAATTTACTGCATGTCTGCAAAACTCTGACATTTCATTTGCATTTCAATTGCCAGCTTTGAAAATTTCTAACACTTCAAATACCCCCCCCCCCCCCCATATTTAGCCTGGAAATATTTTTCTGCCTGATGAGTATGCTTTAGGAATTTCCCATTCTGCCAACTTGTGGAAGGATTTATGGTTGATGACAGAAGCAATTACTGAGGCATGGCAAAGCACCTTGACTTAAATTCAGCAATTTTTCCCACATAAAGGAAAGAAATATTGAGACTCAATGAAGTGAACATTTCTTATGAATCAGGTAAGATATAAAAGATGGTGTTTCTGACTGAGCAATCTGAATTGTTGCAAAAGTTTTTACAGTTTAGGAGACTATGTCTTAGATGTCCTTGTGCTTAAGTGTTAGAATTAAAATCAAACAGAAGTTATATATTGGATTGCCTGGATTGGTTTCTGGTAGTGTAATTGGTTAGATTACAATTTAAAGTCCCTTTTAAACTTGGTAATGAAGTTCTACTTTAATTAACCCAATCTCACAGTAGTCAGGCAGCAGAGGAAGTGGTGATAGCCACTGCTCTCCTCTTTTGCTGTTCTTCCCTCTCCTGACACTTCCACCCGTCTCCTCCAGTCCTCACCCTGGTGGCCGCCCTTTTTTTCTCATTGCCACCCCATCACTACTGTCTTCCTCAAGACATCCACTCAGGAAGGCTGCCTGCGCAAGCGCACTAGTGGGTTAAGTAAATTGCTAAATTCCTCTGCTATTGTGCAGGGAAAGAGTGGAACAAGCTTCCTGCAGGCTCTCATGTTACTCAAATCCTGCTGAAAAGATTCTCTTTGTCCAAATGTAATCTCCTTCCTCTGAATGTTAAAAACTGTGCTTGGGACCTGTCACAATTCACATCACTTGACTGTTTATATGCTAATCAGTCACTAAACACACCTATATCTGCAACTCCCCCCCCCCCCAAAGGCCAACCATGGATAAATTGAAGTAAAGTTTCTGAAGAAAACCAAACATTTAATGATAAGTGGGTAGATTCATTTGCTTTTACTGCTGATGAACTTATGGGGTTTGCTGTTTAATGCATGCAGCCCTTTAGCACTGACTTTGACTCCGCAGGAAGCTGTTCTCCTATTCAAAATATATGAAAGGAGTCCTACTAGTGTATAATGTAAGATTAAAAACAACAGTTTTCAGTGACTAAACAAGAGCTGCAGCTAAAGCATAATGAAGATATAGCATCAGTGCTTTTTTTGTTAAAAAAAAAAAAAAAGGTGCCAGAACTCACGAACTCACGTCGCCACCGGCAATAAGCACACACACCAATCCCAAGCCAAGCAGGAGCAGCGTCCCAAGCAGCTCTCTCTCACTATCAGATAGCAGATAGCAGGCACAATAGCAGCCTGCAGGCACTATGTTAATGATGTTTGCTGCTGAGCTGCTACGCAGTTCAAAATCAAAATCACTTTGTAAAATCCATTGAAAAAAAGGTGGCGGAATGCTGTTCCAGTGCTTTGTATGACAAAAAAGCCCTGCATAGCATTAAGGTTAAAAACGATATATGTAGTGTTATCTTCACTTTAGATGTCAAAAGGGTTTTGTGGCTCCCGGTGTTTTCTATTGTGTGGGAAACGGGTCCAAATGGCTCTTTGAGTGTTAAAGGTTGCCGACCCCTGCTACAGGCAATGATGGCAGGCAAGGGTGTATTTTACCTCCGTATTCATTCAGTCTGTACACAGTACATAACATGAGGAAAGCTTATGTAGGATCAGAAAAAGTGAAACTTAGCAGAAGATACATCACTAATTTAAGATATGCAGATGTTACCATCCTACTGGAAGAAAGCAGCCATGAACTGAAATGACTTCTGATGAAAATGAAAGTAGAAAATGCAAAGAGTGGACTGCAGCTGAACATTAAGAAAACAAAGATTGTGCCCACTGAAGAATTATACAACTTAAAGGTTAGCAATGAAGAAATTGAAATTGGGAAAGTTTTCCTATCAAAGCAAATAGAATCTGAAGCTTAGAAATACCAGCAAGACTGAGGCTTGGAAGGGCAGCAAAGAAGCAACTACAAAAGATCATCAAATGTAAGGAGACCAAGCCAAGATCATCCACAATCTTCTATCCCCAATCATATTGGTGTAAAAGCTGAACAGTGAAGAAAGCTGACAGGAAGAAAACTGATGTATTTGACAGAAAGACAAACAAGTGGGTCCTAGATCACTTTGACTGAGGCGGACATGGCAAAACTGAGACTGCTGTATGTTGGGAACATCATGAGAAGACAAGGCTCATTGGAGAAGACATGCTAGGGAAAGTTGAAGGCAGAAGAAGTGGAAGGCCACATAGGAGATGGATTGATTCTATAAAGGAAACCACAGCCTTGAATTTAGAAGAACTGACAGGGCTGTAAAAAATGACTTGATGGCATGTAACAACAACAGTGTAAAAGTATACAGAAAAGAATCCTTCTAAAACCACATTTCAACTTTTTTTTTGTCAGTGGCATGTCCAAAACTATGAAGTAAAAATGTATCAAATCAACCATTGCACTGCTTGAATCTCAACAAAATAATCAGATTTTTAAAAAGCAATTGATGCCACTGGTGCTCTGCCAGTCTGCAGCTGTTTCAAGGACGGAAACACAGCCATGAAACTACTGCAGTATAACCAAGAAGGCTATATTTTAATTTTCAGTACACATATTTTGGACTTTGCTTAACCAATTTGGGCAACTATATTAATCAAGTAATAGGTGAGTTTTGGAATCAGTTGGAGGCAGAGCAATTGCTCCATGGCAAGATACTAATTTATGTTTGCTAATTGCCAGCATACAAACATGTGCCACAGATGGATGCACATTAATCCTCCAATGGAAGAATATGAATTCAGGCCATAGTGGTGAGTATTACTTCCTTTTTAAAAAACATAATTATTCTCTTGAGACTCAGGTGGAAGGAGAAAATTGCTTAAATTTGCTTAAAGCTATGGAGAAAATTGGAAACAATGAGAAATTGCTTAAAGCTATGGAGCACAGCAATGTAAGGTGGAGAGGGTGGAGATGGTTCCCCTCCCTCATTTGTAAAGAGTAGATCTCCAGTTCCACTTTATATGTGAATGGGCAAACACATATTTCACATACCCAAGTCTGCTCCAACTATTGGGTTTGGCTCAATCAAACTCTGTTCCTTATTATCTCTTTTTTCTCATTTATAGCAATGTGCTGCTACAGTTATTTACAGTATGATTAGTAGATCACAACACCGCAGTATTCTGCTGATTATGACAAACCCCACTGCAGAAATTGTGTTTTGCACAAGTTTTCTTCATTTGGAGGTTTAAATCCTAATTATGCTGTGTGCTGCAAGAATTCTAGTGAAATTCTGTAGATACAGCATATCCAGGGTTTACAAAGTGCAGCAGCTCTGTCCTATCTCAGCAAGTTCATTTTCTGGTACACCTCAAGACCCCTTAATGAAATAACTGGAATCAATAATATCTGCCATTGTGCTACTCTTAGGATGGATTTCTGCAAAGTTGTTCACTGTAGATGTCTGTGCATTGCTAAGGAACCTGGTACATGAATCTTTTCATGCTTACACTGCTGGAATGAGAAAATAATTTGAAAATAAAGAAAAGTTTATCTCTCCATATTGTATGAAACTAGGGGCTTCTGGGTTTCCTAGACTGTGAGATATCATACAGGTTTTTATCGTATTAAGAATAAATTCCTGTTACACTGTAGTTTCAGGTTACATGGGTACAGTTAGCTAAATGAATGCTTCAAGGAAATAATTATTGACTCCTTTTCATTTGAAATCCATCCATTTCTTCCCTCTCTCCACAAAGTCATTGCTATTTTTCAAATTATTTGACTGCTGTGTGGGATCAATAAATCCTTGCTCTTATGTTCTCTCTTCACTTGCCCTTCCATTGCTGAGAAATCAATAATACAGGTAGGAATGCAAAACACGAATGAAAATTAAGATGGCTGCATTTTCCAGTTGTTGAGTTGGTGGGTAGGACTCCAGAGATAAAAAGAGCGGCTGCCACTGAGTGAGAAATGTAAAGTATGCCAAGAACTTCCCAAACTGTGCGCATTGATTGTTTACTGTACATTCTAATACTGACCTGCTGAGCAAAGCAGGTGTTTTACTGTTGGCACCATCCTCCACTTCCCAGTATTTTATGACCTATATGAACAGGAGGGATGTGATGTTAGGCCATCTTGGATAAAATAACCCCTGGCAACCAAAGAGTTAAGGCAAAGTGAGTTGAAGTTTGTATAACCTGCAGTGCAATCTTGGATGTGTCTACTTGGAAGTAAGTCCCATTGAGTTCAGTGGAGCTTATTCTCGGAGAAGTGAATAAGTATTACTGCATAGATGATCTGGTTTTGCATACAGAAATGCCACTGAACCTGGTACTGATTTTTCATGATAACGTTTTGTCATAGGGACAAAAACAATTCAGTTCTTCTTCCTCAGGGAACATTTCTAAGAAATTCTCATAGTTTTTGAGATGGATCTCCACCTGTAGCATCTTCTTCCTTACTTAGCAGAAATGACTCTTCTCTTTTGCTCTTTCCAGACCAAATTCCATTTCTAGGCTCCTTCCATTCACCTTTTTCTCACAGCATCCACATTTCTGTGCAACATGGAGCAATAGGCAGGACACATATGTGGCTTGATTTTTGCTTCTGGAAACAAAGTTTCTTTATTGTTGATAATTGCTTTAGCCTGTTGAATGGACCAAAAAACCATAGCTAGTCTTGACATTTGTTGTTGTCTTAACAAGCAGCAGTTTTAGACCTTGGACGTAGTGGTCTTATGAGGCAGAGGGAGGCTTAGACAGTTGTGTAATACACACCTAATGTTTCTTATCTTCATACCACCATTTCATGCTTTACAGTTGCTTAAACATTCTGAATATGTTGGAGCAAACAACAAATATTTGCCATCTCTGATTTAAAGAAAAAGAATTTTTCTGCAATGTGCAGTTTCACATTTTCACCACAGAATAATCTAGTGTCCAGGAAAATGGAATAACATGGACTTTGCTTCTTCTGCTCCAATGTGAAACATGTTGGTTTGGAAAGAAACACCATTTAATGCAGAAAGGGATAATAAAAATAAGTAGCAAATATGCATCTGTAGCTGGATATGCCCCTTGCCAGCTGCCCCGAGTAGAGCATGTTTAAAATAAGAATAAAGCGTTTTGCAGCAAGTAGCATCAGCCATGGTAGGTCCTGTTGTGGTGGGTCATCCCAATCCGTTCCCTGCTGCTGCAACATCTGCCACTCTGGGTGGTCATCTGGGGCTCCTGGCTGTGGAGTCCAGGTCCTTGGCCTCAATCTCTGGCCCAAGCTGGACAACTGAAGTAGAACCTCTAGAGCAGAAGATGGGGGTTAGACAGGTGGAGAAGGCCCTCAATTGCTAGCTCTGATGGCACAAATTCTTTCATCTACATCTCTTCCAAAGCCCTCAGGCAATATGATGCAAGAGAACCAGAAGCTAACTATTCTGTATGATGTGGAATTATAGATAGATGGGCATGTATAGCTCCCTCCTGCAACATAGAGGCAATAATATGGATCCTACCTTACAGGCTTGTTGTAAGGATTAGTAAGCTAACAAATATGAAGAGCTGCTGAAAATGCAGTTTTGCTAAGTAGGAGGAAGAAAAGTTTTTAATTATTGCTGTTGGAGAAAATCACAAGGCTGAAATTTATGGAGTAGCATACTTGTTTTAGAAACAAGGTAATATAATTCAGATGCATCTTTTTATCACTGTTTTTTTTGAAAGGGAACCAGGGCCCCTTTTACTGTATTGTAACTACTGGTGACCATTTTGGGGGAAAATAAAAACAAAAATAAAAAAATGTATTTTTATTTCTTGGAAAAATGTAAAAACATTAGCCAAAAGCAGTAAAAGTACATGACAGATTGAAATAAATGTCCCATTGAATTAAATGGCTAATTTACCCAAATGAGTATGCTGCTAACCTTTTGCTTCCATGGAAACTAGTAGGATATACTTAAACATGTACAGGCTATGCTGTTAGTTGACCAATCCCCTTCTTTTAACAAAATAATTGTTTAGGTATAAACCAAAACCTACACACACACACACACACACACACATGGCTTTTATGTCTTCAGCTCCTTTTAATAACACAGCAGAATTAAAATAACTTCAATGTATGCCCACTCTTGGAGCCCACTAATTAAAACCTGTCATGTCAGATTAGACAGTAAACAGAACTATGGGTCACTTCTGAACAGCTGCAAAACTATTGTTGCTGTTATTATTACAGTTACACCTGCCTTTCTTTCCCTTACAAGGAACCCAAAGTGGAGAAAAAAGCATATCCTTTGGAGCAACAAAACATTAGGTGGAAGGGAAAGCATCAAAGCATTGAGGGCTGTCTCAGGTGAAAAGCATCTACTGAAGAGAGGGTTACATATTGCTCCCCTGTACAATCTCTCCTGCAAATTGTACCCCCTCAAACTCCCCCCCCCCAAAAAAAAACCAGTTTGGCAGAGAGCAATGTTCTGGACACCACTGTGATTACAGGTGCAATTGGATGCAAGTTTAGACAGAAAAAACTTCTACAACTCCTGGCATTCCCCAGCTAGCCATGTTGCCTAAATATGCATAGGATTATACCCTCCATGTTTATTTCTACCCTCAAAGATTCACATGTGGCACTTTGACTTAGGTTGTGGTTTATTTGGGGTTGGTCTTCAGCCTTTCTGAAATGCATGTCAAGTCCTTTCAAATGTATGTTGGATCAGTGCTACAAACTGGCAAGTCAATCCAAAAATAAAGATAATACTCCATTAACTGAACCCATGGGAAGAAATTTGGGAATGCAAGCTTGACACCTCCTTTCAAGGCCTGAGAAGTTATGAATTTCCAGTTGCACAGAACAGCAGCTGCCAGAAGAAAGCATGCTCTTCTCTACAGCTGATCTTCAAGACAAATTGTCTCACTAAATTCTGAAGCATTGTTATAGAGAGAAATTTTCTTAAAATATATTCTTCTGGGAAGACTAAACAATTACTGTGGTTATGTGGATGATGATAATTGCAACAAATGTAGCTGGGAATGGTACATCAAGCTTGTATGCCACTAAATGCTGCCTGCACATCCAAGCAATTTCACAATCACACACATTAATCTGCACCTCACAGCATTTGCAGTCAGCTTTTCTTCTGAAGCCTCTTGCACCTGTTTACTGTAGTAATCATGCTATGTCCATTTACTTGAAGAAGCAGGTGGAGGCAACAGTCACAGATATTATGTGGTGGGGAAATATTTATCCATTATTTACTGGTAATATGTATATACTGCTTAATATAATAACATCTTTAAAAGGTTCACTTATAAATATTAAAATACACTATTAAATACACTAGTGCAGTAACAATACAGGAAAAGTAAGACACAGTAGCATAAGATAATTGCAATTCCTGACAAGTCAGAGAAAATCTGGGTGAGCAAGTGAATTTTCAGGAGGTGTTTAAAGCATGCCACATTTTCTGCTGCTCCATCTGCACAGGGAATGGTTTCCCAAGTGTGGCCACTACCACAGAGAAGGCTAGTGTAGTGTCATGTGGCATTGGTAC
Source organism: Varanus komodoensis (assembly GCF_004798865.1). Lineage (NCBI taxonomy): Eukaryota > Metazoa > Chordata > Lepidosauria > Squamata > Varanidae > Varanus > Varanus komodoensis. Next base: position 997,829 of record NW_025336100.1, on the reverse strand, counting down.
CTTGTCAGGTCACAGAGGCTGTCGAGAACAGGTTTCTCCCCTGTCATCCTCTGCTCTTCCCAGCAGTTCAAGACAAAAGGCTTCCAACTGCAGACTTTATTTATGGTAAAGTGAACTGGCCAGGCTGGTCTTGGGATACAGCAGGAGCATTGGAGAGGTTATTTGCAAAAGACAATTCCTCTAGTTAATAAGCCAGTTAGTGAGAGGGATAGAAAGTCTCATTCAGGTTAAGAAGTGGATTCCAAGCTGAATCTCCTTCTCCCTTCCCAACCAACCAGAGTGAACTTGACCTTCAGGGAGCTGAGCTGTCCACTGCTTGTGGGCCAGACAGTATGAAGAATGCATGCTACTCAATTATTGCATTATTCAATTGCTCTGATGGCAGACCCTGGAACTAATCAAGAATCTTCTTTCCATATTTGATTCTGCTGGCTCAATGGAGTTTCTCACTGAACCAGACATGGTCTGGTTCTCATTAGCTGCTTGACTTATCTCAAGGCTTGTTGGCCTTTATATTTCAGTCAAGAAGTCCAACCCCTATTGCACTACAAAAAGCTACTGTATTTTCTCAGTTCCTTTCTATTGTAGTGCAATGGAACATGTAGAAAGGCAGAGAAAGGAAACACTGGCAGGGGGAACCATGTGTAAAGGAGCCAATCACTCTACAAAGGAAAGCCTGATAAAGCCTAGTGTGGAGATGCCCAATGTCAACCAGGTGATCCCAGCCACAGATTGTGCATTAGGGTACTGTTGTTTGGGGCAAGTGGGCTAGGGTTAGGATGCCTCAACTGTTGCAACAGAAGCTGCTGCCTGAAGCCAAATTTCATCCAAATGCTGGTCTAGCCATTGCCTCTTCTCTCTCCTATTTCCCTCTTGCGATACTGTTTTCCTTGCAAACAGAGACTTCCATGTGCAGTCCAACATACCCAGTTGCAAAAACAAAATTCAGCCAACAAACATTAAAAAGGAGTGGGAAGACACCAGAAAGAAGAGGAAAAAGGCCTTCAGTTCTCCATTAAGTTTGCTATCCTATACCCTTTTAGAGAAAAAAGTCTGAAGATTCCTACCATGCCTGTGGCTGGGAGTTGCAGGACTGTTTTCTGTCCACAAATGTTTTGTATTGGGAGTGAAGGTTCCCCCTTTGAGCAATCACCAGCCACAGGCCATTGTCCTTAACATTCTTTATTGCTTCCAAGTGCAAAACACTCCAAGTGGATCTCTGAGCATGCACAGAGTGGTTTGTTAAATCCAATCTAGTGATAACCTCCAGGAGAACTCTCCTTTTGAACATGCCTGGGCCCCAACCTTCAGGAGGGGCTCTCTGAAGGTGAACACACTTCCTCTCCACACACTGCTCACTCAGTTGGGCCTCTCATCTCTTCTGATGCCTTGCCACCAGGTTAAATGCAGATAGTGGGGACTGGTCTGAATCTGAGAATTCCTCATCCCCAGTGGCCCTTCCCACTAACTGTACATCTTGGCCATTTCCAGGATCTGACTGGCTGGGCAAATCATCTGGCCTAGAGATAATCACCTCCTCCTGCTGCCTCTCAGCCCCTTGAGCTAACTCATGTGCCCCAATCTCACTGAAACATTTTTCATTTTCTGATTCTGAATCAGCATGTGGAATGCAGCCAGTAGTGTGTGGGAGCACTTGCCTGAGCCCACCAGCCCTCTTGCTCACAACACATTAGATTGCACCCTTAATAAAACAAACCTATCTGAAAGAAACACAAGAATGGGAACGCATGGGAAAGCATGCTCCTTGAACATGTTGGAGAGGCAGGTTTTGCTTCCAGCATGTTCATTAGAATGTCTGTAGGAGTCTCCACATCCCAAATGGGGCCATACAAGCAATGGCTCCCTGCAGAAATTGCAAGGAATGTTCATAGTCCAGGATGAACAGTCTGTCGCACCCAACCCCCACTCTGGGGCACTCATTACACTTTTATACACCTCTCAAAGGGGCACCAATATAGGAAACACCCTTTCATGGGAAGGACATTGCTTGTCCAGCTGCCCTCAGCCCTGCATAGTATCTATGGCTTTGGGGGCATGAACCCTTAGTTTGAAAGAGCAGCCCAAGTCTTGCAGTCAATAGATGGATGATGAGTGCTTTCCCAGCTTAAGGCATTTATGTACCTTAGCAGTTTACAAGTACAAGATGAAAAAGCAGCTAAACCAGCCTCAGATTTTGCTGGAAATGAATCAAGAAATCCCTGCAACAAGCTTTATGGGTGGTAACAGAGAACTCAAGTGATTTGATGCATAACAAAAAGATGTTCCTGCTAGGAAGAAAAGAAAAATTCTGCAGCATGAATTCTTGGAGGACCAAGGACTTAAATTTCAGAATCTTTGCCGAATGCAGATAAGAGCAAATCAGAGAAGAAAGAATACAAGTATGTCTCAGGTTCAGGAAATGGAGTATGTTTGTGTGGGAGGGGAAACCAAAGGATGAGAAGGAACAAGTTAAGGCTGTTTCATAGATTACGTCAGGGCTGGGCAACTAGTGGTCCCCCAGCTGCTTGGGCTCTCATCAGTTCTAGCCAGTCCAGCTAACAGTGAGGGATGATGGGAGTTGTAGTCCAACTACATAGTTGCCTCTTTCCAAGTTACATAGTGAGAAATGAAGGAGTTTTCTAATGAAGTTTTCGATAGGCCATTGTCCTGCCTCTGACAGACAGACACTAAGGCTGGGAATGGATAGGAAACTGGTGTGAAGAGAGAGAGAGAGCACTACAGAATTTCTTCTCTACATTATGCAAGTGTCAGAGGAAGGTCATAAATCACTTCATATAATATCCTTGGGACAGAGATCTGTGCCCAGATCTGTCCTCCTCTCCATATTGTCGAGATCCAGATATGTGAGTTATATAAGTTAGGTTGCTTATAGCACAAGCCTATGGCCAGCAGATGCTGTTGCCTCTGAGTTCCTCTTGCATTCAGTAGGATGGCCATAAGCTCCTGAGTATGAAGGGGAGCCACATAGGATAGCCCACTAAATGGTTTATTGAAACATATTTCCAAATAATAATTTGTTTTTGTGTTTGGATAGATATTACATGCATGTGGGCAGGCACCCCCCCCCCGAATGTCAAGTACAGTGGCAGAAACTCTGTTATTTTCTAAAAGTGAACTAGTTACTTTTGCACGCCTTTCTTTCTCAAGCATTTCACATGCCCCAAAAGTGTTGCATTAAGGGGAGAAGGACATTGTTCCTGTTAAGAAAGAAAATACATGTTTTCATGGAACAATACAGTTTGTAATATGCACATGAATATTTTATTGGGTTTTGTGGAAATCCAATCAATGACTCATGAAAAAGATAGTTAAGAATTGGGTTCAAGGCTGTATGTGAATCTTTGGCAGACCCCATCTATTTAGAATGAAACACCTTCATGTTGTTATCCATCAGAAAATCAGACCTGCCCAAGAGACATTAATGGAGGGATATAGTAACAGATTTCCATTTAATTAATTAGGCTGCTCTTAATTTCCTCATCCCCCGCCCCCCGAAGAATACTTCCTTTTTGGTGGTCTGAAAAAATGAAGTGATGACAGGAGAAAGCACCAGTTGTCAAAACAGCACCCAAGACAGAATCACAAAGGTAGCACACACAACAGATTGAGAAGAATCTTCAGTGGTAGTAACCTGCCACAACTGTGCAATGTTTGTTTTCTTACCTGAGGGAAACTTGGCCTATACATACAGCAAGAGCAAGCTATTAGCTCTGTTAGGTGAGAGCACTGAAGCAGTGAGTCCACCCTCAAGGTAAGAAAAGAAGTTGAAGAATTTTTAGACAAAGTGGTGGAGCTTCGACAGCTAAATGTAGTCCAGAAGCAAGAAGTGAATCAACAAGCTGAGTCAGCAGAAGAGAAACTTCTGGGAAGGGGAAATGAGGAGGAAACTCCCTGGAGAAGGAGGCAAACTTTGAAAAGCAAATTGCCAGCATTTCCAAGAAGAATGATGCAGTCATCATGGGGGACTTCGATTTCCCAGTTATATGCTGGGGGACAATTTCTGCTAAGCTAGCCCCACCCTCAAGAGAGTCCTGACACGCGTTGCTGACAATTTCCTTCAGCAGAACATAGAAACAGAACAAGTAAGAACAGGTCTCCTGGGCCATCTAGTCTGACCCCTGGCTCCAGTCGGCTTTGCTCATGACATGCCCACCATGTGCATGTCTAGCCTATCTTTGAACACCCTTACTGATGGGGCCTGAACCACTTCCTGTGGAATCCCATTCCATACCCTCAGGGTCCTAACTGTCAGGGAGTACTTCCTGAAATCTAAATTGAACCTTGGTTCCCTGAGCTTTGCTCCGTTGGAGTGCATCCTGCCTTCCTCTGCAGGGGAGAATAGGTTTCTACCCACCTCCGTGTGACACCCCTTCACATACCTGTATGTCACCAGTGGTTGCCCTCTGAGTCTCCTCCAGGCTGAGGAGACCCAGTTCCCTCAGTCTCGTCTCACATGGCATCCCCTGCAAACCGGCCAGCATCCTTGTGGCCCTATGCTGCACTGACTCTAACCTGGCCTTATCCTTCCTGTAATGAGGAGCCCAAAACTGAACACAATATTCCAGTTGAGGGTGCACCAGAGTCATATAGAGTGGTAGTACTACCTCTCTCAATCTAGAAGCCACACTTCAGGCTATGCAACCAAGGGTGGCATTCACCCTCTTGACAACCGCATCACACTGCTGACTCATGTTTAGCCTGCAGTCAACCAGTACCCCAAGGTCCCTTTCACAAGTGCTGCTCTCCAGCCACTTGTAACCTAACCTGTACTTTTGACACCCATAAGACCTTGCACTTATTCACATTGAATGCCATCCTGTTGTCTCCTGCCCACTTCCATAGTCTGTTCAGATCCTTTTGGATCTGGAGTACCTGCTCCTCAGTTGTGGTCACTGCCCCAGTTTTAGTACCATCTGTGAATTTGATCTGCAGACTGTTCACCCCTTCTTCCATGTCATTGATGAAAAGATTAAACAGGATCAGCCCCAGGACAGAGCCCTGGGGGACCCCACTTGTCACTGGCCACCATTCTGATGATTCCCCACTAATGGTTACCCTCTGCTTTCAGTAAGTCAACTTTCTGTCTATCCCAAAACTCCTCAGTTTCTCCACCAGGATATCATGGGGCACTTTGTCAAAGGCCTTGCTGAAATCCAGGTATACCACATCCACTGTATCCCCTCCATCTAGCCATCTTGAAACCTTGTCATAGAATTCCACAAGGTTTGTCTGGCAGGACCTGTTTTTGCGAAAAACGTGTTGTGCATTTTCAATACTTAGTTATTTTTCATGCTTGCATTTCACAAAAATGTACTAGCTGCTGTTCTGACCACTACAGCTCTCATCAAATAGTATCCTATATCTAAAATTTGCTTGTGGACAAGTGCTGCATGTGAAAGGGTAATAAATGTTGCTTTTTTGACTCAGAGTTTTCTCTTAAGAAACTTTAACTCAGGATTATGTGGTTAAAACAATCAGGTGTAACTTATTAACTTCAGTTTTTCCAGCTGAGCTATTATTCAGTAGGTTCCCTGACTTATTTCAAATGATCACTGAGTGTTTACTGTTTAAGTCCATGAAGGCAATCAAGGGAACAAGCAATTGTGTTTCTTTAGATGTCAAAATTTAGATATAAAGCAGTATCCAACTGGGAAGCTATGCACACATGGACTGTTGTTATGTTAACATGAATGACTGCTAACACAACTGAAATTTAGTCCTAGTAACCACCATTTCTACTAGAAGTAACCATTTCCAGATTGGGACAAGTAATCAGAGCTCCCTTTTGCAAACTACCACATTCTTAGAATTCGCATTTCTATTCATTTTGGGATAGTTTTAGAACTAGTTTCCATTGTAGAAGTAGTCATTCCTGCTAGCACAAAGGTACAATAGGGTACTGTCCATAGTGATTAACAGTTAAAGCTATGTTAAAGAAAAGGATTGCCATCTCTTCATTTTCCTAAGTGGAGCAAAGCCTTGGCACAGGTCTGTCCAAAGATGCCAGGAAACATACTAGCATTTAGGCTGCTGCAAGAGACTGAATTATGGGGTTACTGTATCCCAGATGGGAATCAATTCATGCTGCAAATTGCTCATATAGGACTGCAGATTTTCTCTTGTGGTCCATCTGTCTTTTCTTTCTTTTTATGCTCTTCTGCAGAGGTCAGATGACAACAGAGAAAAAACTACAACAACTTTAGGGTGAGGCACTAGAACACTAGTCAGCACAGCATAGGTGTTGGACCTTTTCCTGACTAAATATGCACAGGGCTGTGCCTTAAAAAGCCTATGTGATTATCTTTTCTATTTAATGCTTCAGAATACATAAATATTTGAATGATCTGTCATATCACCCCAGGCCTTTTGGTAATTAGGCTATACTGAATTCCATGGCTCATTAAAACAAGTTAAAAGTTCATCCTGAAAAATGGTAAAGTAAGGGCCAAATAATACATTTACAGGGAATTCATTTCTAGCTTTAGAAATAGTTTCTCTAAGATTAAAAAAATGCAGTTGGGCCATCCAGTAGGGTCAGGTCCATGGTGCTGGGGAACAAGGGTAAACATTTTCATTCCTTATGTTTTCCCAGTTAAAATTGTACTCTGAAATTTTTATTACTGAGTGGTGGGTGGGGTGAAAATTGTTTTCTCTCTCAGTCTCTCTATTACAGGTATGGGTGTGTGTATATGAGCGAGAGAGAGGCAGAGAGAGATTTCAATTATGGAAAACATGGACAGGAAACAGTTAATCCTCTCTTCTAAATCTGTAGCTTTCATCTATGGATTTTAAATGAAAAAATTAAGGGAAAAACCTGAGACCTTTAATGAAGGACTTTTGTGCAAAATATAGTTTGGGTCTTGCATTTGTGATTCAGATGCTGATGCCTATTACCCAGAGTTGAAGCTAAAGTGCTCTGTAATGTTTGTACAGATACAAATTTGACTCTATAGACCATGGCCACACCATCACATAGAAAGGGATCCTGGTGGCACCCCAATTATGGAATCAGCTCTCCAGGGAGCTGCACTTGGTGCTGACCCTTTATACATTTCAGCGTGAAATTAAACCTTTCTAGCTGCCCATTATTTTAATTGCTGAATAGAAGACTCTCCTTTTACAATGGTTTTACTATACAATGATTAGTTTGCTGTGAATCAGTTGTTATTGTTGCTTGGTTCTTTGGGGTTATTATTATTATTTGTATGTATATGTTTTATGTTTTGTATTTCAATGTATTTTATTGTGTTGTAAGCCGCCCCGAGGCTTCAGCAAGGGGCGGCATAGAAATGTTATAATAACGATGGTGATGATGATGATGATGATGATGATGATGATGATGTTCTACTCTCTCTAAACTGTTCTGAGAGTGTCCCATGAAGAATGGTTTATAAAACCCTTAAATAAACTTTGAAGAAATCACATAGCTCCTGTTTCCTAAAACAGACATTTCAAAGAGTAAGGTCACAATCCTATGCCTCCCCCCAATGCCCACATTATTGTGGTGGGGCATTCAAGTCTTTGGAGTCTAGCTCCGAGATCCTGTGACCTCAGAGTTGGGGCTCCAGATGCTGATTCCCTGCCCTGTCCCCTCACAATCGGCATGGAAGAACTTCACTGGCTGCCCCATGCCCAGCACAAGGTCACAACTGGGCTTCAGAGGGCCACTGTCTCTTAGCACAACCTACAATTTCCAGGATCCCTGATTGTGTGGAATCACATCAAGGAAAATATACTGCCCTGGACATGTGACCCCTGACATCACTAAAAGTGCAGATTGCTTTTTTGAAAATGTCCACCCTTGTGTTTTTATGAAGTTGACAAGATACTACTGTTGGGTAATTTACTGGAAGCTGTGACAACCAGACAGATATTTGGGTGTATGTACATGAACAGGCATGCAAACAATATAAATATGAATGTAACCAGAATGATGGCTAGTTTTTCTTGGCTAACTATTTACTACGTGGTTTTTCTGCTAAAGACCTGGAAGTGGTAGAGATATCACCCAGCATGTTATTCTCACAAAAACCCTGCAGTGTAGTTTGTGTCCAAGCCCACCCAGTAAGCTTCATGGAGTTCAATTTAAATATGAGTCTACCCAGCCACTGCATTTCACAGTATCACAGCTGGGCCTGTCCTGGCCACAGGTGCAACTCTGGGGATTCTTGGGGGGCTGGTCAGGGGTCTCTTTCTGTTAGCAATACAATTTAATCAAAAAAAGAAACACAAAAGAAACAAGTGAAAAAACCCAGAACAAAAGTATTTAATCACAATAATGCTTTGTTCTCAATGACCTTATTCCTTGAAAATTTACAGCCAGTATGGTTTTCTTTCTTTCAAGTGCTCAAAGTTTCATTTTAAGTGGAAATTACATTTGGTCCAGAGTTTAATGAACAACTGCAATATTATCTCCCAACTAAGAAAGCTAATTAAAATATTACATTATCTGCAGTGGTTGCTAGCGAGACATTTTATCCCCCACATCCTTTTCTCCTATATTTATTTGAGAAACTTTTCTGCCCACCATGGGGAATTTTATTCTTATTGTACACATTTTAATGAGCTTATTAATTGTTAATTGAGTCAAAGCAATGGTATTTATGAGTTAGAGACAGAAAAATAAGGCCTCATGAGGCATTTTTCTTTGGTTTATAAAAGATTATAAACCAAATGGGAATACAGGTGGCGCAGCAGTTTAAACTGCTGTGCTGCTCTGCTGGTTGGTCGAAAGGTCGCCGGTTTGAATTTGCACAATGGGGTGAGTTCCCATTGCTCCATCCCAGCTCCTGCCAACCTTGCAGTTCAAAAGCATGAAAATGCAAGTAGATAAAAAGGTACCACTTCGGTGGGCAGGTAACAGCGTTCTGTGCACTTCGGTGTTTAGTCATGCCGGCCACATGACCACGGAGACTGTCTGTGGACAAATGCTGGCTCCCTCGGCTAGGAAATGGAGATGAGCACCGCCCCCTAGAGTCAGACATGACTGGATTTAACGTCAAGGGGAAACCTTTACCTTACCTTTAAGCTGGATGTTGTCAATAATGTGTCATAGATGTCTTCAAAATCTATAGTTTTCATTCTGATCCATGATATTGTGAACTGAACTGTCTTCCTAAGCAAACTGAAGAAGTGATCGTCCTTCTCAGTTTTAATTCATTCTACTAGTTTAATACATTTGCTTCTGCACCACATAGTATCTGCTCCGTTGTGTACATATATGCAAACAGATTATTAGAAAGGCAGGGATGATACATACAACATTAAATATGTCTTGTAAAGATGCTGCTTGACACTACTATCTTTATTTTGAAGGAAAAGTAGCAGTTAGTTTAAGGAGAAGCAAACAGACCAGAAATGGTAAATGCTGCAATCAATATTCCTTTCTCCTGCCCCATCAGCAGAAGCTAGAAGAAAACAAGTAAGTGAGAACAGCACCTCCTATTCATATTTTTTTGCCACTTCTGGGAAGGGCAGGGAAGCATGCAGGAGAAGGCAGCCGCTGCTGCTGTTTGAGTCATACATAGGGAAGATGAGACCTAGAGCAAGGGTCCTCAAACTTTTTACACAGGGGGCCAGTTCACTGTCCCTCAGACTGTTAGGGGGCCGGACTATAGTTTGAAAAAAAATATGAACTAATTCCTATGCACATTAAAATGAAATAAAATTAAAATAAATTAGCATAATTTATTTTAATTTTAAACAATTTAAAACAATTTAAAATTAAAATTAATTAAAATTAAAAATTTAAAAATAATTTAAAAAATAAAAAATGTTTGCTCCACTCAATTGGGCTGTAGCAGAAGCCCAAGATGAGGTGGGGAAGAGCATGTCCATATTCAAGGGACATAGCTACAATGTCCACGATTGCGCTGGGTGAGGAAGACGGGCGCAATCGCGGTTGCACTCGTGCAGGGAAGGTGGGCGCAATCACAGCCATCTCCCCCCCCCCCGAGCATGACCGCGATCACACCCATCTTCCCTGCATGAGCACGACTGCGATTGCAGTCATCTCCCCCCACCCCTCACCAAGCATGGTCATGCAGGGAAGGCAGGCACAATTGTGGGAGCAGACGTGCGGGGAAGATGGGGGTGATCATGGTCATCTCTCCTCCCAGCATGATCACGGTCATCTCCCCCCCAGCATGATCACACCCATCTTCCCTGCACGAGCGTGACTGTGATCACAGTCATCTCCCCACTGATCATTTTCTCTGAGCAAGTCCAAAAGTTCTGAGGCGGCCCAAATCCATCCCGCAGGCCATAGTTTGAGGTCCCATGACCTAGAGGTACAGTATAAGCAGCTGCCTCTGGCAACTTTCACACCCTCTCATGGCAATGATCAAGTCCCCTCATCCTCCTACTCTGTTCCCTGCACTAATCCTCTGAGTGGTGTTGTGGCGGGGATTGGTCCCAACTAGTCCAATTACCCCTACCTCACAGTAAGGGAAGACTAATACAAAAGCAGAGGTAGTGGTTTTCTCTCTAATTTCCTGTATGGAAGCACCAGTGTATGGCAATCTAAACCAGGTCTTGGCTTTGTTAAGAATTTTTCAGCTCACAAAATACAGGGTCATATATCCTGCTCTGCTGAAGGCTTCTTGGTGCTCAGACATATCTTGGAACATCTGTACTCTTCAGGAACTCTTCTAGATCCAGTAGACCTGCCACTTGACATCTTGATAGAAGGCTGGAAGAAGACTCTGAGTGCTTGTAGTTGTCAGTTCTGATAAGCTGTTGTTGCAAGCACTTGGAGGCCTTGAAACGTATGTTGACTGGTTCTTGGGCTGCTGCGTGATTCAGAGCTATGAAAGAACAACTTCCTGTTTGTAAAAAGTAATGTGAGACTCAGATCAAAGTCAGTATGAAAAGCATAACTTCCAAGTAAAAACCTAACTGGGAAATAGTTTTTCATCAAAAACAAGCAAATATTGTTGCAAATGCAAAGATTCTAATCTCATGACTTTCAATGGTATTTGCTGACAGGCTTCCTAGATTTCCAAGATAATAGAAGCAGAATGAAAGATGTGGGCTTTCTGTGAAAAGCTGATTTTTTGTTGGAACATGACACAGCTGTGTAGAAATTCCCCGAACTACAAATCTTTAAGGCAAAACAATTTCCATAAATGATGCTAGCAGGATGTTGGCTGTGCGGCACTCTCAATGTTTAATGTATGTTATACAGGATGCAAAAAAGGCAGACAGTTTTAGGTCATTTGAGTATGTTGCCACTGAATGAACAGTCCAAGGAGTTGGCTTAAAGTTGCAGAATTTAGGCTGCAATGCTAAAACAGTAAGCCCCATTGTACACAGTGGGATTTATATCTGTGTAAACTTGCATAGGACAAACTGCTGTTTACCATGATCACTGCTTTCCTAACTGCTAATTCAAGGTGCTACACATTGAAAGTCAAGGGGACAAAATCCACTCACAAATTATTCTCCCCTTATAAAAATAGTTTGGTGAGTGTTCATTGATCAAGTGAAAATCAGTCCTCTGCATAGAGGGGAAAAGTGCAGACAATAACACTTTTGCATGGTTTCCGGATGCAAGATGGACATAGTTTCTGAGGATGCAGATGGACTAGGATTGTCAAACAAAAGAAAAAATGGCTTTTAGTGCTGCTGTGAAACAACACAGGATGTCATTTCAATGCTTCAGAAAAGAAGGCAAATAAGTAGACCTAAGATGTTTGACTAAGTAATTTAATCAGCAAAGTGATTATGTAGAGTTCTATAGCAGACTGTACAGACTATTGAACAGTACTTAGCTGTGGTCAAAGAGATTAAATCAGATAAAATAGTCTGTACAGACCCCTGTAGCATCAACTTGAAATGTTGTTAGGTTTTTATTAGAACAATTGTATTTTTCTTTATCTTAATTAAAAGCACTTTTAGAATGACTGCATTTTCCTTATTTTAACTAATTGTAATTTTGTGTTTTATTTGCTGGTCAATGACGAAATAAAGAATTGATTGATTGATTGATTGATTGATTGTAGAGTCCTAACTCTGAGTTTAGCATTTTAATGCATTTTGGCTCTCTGGCCTATGACATTACAGGATTCCCAAGCAGGATCTTATTTCACCTAATTTCTTATTATTTTGTTATCATGTTATCTTGTTAAATGGGATGGCATACCAAAACCTTAAATAAATAAATAAATAAATAAATAAATAAATAAATAAATAAATCTTCTCCCTAGCTATTGTTGTGTAACATACCCATTGGATATGTAAAATTATAGTGTAAATATATACAGGGACAGGTGTGTGAGTATGCTTAAAGACTAACTGTATACAGGGTAATATTTAACTAGCAGTTTGTTAGTGCTTGCACCACTTTTGGTAGTGCTTTAAAGATAATCAGGGTATATCATTACAGCATTTAAAAAATGGCCTTTCTTTGTTTTCTGTTAGACTATTTGCTTCTACCAGTTGAGGATCAGAAGATTCATTATTCAATTCCTTTAAAAGTCTCCTGAATCAGGAATATAAAAATTAAGAAAAAAGTCTTATGTAGGGATATAATTCCTGAGGAAAAATGGGAAGCTAGAGACAAAACCTCTATAGATAAGAGGGACCCATACATAGATAAAGATTAATGTCTCAGTTTTGGCATAAGAGCATATTCTAATGTGTATTCATGACTCACATCAACATCAAGGTGGATTATACAGGAAATTTGCTGAAAAACAGGAAAACATACATGTGAAAATGTGATTATTAGGGATATGTATTTCGTTATGACAAATCTGAACTTTCAAACCAAAGTGGTCTGTTTTGAAGAGATGCAGGGTTTGTCTGGAGAAAGCAGAGCATCTGTCTGGAGGTGAAAAGTGAAGTAGGCTGATGTGGGGGACATGGTCTTGATTTGGAAATTTTGAGGGCAGTCTTCATGGATGTAAAAAAAGTGACAGGGGAGGGAAACCAGGGGGTGTAGTTTCCTGACAGACAGCTCTAACCTCCAACCAGGAATAATTTTAGAAGGCGTTTCTTTAGTTAGAATCATTTTGCTTTTGGAATAGTTGAATATGTCCGCATATTTCATCCAATTCTGTCAAGAAAAAAGAAGCTACAGACATCTCCCTTGGGGAAAAAAACCTTTACATTTTAAGAGTTACTTGTGAAAAAATCTCTCCACCTATTAGTCAGAAACTTGACCCCATCTGCTTGAAAGGGACTACTGTGCCTGCAGACCTCATCCAAAAAGGAAAGTAGTTACAATTACTTGTTGATTTTCTTTTGGTAGTTGATCAGGAGACAGAAAGGCTTGGATTTTATTATTTATTTATTTCCAAATATTCTTAAAGCACTTGCATCTAAGGCTTTCAAGCTGGCATGCACACCTTATGAAATTAAAAGACAAAACAGTTCACAGAATCAATAAACCTATATGCATAACCATAAGAGTAAAATACAAGGCAGATTAAACTGTACCACTACAGCTTGCATAGATAGATGTACATTCAGCAAGCACCAAAACTTAAGTATTGTCAGTGCATGTTCTGATTTTAGGGGGAAGGTCATTCTACATGGTAGCCATCACCTTGCTAAATACCCTGCTCTGAACTATTGCACAGAACACCACAGGATCATGTGGCACCTTGCCAGATGACCTCAAGGATCACATTGGCCAGAAAGCAATTCTCTCCAGTAACCTGGTCCTTATTTATCTAGGTTTAAACTGCCCAAAGTTCTGTTTAGGGCTTTATATACTATCAACAAAAACTTAAACCTGGACTGGTAGCAAATAAACAGACAGTGTAATTCCTTCAGTGTAATTCCTATCAGTACTTTACTGATAAATTGCCCCATTCAGCATCCTAGACAAAGCATTTGGTACCAGCTCAAGCCCACATTAAACATATTGCAATAATCCAGTCATGAGGTTACCAGTGCCTGGCCCACAACAAGCAAGTTTTCTCAGTCTAAGAACAGCTACAGCAGCCCTGCTGTACCTGGGAATCCAGTAAGAAAGATAGATCCAGAAGTACACTAAGACTGTGTACCCAACTGTCTGTCTAGAACCAGTAGCCTACTTAAATCTCAGATATGGGGACCATTCACTCACAAACTTCTATCTTACCAGAGATCCTATGTGGTGTAATGGTCAAGAGTGCTGGATTGGGACCCAAGAGAAATGGGTTCTAGTTCCCACTCAGCCATGAATTTGGGCAAGTCATGGACTCCTAGCCTAACTTATCTCTCATGGTTGTTGTTGTGAGGGCAAAATGGAAAGGAGGAAAACCACCTCGGATTTTTTTGCAAGATGAAGGAAGGCAGATATAAATGCAATGTAATAATGAGTTTGAAAAAGCATTTCCGCTTTGAACTTAAAATGAAGCATAGGAGCAAGTGACCAGAACAAGTGAAAAAAGGCCAATCAAGCAAGGAAAAGGAGAGCAAAATTTGCAACAGTTGAGAAGGGTGCTAGTTGCGGGAGATTCCCTCTAGTGCTGAATGGAAAAATATGTATGTCATGATGACCCAGAGAATCGCCAAGTATGCTGTCTCCCTGGTGCCAAGGTTAACAATATTACCAGCAAGTTCACACAGCTCATATGACCCATTGACAAATACCCCTTCCTTCTCTTCCACGTGGGAACTAACGACACTGCCATGAGAAATTTTGCTGAAATAACATCAGACTTCGAAGCTCTAGGGAGGAAAATAAAAAACACTGGGACTCAGATAGTCTTCTCCTTAATCCTACCAGTACATGGAAGAGGGACTGCTAAGGAAGGAAAAATCCTTCAAGTGAATGACTGGCTACAATGGTTGTGCCATAAAGAGAGATTTGGATTCTGGGACCACAAGCTAAGCTTCCTGGAAGATGGGATATTGGCAAATGATGGGCTGCAGCTCACAAAGAACAGGAAGCAAATGTTTAGCCACTACATGAAAAACTTCATCAGGAGGGCTTTAAACTAAAACCTATAGGGGAGGGAGATGTACAGCATGACATACCATCACCTGACAAAGACTTATATATTTCAACAAAGAAAAGCCCTCTTTGTTTTTCTTCAACAAAGAAAAACCCAACACTAGTCTCTCAAAAAATGTAGGAAGAAAACCAGGGCACAGCAAGAATGAACTTCTACAAAAAGTTAAGTGACAGCCTGAAAGAAAAAAAGGACATGTATAGGAAGTGGAAGCAGGGCCAGGCCATGAAGGAGGAATATAAACAAATAGCAAGGAATTGCAGGAATAGCATCAGGAAGGCTAAAGCAGGAAATGAACTGAGAATAGCAAGGAAGGCTAAGCACAACAAGAAAGCCTTCTTCAGATACATCCAGAACAAAAGACATGAGAAAGAGAAGGGTGATTATCTACTTAAAATGGATGGCAGAATGATGGTCCAGGCGGCGCGGAAGGAGGTGGGCCCCGTCAGGCGCGCTGGTTCTCCCAGGCCGCCGCCGGCGCTTTATGGTCGCAGGGCCCGCCCCAAGCTCTGCCCTGTCCCAGCACACCTCTCACCCGCGCGAGGGAGGCAGGCCGGAGCCGGATCCTGGGTCCTGGGCCGGTAGTCCTGGGCCAGTGGTCCTGGCCTCTGGAGGGCGGTGCGGCAGCCGGTGGCCACAGGGGCGTCGCTGCAAAGTGGCGACGCGATGGTCCGGGCGGCACGGAAGGAATAAACACTTTCAGATCTCTAGGGACTGATAAACTCCATCCCAGAGTCATAAAAGAGCTAGTGGAGGAACTCTCAAAATATATAATATGTAATCAAAATCAAAACAGAGAAACAGAGAAACAGAGTGAGCCAGAAGGGGTCTCCTGGGCCATCTAGACTGATCTTCAGCTCCACCTGGCTCTGGTCATGACATGCCTACCACGTGCATGTCCAGCCTATCCTTGAACACCCTCACCAATGGGACTTCAACCAACTCCAAACATAAAATAACATAAAACACAATAAAGCATTAAAATCCAGTATGATAAAATTATTTTAAAAATCATGTCAAAACCAATTTAAAACCACAGTGTCCATGTCTGCAAGGTTGTACATAAAATGTCTGTAGGGTTGTGCATGGAGGGTTGGGCATCCTGACTGAACCCCTCTCCCTCCCAAAGCCCTTTCCACTGGACTGTAGACAGGAATTCCTTGAGGATTAGCATCATTTTTTATCAGAGACAGGAAGTTCAATGGGGAAAGACCTGCTTTTATCACCATACTGATATCAGAGATCACAGAGGGGTGGCTCTCACAAGCAGCTGGGACTAGCATGACCATGTTGAGTGGGAAAGGGACACTCAACTACACAATTGTTTGTAGGACCCAGTCCTAGAAGCACTGGCTGAGTTGCTGCCTTGCTGTTCATGATGCTGCTGGGATGTGAGCAGCACCAGAATCAGGCAACTTACTTGGCTGGTGTTTGCAGGACTCAGCTCCTACAAGCACTGGTGAGGATTCTTTCTGTGCAGAGAGAGCCATGGTGTTCCATGACTTTCTCTGCATCAGAAGAAAATGAAAAATTAGAAGGGGATGGGGCAGTGCCCACAACATCATGGGAGGAGTGCAGCTTTGGTGTCTTCTCCCCTGCCCTTGATGTCATCTGGCCTGCTAGACTTGGTCCAGGGCACAGACTGTTCCTGTGGATCAAAAGGATGATTCCTTTTGGCCTAAGGGAAGGTGACTCAAAATAAATGACAGGTTAAAACCACTTAAGAGTCTGAAATTAGTTAGGGCCAAACAAATCCCAGTTGGAATAGGATTCAACAAACATCACCCACTTCCTTTTGTTTTTCCAAAGGGTGCAAAAATGCTTGCATAGAAACAGGCATAGGAACAGGGCCTCCATGACTCATCTCAAATTGCAGACAGTTCTGTATGGGTGGAGACAATTCTTCAAATAATCTTGCTGCAAACTATATAGAGATTTAAAGGTCAATAGTGGCACTGTGAATTGCACCCAAAAATGAACTGGCAACCCGTGTAAGTGATATAATCTTGATGTTGCATGCTCTGCTCTGCTTGCCCCAAGCTATATCCCAGTAGCATCAATTTAGATACTTTTTCTTCTTGTCTCTATTGTCTTCGTCTATGTTTTTCAGTATATATATGCTTTTCAATACACTATTCAATAGATTAATTTGGTTTTAAAAAATCTAGCATGCCTTTTGGCTGACAAAAACCCCACAAGGTGGCTTCTTGATTAGAAACAAACATGCAATTAAAAAAAGAAATCTGAAATAACCCAACCTTAACACTCAATTAAAATAGCACCCCTGACCCCCAGATCTGCTGGCTGGAGCTACCTCTCTGATGGCTGAGCTCCACCAACAGGGCAAGGGATATTCACTCCAGTCATAGCCATGGAAAGCTCCATAGGTGAAGATCCCTGAAAATGTTATTGATTTGAACTAGCTAGCAAGTTCTTTGACTCCAAGCTTCCAGTTGAGAAATGAACACAGAAGATCATTGTTTTTGTTTAATACATACCACAGAGACATGCTATTCACTATTTCTTTACAAACGGGACATAAATACAGGAATTATCAATTGCTTTGCTCTTTTAGAACTGTCATCCTAGAATTCATTTTAAGGTGGTTCTGAAGCTTCTCTTATCACTCTGAGTAATTTCTTTGACATCAATAATATTTTGTTCTGAGTATGTCTCAGCCTGAAGTGAAAAGACATTTTTGAGGAGATGTCTAAGTCTTCTGTAATTTGCTGGTGCTTTACACAAAAATCCATATGTTCTCCCATCTACTGACATTTCTGCTTAATTTTAACTGGTACAAAACAGCTGTCTTAGAGAAGTAGTAAGCTGTTATCCATTCTCCATATACATCACTATAGATAAATTACAATAAATGAGTTCCATTTTCCAAAGTTAAGAGGTAAGTGAGGAGTACATCTTAAAACTGAAGAACTGCATCTTGGTTCCCAGGGGTATAAAGTCACAGATATGTAGCTCTAAGGTTAATGACACCTTAGAATTGTCTGGCAAAGTGTCCTATTAAGATATGTTGTGCTAAAATTGTACATTCTAAATGTCCATTAAAGTGATCAAATATTAATATGCTTCAATGTTGCAGAAGGTGAAGGACAAAGTACATGTCCAGTGTTTAATTTTCAGAGAAGGAAATTCAGGGTAACAATTTTGGTCAGGAAACCAAATCCTTAATCCTGGATGTTTAAGGTTTCTGTAATTATACTACAGTGACTTAAATACACTCTGTGTAACATTCAGAAGCACCTTTACCTGTTCTAATATTATACATTCCTGGGTTGAACCCTAGAAATGCCAAAACTGACTCCTAGTACAGTTTAAACCTTGTGGATGCCACCTTTTCAGGGGGTGAAACCCTAATACAGGCATGTATGGGTTATTTTGACAAAGACTCTAGATTAAGAAGTTTCGCTTGTCTAATTTGCATTAATAATAATCTTACATTAGCTCCAGACCTTTGGGAAAGGGGTAAAAAGCTTAGCCAATGGTCTTATGAGTTGGTTTGAAAAATCCATTATGCCCATTATATTAAAATGCAAAGTATATAAAATTATGTAAAGTGTTAATTCTATTGAAATGTTAATACTCTCCTTTCCTGACATATTTTGTGGAAGAATAAGACAAAGATTTTAACCATTTGCTTTGGGCTGACTTTCCTTGCAAGGTACATTTAGGGTGCAAAAAACCTCAAACCAGACGCCTTGAAGAAGCCATTGCAGGTCTAATCTAGCCAGACCATCAAGGTGGCTAACTTCCTGCGGACCTGTACCCAGTTCGGCTGCAAGTGGCTGCTCACATGATGGAGCATTCAAGTCAAAGGGTCTTCAGCAAAGACAAAAGGGAATAGGACCCCAAACACCAGCATGTATTAACATATACTTGCTGCTTATTAGTAAGTAACCATCAAGAGAGGTATTTCAATCTTTTAGGGAAAATGTGGCACGTGTGTGAAGAATCCACCAGATGATCAATTATTGGGGAAGTGGGTGGAGTCATGGGAAAAGGCATGAGTTTCTGGGGGTGGATTGGAATTTGAGAAGCTATATATGTCCCCCTGAAGTTCTGCATCTCTGCCATAGAGCAAATGCATATATAGAAATTGGGGGCCTGGATGGTAGGCATGATCATGCTTCCCCACCATGCATTCACTCTACATGGGATTAAATAAACTGAATGAGACACTGATATGTTGCAGTTAGCCTCCTAATAATCTCCAAAGAACAGAATGTCCATGTTCTTTTAACACAGGAGGCTTAGTAGGCATTTCTTTGTGTCAAAATCAGAAGTCTGAAAAAGAAAAAAAAGGGGGGAATATTGCAGAGGGCCATGTTTTCTTCCTCAAACTCTGTATAATTTTGGATTAAAATGTCTCTCAGGTTTTTATAAAACACCATATTTTTTCTGGTTCCTGTTTTGTTTTTCTGATAACATTGGATTCTGTAATGGAGCACAGCAGGTGGAAAGATATTGTGTGGTTTTCAAAAGGGAATGCAATAAAGCAGTCTTGAAAGCCTGTATATTGTGGAGAATGCCAGTGGTTTTGCAAGACAAAGCTGGTGCCAAATTATTCTGGAGCTGATGGGAGAAATTAACTATGATAATGGTATTACAGCACCAAAAGCATACCCGTAGGCAGAAAGCACAAATATGCATGTAATAGTTTGCCAAGTGTGGACTCCATTTAACAAAAGACAAAACAAATGCACTTAAATTTGAAATTGAAATGAGAGTGTTGTGCCTTTATGCTTCTTTCAGCAGTAATACTTGGTCTGGTTCCAGCTTTACTGAGTTAATGTCATTTACTACAGTTCCACAGCAAAAATGCACACTTCTTTCAGATAGAGACTAGTTGTTATTTCATCAACATCTCATGAAGATCAGAAAAAAAATGGGACGACTGAGGTCATGCTTTCTGCCCCTGCCAATGATTTGCAAAACAAATCTAGAGTTGTAAACTGCATTGTGCTAATTTATTAAAATATTCAGACGGCAGAAGGAATGATCTTACGGCCCCTAGACAGTACTTGGAGCCATAGAATAATTGATTCTCAGCATTAAGGTTGGGAATGGCATTCCAGCATTGATGTTGGGAATTAGATCTCCAGTCCCCTACCTCTAGCCCCTCACAGCTGGCATGGAAAGCACATAGCTGCAGAGATGAGAAATAGCAGGCATTTCAGGACACAGAAGATAGGAGATTGGGATAGCTATGATATGAGGTATCCTGTAGCCACTCCAGTCTCTTCCCTCCTTCCTCTGAAACAGCATTTCTAGATGGATGAAAACAGCTGAAAATGTAAAGTGGAAGAATAGGGAGGTTCCACTGCTCTGTCCACTCTGCATTGGATGAGGGTTAGCATCCAAGTTCAGGGGCTCTTGCTCATCTCAACTGGATTGCAACTTAAAGCTCATTTTAAAAAGTGAAAATAATGATGGAAGAAATGCCACTGAACTCAGCAAGACTTAAATAAATAGTAGCAGCACAGAATTGGGATTTGTGGCCCATAGCCAGCTCGAAACTTTGTCATAGGTTTGCTGGTGATATGAGAATTTAGTTATTGTCGTGGTCATTTTTTAGGATTCCCTTTGCCCCAGCTAGGGCCATGTCTTTTTTACACTTTGGTGATGGCACAAAACATGAGATTTGGGTCACATAACAGCAGAGAACTAGCATGGAACCTTGGCAAAAGGCTGGAGGAGATACTAGGTAATCAGTAAAGGCATCCTGATAACCAAATTAGCAAAAAGTGGACTAGATAGAAAAACTGTTAGGTGGACCCAAAATTGGCTCCTAAATTGGACACAAAGAGTGCTCATCAAGGGCCCCTTCTCAAAATGGAGGCAGCTACCTAGTGGGGTGCTTCAGGGTTCAGTCCTGGGACCACTGCTCTTCAACATTTTATTAATAATTTAGGTGAATAAGTTCAAGGAAAGATAATCAAATTTGCAGATAATACAAAACTGGGTGGATTAGCGAACAACCTAGAAGACAACCCTGGCTACAGAACCAACTTTGCAGTTCTTTATATACAGTTCAGTGCCAGGTCAAACCCCTTTTATTTTCCTGTTATTTTACTGCTAAATATGATTATGTTATGTTATTCGAGAAGTTGTGCCCAACCCATTGTGACCCCATTGACAAGATTCCTCCAGGCCTTCCTGTCCTCCAACATCTTCCAGAGTTACTTAAGCTCACACCAACTGCTTCAGTGACTCCATCTAGCCACCTCATCCTCTGCCATCACCTTCTTCTTTTGCTGTCGATTGTTCCCAGGCTTAGGGTCTTCTCCAGTGAGTCCTTCCTTCTCATTAGGTGGCCAAAGTATTTAAGTTTCATCTTCAGTATCTGACCTTCTAAAGAGCAGTCAGGATTGATCTTAGAAACATAGAAACAGAGCAAATCAGAACAGGTCACCCGGACCATCTAGTCTGACCTCTGGCACCAGCCGGCTCAGCTCACGACATGCCCACCATGTGCACATCCAGCCTATCCTTGAACACCCACACGGATGGAGCCTCAATGACCTCTTGGGGAAGCCCATTCCACTCCCTCGGGATTCTAACTGTCAGGAAATGCTTCCTGGAATCCAAATGGAACCTTGGCTCCCTGAGTTTTGCTCCATTGGAGCGCATCCTGCCTTCCTCTGCAGGGGAGAACAGGTTTCTACCCATCTCCATGTGACATCCCCTCACATACCCGTATGTCACCAATGTATCCCCTCTGAGTCTTCTCTTCTCCAGGCTGAAGAGACCGAGTTCCCTCAGTCTCATCTCATACCACATCCCCTACAAACGGGCCACCAAACTTGTGGCCCTACGCTGCATTGACTCTAACCTGGCTATATCCTTTCTGTAATGAGGGGCCCAAAACTGAGCACAATACTCCAGTTGCAGATGCACCACAGTCATGTAGGGTGGTAGTAATACCTCTCTTGATCTAGAAGACACACTTCTGGCTATGCAACCAAGGGTGGCGTTTGCCTCTTGACCACCACATCACACTGCTGACTCATGTTTAGCCTGCAGTCAACCAGTACCCCGAGGTCCCTTTCAAAAGTGCTGCTCTCCAGCCACTTGTAACCTAACCTGTACTTATGACACCTATTCCTATGCCCCAAGTGCAAGACCTTGCACTTATCCACATTGAACGCCATCCTGTTGTCTCCTGCCCACTTCCATAGTCTGTCCAGATCATTTTGGATCTGGAGTATCTGCTCCTCAGTTGTGGCCACTGCTCCAGTTTTAGTGTCGTCTGCAAATTTGATCAGCAGACTGTTCACCCCTTCTTCCATGTCATTAACGAAAAGATTAACCAAGATCAGCCCCAAGACAGAGCCCTGGGGGATGCCACTTGTCACTGGCTGCCATTCCAATGATGCCCCACTAAAGGTTACCTTCTGCTTTCGGTCAGTCAAACCTGCCCTAATCCACCGGACAGTGCTTTGGTGTATCCCAAAACTACTCAGTTTCTCCACCAGGATATCATGGGACACTTTGTCAAAGGCCTTGCTGAAATCCAGGTATACCACATCCACTGCATCCCCTCTATCTAGCCATCTCAAAACCTTGTCATAGAATTCCACAAGGTTTGTCTGGCAGGACCTGTTTTTGCAGAAGCTGTGTTGTGCGGCTGTCAGCCTCCCTTCCCTATCTAGCATCACTAGATCTCTCTCTATTATGAGCCCTTCCATTGTTTTTCCTACAATGGACGTAAGGCTAAACGGTCTATAATTCACCATGTCCCTTCTACTACCCTTTTTGAAAATTGGGACCACTGACGCCACCCTCCAGTCCTCTGGAACTTCACCTGTTCTCCACGAGGAGTCAAAAATGGAGGCTAGCGGGCGTGAGAGAACCACTGCCAACTCTCTAAGTACTCAGGTGTAACCAATCAGGACATGATGCCTTTGTAATGTCCAATGCTCCAAGGAGCCCCTCAAGTTTAAGGGGGGGGGTGACTCTAATCTGTGCCCCTAAGTTCCCAACCTCAGCTAATCTCCTATGTGAATATCCCCCATTCTGCTTTGGGGAGAACAGAGGCAAAGTATTCATGTAGCATCTGTGCCTGTTCCCTCGTATCAGTCACTGGATCTCCTTCCCACTTATTTAGTGGACCCACCACTTGTCTCCCCTTCCTCTTCCTATTTACATGCTGAAAGAAGCCCTTTTTGTTGCTCTTGATATTCTTGGCAAGTCTCAGCTCGTAATCAGCCTTAGCCTTGCAAAGAATCCTTCTGCAACGGGCCTCCTCCTCCCGGTATACCCTTTTGTCTATTTCCCCCAGTACCCATTTCCTACGGAGGTTCCTCTTTCGTTTAATCCCTCTAGCCACCTCCTTTCGCATCCATGGTGGCACTCTCCTCCACTTCCCCACCTTACTGACTAGAGGTATCGTCAAGGCTTGCGCCTCCAATACCTCCCTTTTGAGTGCTATTCACCTATCCTCAACTTGCTTACCTTCCAGTAACCTATCCCAGGAGACTTTCCCCAGTCTGGCCTTCAGTTGGCCAAAGTTGGTCCTCTTGAAGTCCCAGCTTCTAGTGCTCAACCTGCTGCACATCCCCAGTCCCCTGATCTCAAAGCAAAGGATGGATTGATCACTCGCATCGAGAGATCCCCTAATCTGTACTTCATCTATCAGCTCCTCCCTATTGGTCAAGATCAAGTCAAGGATGTTTCCCCCCTTGTCGCCTCTTGGACCCTCTGTGTGAAAAACCCTCCCTCTATAGCTTCTAGGAAGCGATGTGACCTTGCTGTCACCGCCAAGTGAGTCTCCGAAGTAATATCTGGGAGATTGAAATCTCCCATAATTACTGTGTCTCTCCCCTAAGATATCCTTAGAATATGACCTGTCAGGACATCATCCAGGGTCTCAAGGTGACCTGGAGGGTGATAACATAACCCCACTGTCAGGTCTCTTTCCCTGTCAAAACCCCTAAGTTTCACCCAGACTGCCACTACCAAATCCCCATCTGTGCTGCATTCTATCTCACTGCATCCTATCCCTTCCCTGATGTATAAAGCCACACCCCCACCTCTCTTTCCCTTCCTGTCCTTTCTAAAAAGTGATTCCCTTCTATGTTCGCATTCCATAGATATCTTCTCAAAGAATGACTGGTTTGATCTCCTTGCAGTCCAAGGAACTTGCAGGAATCTTGTCCAGCACCATAATTCAAAGGCCTCAATTCTTTGGTGCTCAACCTTCCTTATGGTCCAACTTTCACAGCCATACATTGCAACTGGGAAAACCATAGCCTTGACTATATGAACTTTTGTCAGCTGGGTGATGACTACTTTTTAGTATGCTGCCTTGATTTGCCATAGCTTTCCTCCCAAGGAGCAAGTGTATTAATTTCTTGGCTGCAGTCCCCATCTGCAGTGATCTTGGAGCCCAGGAAAATGAAATCTGTCATTACCTCCATTTCTTCCCCATCTATTGCCAGAAAGAAGTGGGACTGGATGCCATGATCTTAGTTTTCTTAAATTTGAGTTTCAAGCCAACTTTTACACTCTCCTCTTTCACCTGCATCAAGAGGCTCTTTAGTTCCTCTTCACTTTCTGCCATTAGAGTGGTATCATCTGCATATCTGAGGTTGTTGATATTTCTCCCAGCAATCTTAGTTCCAACTTGTGATTCATCTAGCCCCGCCTTTCACATGATGTGCTCTGCATATATGTTAAATAGGCAGAGCAACAGTATGCATCCTTGCCGTATTCCTTTCCCAGTTTTGAACCAATCAGTGGTTCTGTGTCCGGTTCTCACTGTTGCTTCTTGCCCTGGATATTGGTTTGTCAAGAGACAAATAAGATGGTCCAGTACTCCCATCTCTTTAAGAAATTGCCACAATTTGTTGTGATCCACACAATCTAAGGCTTTAGCATAGTCAATGAAGCAGAAGTAGATGTTTTTCTGGAACTCCCTAGCTTTCTCCATGATCCAGCGTATGTTGGCAATTTGATCTCTTGTTCTTCTCCCTTTTCGAAATCCTGCCTGTACTTCTGGTAGTTCTCGGTCCACATACTGCTGGAGCCTAGCTTGTAGGATTTTGAGCATCACTTTGCTAGCATGTGAAATGAGTGCAATCGTGCGGTAGTTTGAACATTCTTTGGCATTGCCCTTCTTTGGGATAGGAATATAAACTGACCTTTTCCAATCCTGTGGCCATTTTTGAGTTTTCCAAATTTGCTGGCATACTGAGTGTAGCACTTTAACTGCTTCATCTTTTAGGATTTTGAATAGCTCAGCTGGAATACTGTCTCCTCCACTAGCTTTGTTGTTGCTCAGACTTCCTAAGGCCCATTTGACTTTACATTCCAGGATGTTTGGCTTGAGGTTAGCGACCACCCCATCGTGGTTATCAGGAACCTTAAGGTCTTTCTTGTATAGTTCTTCTGTGTAATCATGTCACCTCATCTTAATCTCTTCTGCCTCTGTTCGTTCCCTGTCATTTTGGTCCTTTATCATGCCCATCTTTACATGAAACGTTCCCTTCATATCTCCAATTTTCTTGAAGAGTTCTCTGGTCCTCCCTATTCTATTGTTTTCTTCTATTTCTTTGCACTGTTCATTTAAGAAGGCATTCTTACCTCTTCTAGCTATTCTCTGGAATTCTGCATTCAATTGGGTGTATCTTTCCTTTTCTCCCTTGCCTTTTGCTTCCCTTCTTTCCTCTGCTATTTGCAAAGCTTCCTCAGACAGCCGTTTTGCTTTCTTGCATTTCTTTTTATTTGGGATCGTTTTAGTTGCTACCTCTTGTACGATGTTGTGAACCTCCATCCATAGTTCTTCAGGCACTCTGTCTATCAGATCTAATTCCTTAAATCTATTTGTCACCTCTACTGTATAGTCATCAGGGATATGATTTAGGTCAGACCTGAGTGGGCTAGTGCTTTTCCCTACCTTCTTCCATTTAAGCCTGAATTTTGCAGCAAGAATCTCATGATCTGAGCCACAGTCATCTCCGGGTCTTGCTTTTTTTTTTTAAATAATAAATTTTATTGTTATTTTCTACTAAGTAAAAAAAAGAAACTAAAAATCATCAATCATCAATAGCGTCAGACCTACTGGGTCAGCTCCCCATACTTTTTCTTTTTATACTGATCCATAAACATATTTAAGTCTGTGCATAGTCCCTTTTCTGTAGCCAATAATAAAAGGAGTTCCAAGTTTGATAGAAGTCTGTATCCTCTTTCTCCTTCAGAGACAAAGTCAATCTGTCCATTTCGGCACAGTTTAAGACCTTTTTTAGAATCAGTTCATCAGTAGGTGGTTCTTCATTCCTCCAGTGTTGGGCAAATGCAATTCTCGCCACAGTAGTTGCATGTAGAATCGGATACATTGCATGATTTCCAACGTCATCAGGTACAATGCCTAATAAGAAAACTTCAGGTTTAAATATTTGAGGTTTTTGAAACATTTCCTCAAGCCATTTGTGAATTTTAACCCAGTATTTTTTTTGCCTTATCACAGGTCCAGCATTTATGATAAAAGGTACCCGGTTTATGTTTGCATTTCCAACATCCATTTGACATGTTTGGAAAAATCTTGGCTAATCTATTTGGCAATAGATACCATCAATAAAACATTTTATACAGATTTTCTTTATATGAGGTTGCTAGTGTTACTTTAATATTTCTTTCTCACAGCTTTTGCCATTTCTTTAGCTCAATATTGTATCCAAAGTTTTGTGCCCACATTATCATAGTTTCCTTAACTTGTTCATCTTCCATTCTCCTATCCCCATTCCCTTTGGCCATCTTCATCTGCTGAGATATATTTAGGGTCTAATTTTTCCTTAATGTGTAATGCTAAACCTCTTTTCTTTTGGTGAGCAGAAGATATAAATAACTTTCTGAGTTTTGGACATTGCAGAAGCTTACTATGTTGTTTCTTAATGTGTTTTTCTTGCAGACAAATTATATCAAACTTCAGTTTTTGAAGTTGAGAGAAGGTCCTTCTCTTAGAGGGTGCGTTTAATCCATTTACTTTCAAAGAGAATAGTTTGGTTCTTCCTTACATTTTAAAAGCCATGTTTGTAAAATATATATTTATCTATTTATGCTTAGCCCTCACGCTTCTATCCTTTCTCTTTTCTTTTGGTTCTGATGTCTGTTCATCTTCTTGTTGATCTGTAGTTGCTATTTCTCCTTCTTCAACATCTTTCCTTCCTTCTTTTTGTACAGCCAATTTTTCATCTTCAAATGAGCTTCTAAATTTTTCATAGAACTCTTGAGCCTTGAAGATTGAATCCAACTTATATCTTATGGAATTCCAAATAAAAAATATTCCTTCTGACATTAACCCCCTAAACATAATTCCCTTCTTTGTCAGCTTTGTGGTAAGAAATAAGTATTTCTTTCATCCTTCTCTGATCCTTCATGGTATTTGTTTCAGAACAGTCACCTCATGTTGATCATCGACTCTTAAGGATTTATCATGTACAACCCTCAAAACACTATCTCTTACAGATCTTTTTGCAAATTTAACATGAACTTCCCTTGGTAATTTGTGTCTTCTAACATAGCTTAAATTAACTCTATAAACCAGGTCAATCTCTCTAGCCATCTCTTCATTTTCCAAGTCCAGAGCATCTGCCAGCATAGTGATCATTAATTCCCTTAGGTTTTCCTTTTTTCCCTCTGGTATGTTCTGAAATCTTAAATAATTAGATGCCTTCTCCATCTCTAGTATAGCAACCGAGTCCCATAGTGACTTATTTGTTTGTGTTAATAATTGTATTTCTTTATCTGTCATTTCAATTTTCTTATGGGCTTTTTGGATCTTTTGTGTATTTTGTTCAGTTTTGAGTCGAACATCTGTCAATTGATTGCATACATCCCTGACATACCTGTCCAATTTATCCAGTTTATCCATTCTTTCTCTTTGTTCCACAGCCAAATTCCTTTGTTCTAATGTCAATTTTTGTATAGAATTTCCTGGTCATGCTTTTACTGACTGTACAGAGCAGGGGTCCTCAAACTAAGACCTGGGGGCTGGATCCGGCCCACCATGCCATTTATCTGGCCCACCATGCCCATTTGGACCCACCGCATGTGTGCCTGTGCCCACATGCATCCTGTCCACCTCACCCCATGTGCAGTTTCCTCGCTCAGAAAAAAAGATTTCCAAGTGAACAAGTCCGCTGCCTTGTGCACCCGCCTCAAGGTGCGTGCCCACCCATACCTCACCTCACCTTGCCTCATTGCGTGCCCCGCCCCTGCCTCAGTGCGTGTGCCCCACCCCCACGCCGGCCTGCACGCACTTCCAGCACCAACTTTCCGGCGCGCATCCAGTACCGGCAGCTTTCAACTGGCCCCCTGGTAAAAAAAGTTTGAGGACCCCTGGTACAGAGCTTCTCCATCTTTGGCCGCAGAGCACATAGTCAATCTGATTTCTGTGCTGACCATCTGGTGACATCCATGTTCAGAGTCATCTCTTGGGTTGTGGAAAAGAGTGTTTGCTATGATCAGTGTGTTCTTTTGACAAAACTCTGCTAGCCTTTGCCCTGCATCATTTTGTACTCCAAGGCCAAACTTGCCTGTTATTCTGGTTATCTTTTGATGTCCTACTTTAGCATTCCAATCCCCATGATGATAAGCTTAGGACCAGGATACTTGAAGGAATGCCTACCCCCGTACATTCCTATCCCACCACTAATACTGACCACAGAGGACCAAAGAGGTGAAGGAGGTGGGAAACAGGAGAAGGGCCTTCTTGGTGGTTGCACTCCATTTATGGAATATGCTCCCAAGGGATGTATGCTAACACCTTTATTGTTATCTTTTGAGAGCCCAGCAAAGATGTTTTTATTTACCAGACATTTTAAGAACAGCTGAATTATTTTTTTATATTTTTAGGAAATTTTAATTTCTGTTTGTCACTGCTGTACTTAGGTGATTTGATAGACTAGCGTTGGGTTTAATGTATTGTATTGTCTTTTATCTTATGGATATTATTGTATTTTATTGAATGAATTTTATGTTTGGTTTTTATTGTAATATATTGTACACTATTCAAAAAGCCCTGAAGGGCTATGGGAGCTGTTTATAAATTTAAAAAATAAATAAAATAATTGTTTTGCATTAAATTGGATAGTCAAATACTATCTCAAACTATATTTACAGTGCAATTCCATATATTTCTACTTAGGATTAAGTCATCTTGAGTTTAATATAACGTAATTTACTGCCAGGTAACTGCAGCCCTAACTAGAGCCTATTTGTCTGATTAGTGTAGCACTAGTTGCTTTTTAGGAATAAGCATTCAATACTCCGTTGTTTGAAAATGACTACTTTTTATGAGTCTTTCAGATGCATATGCATTTATGGAGGTCAGTAGGTAGAGCTCCAAACTCTGTGTTCTGATACAGAGGTCTGTAGGAAAGAATTGTGTTTTAAAGTCAATACCAAAATAATAAAACTTCCTCAGAAGAAGCTGCTTAAAATTTTTATAACAGTATGCTTTCAATAGGAGAAATATGTTACAAAACTATAAAAAAATTTCATTTCTTTCAGCTCCTCTGTCTTATCAGAAGAAACAATTTCTTCCTTTTCAAGACTGTTACTTAGCCTTATAAATTTTTAAAATCTAGATTAGAAGAAAAGATAACATGTATCTCTTTCTTTTTATTGGTTGAGTTAAGAATGTTTGGATTCTGAACCATAAGGCTGCTTCATATTTCTTAATAAAAGGAATGTAGGGGACTGCATGTTCAGCTCTCGTGTTAGCTGTTTGTACAAAGACCTTGTTGGCAGAAGAAGTAACTGAATTCTATCCTGACTCCAAGGAACATGCAGAGATTGGACACAGATTTTGTCTCTATTACATAGTGAAAACAAATGATTCATGAGGGATGCCAGGCATTCTGTTCATACTGTAAACAGACGTATCTGACTCAATTACTCTTTCATGTACTGATCTTGAAAGTCAAAATACTACTGGGAATTGTAGAAATATTTTTATTTAAATATGCATAAGACTGCACCTTTACTGACTACTGATATAAATATAAACCAACTAAAATGATGACAAAGAAAAGGCAGAAGAGCTCAACTCCTACTTTGGCTCAGTCTCCTCTAAAAAGAAGAACTACAACCTTCCTGATGAAGGTGCAATTCAAGCTGAAGAAGCAGGATGGTAGCCCAAGACTGACAAGAAATGGTCAAGGATCTTCTAGTTGGGCTAAATGAGTTCAAATCTCCAGGGCCCAATGAACTTCATTTCAGAGTCATAAGAGAACTAGCAGAAGAGCTAGCGGAAGAACTCTCAGACCACTTTTTATCATCTTTGAGAATTAATGGAAGACAGAAGAAGTGCCAGATGACTGGAGATGGGCTAAGGTTATCCCTAACTAGAAGAAAGGGGGGTGGGGTGGGGAAAGATGAACCTGGGAACTATAGGCCAGTCAGTCTGACATCAATCTCTGGAAAAAATCTAGAACAAATTATAAAACAGTCCTTCTGCAAACACCTTGAAAACAATACAGTGATTACTAGAAGCCAACATGGATTTTTCAAGAACAAATCCTGTTAGACTAATCTGATTTCATTGTTTGACCAGCTAAGTTCCCTAATGAACTGTGAGAGTGCTGCGAACATAGTATATCTTGACTTCAGCAAAGTTTTTCACAAAGTGCCCTGCAAAGTGCCCTTCTGCTCATTCTCACACAGCCCATCTGTAGTATTACTCAGGATTCCCTGCATTACATAAAATTGTATCTCAGCATTACTGGAAGTGAAATTTAAGTGACACTTATTGTCACACCTAGTTTGGTTAATTAACTCTTTGTACCATTCCTTTATCCTAATGTCAGGTAAGCCTTTAATACAAAACCCTTTAGACCAAATTGAGGTAAGATATGAGGTACTAGTCACCCTTGTATCATTTTTGTAAATTGGAAATAATAATCGTCCTTGATATTTTCACAGACGGTATTCTCCCATAGATATACCTCCATAATGCCATAATACTGTTTCGCCCCTTTTTAGCATGTTATTAATTATAATTTGTAAGTGTAGCTTAAAAATGGCTAGAGAAGTGGGATTATACTTTGGGCTGAAATATACTTAAATTGTAAAGAGAATAAGATAATAGTCCAGTATGTTTGATGTCTTTTGAATGATTTTTTGTTTTATTGGTAGAAAATAATAAAAACTTGAAAACGCAATATAATTTGTAAGTGAATGGAACCATGACATTCTGTATTTCAGATATTCCCACTCCGATAACTTGTATTTATATGTTTTATTAGTATACAATGGATAAGGATTCCTAGTAGTAAATTCCACTCGCTGGTTAATCATCCTGGATTTCCCTTCTGTATCTTCCATTGTTACTATTTCTGTGTTTGTTGTTGTACTTATTTCAGAAGCAATCCATGATTGTTTCACTATGTATTTTCCAAAATGCTTCCCACTGCAGCCATGTGCTCAATAAATCTAACATTGTTTGATTATTTTGATTTCCTGTAATGTATGCCCCTTGTGCAGTACCTTGTTTTATTATTAATTCTCTTTTATTGCATGTGTCCATTGTGTTAATTGTCTATTCCCATTGTTTTATTCATTTTCTAAACCAATAATATCCTGCATGCATCCTTCCCCATGTTTTCACTATTCCATTTTTATATTCGTTGTTTGTGCACAAACACTCTTTTGGTCTATCTGGCAAGGATGTTTCTGTTCTAGGGTATTTCCATTGATAAGAGGATATTTCCAATTTCATACCAGTCATTCCCTCAGTTATACTAACTCCCCAGGAGAAGAACATGGCTATGGTAATTAAGATCTGCCACAACATCTTCAGCACCATTCTTCTAGAGGTTCTTCCCTTAGACACAGAAACAAAAGACACAAGGACAGACAAAATAGAGAAGACAACAGTACTAGACAAAACAAAATGAAGTTTATTAATGAAATCCTGTAAGTAAGAAAAATAGTTATGGACGTGCTACTTTCCACAATTTTATTTGATTTCTATGCACCCATTTCTTTTTGTCCCCCTCTAGTTGAATCAAATACAAGGTCGGATATCCAATATTACAAATGGTCCCCTCCATTTTGGCTGTAAATTATGTTCTTTTGGTCTTAATTTCAAATATCCCACTTTTTCTCCAATCAGAATCATAACCTTTTCTGCTTCCACCTCAGTTTTCAACATGTTAATATTTTCCATTACCTCCCTAATAATTTTCCAATATTGTTCCCTTTCCTTCAATACCCTAAACCAGTCCATATTATATTCATCTTGAACATCGAAGTCATCTGGAAACCCTAAATTCATTTTGTCTCCAAACAAACAACAATTGCTCCTCCTGAGCAATTTCCTGCAATTCTTTATTCGTAATTGCTTCTTTTGTTACCATTCTATGCCTATACCATCCCTTTAATTCCCTTAACCATATATTGGCATTATACTCTAATGATTCCCAACTTCCCTTTCTGGAAGCCAGCACAGAGCACCCCCTGCTCTTGTGGAGTTCTGTCAAATTCACATACCTCTAGTTGCCCACTGGGCCTACCTTTTCCTACTTCAACTGGATTTTCAGAGAGTTTGGGTAGTTCATTCTTCAAAGGCCCCACCTCTGCTGCAATCAGGGGAGATTTCCACAAACTCAAATCCTCCCATTGTCAGAATACCTGTCTAAAAAGGGACCACAATAGGATTTGTATGTCCCCATACTTTAGGACCAATCAGTGAGAACTCCTCATTAATCATGTTGGCGGCGGCAGCGGCTTCTCCTCCTTCTTCAGCAGGATTCCCATCCATCACACAAATACACAGTAGGTTTCCATTTTTCCCTTTTCCAGTCCCCTAACCCAGAAAACTATCCCAGAACCTTAACATTCTCCCCAGGAACTTTCAAGGTAAGTTTCTTTTCTTGCGTCCCCCTGTCTTAAATCCTCTATTCCCCATCCCTTTCCCTCGGGTGAGAAATAAAGATCCCTTACCCAAATGCAGATGCATCCATTAGGTTTCCTCCTTTCCTCTTCCCTTTAAACCACCAGCCCTGCAGGGGCTCTTACAAGTCTCTGCTGCTATGAATTCAATTTGTCTTGGGTTTCCAATCGCCCTGGTATAGGCCAGAGAGCTGCCCATGGGGCTGCTGAAATCTCAGCAGGGTGCACCTCCCCAACAGCCACTCACCGATCTGAGCCAATGGCAGATCTAGGAGGATCCTGGACGAGCCTTCAAACTTCCGAACTATTGTCTTCATCATTCTCTTTTATTTTATCTTTTTTATATTCTCCCACCTTCCTCATCCCTTTTTTGGTTTTGGTTCCCCATCCCTGGTTTTGGCTTTCTTTTTGTAAGCACTTCCTGTAAGGCTTGTTTTTTTTTTACCTCCAGCCTATTAATCTGCTGCATCTGTTCTTCTAATTGTTCTGTCTCTGCTATTAAAATCCTATTTTTCTTCTCCATGTCCCACAATTTGTACTCTTTTTGCATCAATTCCCTGCACAATCTGTGTATTTCTATTTCCAAGCTATTCATTTGTTCTTCTAAAACTTCTCCTTTGCTACATTCTTTCTTCCAAACTCTGTATGTTGCTTCTAGACTATCATGCAGTAACAGTATTATTATCCTTAACTGTTTTACTGTATCTTCAACATTAGTTTCCCCAAAGCATGGTCCTGCACTTTTATACATAACCTCTGTTATATTTTCACATGGGTTTCTCAGTCCCGAGCCCATGTATTTGCTTGCTTCTTCATAAGCATCTTGTTCCTTAGTATTAGTCATTGGTGTTCCTCTCATTTTAAATAGCCAGTCCCCAGCTTCTGTTCCCAAAACCTGGGATAGTTTTTCTTTAAAATCTATCATCTGTCTCTTCTTAACCTGGAAGGGATTTCCATATACCATATCCTCACTTTACTTACTCTTCTTCCCAAAGAGTGACATTATTTGTAAAAAGACCCTATCCAGTCCCCAAATTCTAAATAATCTCTTAATTTCCTTGTCCAAAATTTGAACTCGTCTTTCCATTTGGTACCAACTCCTTATTCCAAATAACCTAAGACGTCCTTTATGTTTTACAACAACCGTAGTTGGAGCCAGAATCTAAAAATCCCCTCCAACCAGAGGCATCCCTCCATTTTATTTTCCATTCAGTCATCTCTCCTACAGGCTGGTATTCCTAAGAACCTAGTCTCTTTTACAATCCTGTTCATGATGCCAATTTATGTGACTGAAATAAAACAGTTCTTGGTTCAGTAAAGAGGGGACTATCAAGTTTCCAAGGAAAGCCCTTACCAAAGGGAGACTGAATGCCAGATCTGGTTTTAAACACTATGCATGTAACATTTATTCTATGATATAAAGAATACAAAAGTATAAGAACACAAGTTCAGCAATCATCAGCAACAATATCAAGAGAGGCCTCATTAACACTTGCATTCATCCAATACTCACACAAGAGCAATGTACCCTTCTCCAGCGGTGATCAAGCGGTGGCAAGGGCTGTTGGTGACCAGTTGCAGCACTGTCCTGGCACACATGGGAGCTGAAAGCCCAGGCATTTTATACCTTAAAGTTGACACTATCAGCTAGTCCAAACTATTCGAACGGTGAACTCATCTGGGCAAAAACAGATGCAGGATGTACTCATCTTCACTTATCTTGGACAAACATGCTCACAACATTCCATTCTCTTCCTGGATGGTACAGGGCGGACTTATCTATTATGTTCAATTCTCCAACCACTCCCAGCTTTTCAGTTTTGCTGTGCAAAATAACAGTCTGGATCAGCCCCATCATGCTTCTTGATTTGTCATTTTCTTCTGGGTCTCTTAGGCCCTCAGGAACCCATGCACACTGTAACACGATCAGGTGGATCCACAGTTGAATAGGACACACTCTTAATCCAATTATCTTGACTGGGCAGGAGGTTGTTGATGTGGAAGTGCAGGGAATTAACATCACCTCCCTTGCTATGGTCAGATCACTTCCTACTGTGATTTAGCCCTTTGCTTCCCTTTCTCCTCTGCAAGGGTGGGGGAATCTTTTAAAAGGGGTACACCCTTAAGGCTAATGGATCCTGATGGTTTCCAGAGTGCTTTGGGGGTTTCTGGCTGGTATGGTTGGCACTCCTGTCAAAGCCCAAGTCTCTCCATGGAATTCAGAGATGCCTTGGGCAGTTGACACAATTGTGCCCTTGAACAGAGCCTGGCCAGTTCCTTGGCACATGCCTGAGTTGAGAGCAATGAAGCAAGAGGGGAAATGGCTAGAGCACAAGTGGAGAAAAACTCATGCTGAGTCTGTTCAAACATCAGTTATTGCTCATTACCGAGCCTACTCTGTGTTGACGAGGGTGACAAAAAGGGATTTCTTGTCCGGCAGCATTGTGTCTCCTCTGTTGCCTAGCCGAGCTTTTCTAAGTGGTTCATGGCCTAACTATACTCTGGGCCAGAGAAAGGAATTGTGGAGCCCTTGGTAGTTTGCTGTGAATTTGCACAGTACTTTGACGATAAAGTCACTTATATTTGTCATGAATCAGACACCACAATTAATTTAGTTTATATTAACAGAGGCATGCAGAACACCATCTTGTTGAGTTTTACTGGATGAGTTTCAGTTACTGAGGCCTGAGGATGTGGACAAGGTGCTTGGTCAAGACCAGCACACCACTCATGTGCTCTACCTTTGCCTGTCATGGCTTATGTACTTGGGATTTGCACTGGATCTGGGAGGCTGAAAAGGCCTCCTTGCAAGCCTCTTTAAATGAGGCTGTAATGAAGCAACTTATGAAAAAACCTACCCTGGGTCCAGAGGATGTTAACTATAGGCCAGTGGCCAACATCCCCTTCCTGGGCAAGGTGCTGGAGCAGGTGGTGTCTGAACAGCGCCAGGCACTCTTGAATGAAATGGATTATCTAGATCCTTTTCAACCAGGCTTAAGGCCTGGTTTTGGAACAGAAACTGCCTTGGTTGCCCTGTGGGATAACCTTTGCTGGGGGAAAGGCAGAGTGCCTGTTGATACTCCTGAACTTCTCAGTGACTTTCGATACCATCAATCATGGAATCCTTCTGGATAGGCAGGCTGGGGTAGGTGTGCTTCCTCTCCCACTTGATCAGCTGATTCCAGAAGGTGGAGCTGGGGGATTATCACTGTATGTCATGGTGGAAATGCCATAAGGTACAGCAGGTTTCCATTCTATCCCCTATGCTATTTAATATCTACATGAAACTGTTGACAGAGGTTATCTGCAGGTATGGGCTGAAGTATCATCAATATGCAGCTTTCCCACACTAGAGATATTCAAAAGAAACAGCCATCTGAGTGGGGTGGTGTAAATTGGTGTCCTGCCACAGCAGGGGGTTGGACCTGGTGGCCTTGGTCCAATTCTACTATTCTATGATTTTATAAGTATTTGAAAGGATGTTACAAAGAGAAAGGAAAGAATCTCTTCCTGATCATCCCAGAGTGCAGGACACAGAATAAATGAAGTCAGATTGTGGCTAGATATCAGGAAAAATTTCCTGACTGTTACAGCAGTATGACAATGGAACCAGTCACCCTGGGAAGATGTGGGTTCATCCACACTAGAAGCATTCAAGATACAACTGGACAGCCACATGAGAGGGATAGTTTGACTTGGTGTCCTACAATGAGCAGAGGTTTGGACTTTATGGCCTTCTTGGCTCCTTCTAACTTTACTATCCTATGCTTCTATGATTCTCAAGTCCCATTAATTCAGCAGGAAAGTTAACCATGGGTTTAAACCACTCTCACCAAATCCAGTAGGAACTCAAATGTGGTGAACACTCGTCTAGATTATTTCCTTGCTTTCCAGTGGACAAAGAAATCTGACATTCTCTACTGGGGGTTTACAGATGATGCATTTGTAATCTAGACAGAACCCTAATAAAATTAATATTTAAAATGTTAGAAGAAGTAAAAATGCAGGCCATGCATGTGTGAAGGAAAAATGCAGATGATTAATTCACTAGTGTTCATAAAAGAAGAATGATGGAGCTTTCTAGAGATTAAAATCCACAGTCCAGCTACAGTGCAGTAAGATCCATTTCTGTTGTTCTGGTATTGCCCTATCAATATCCTTCCATCTTGTTGTGCTAAGTTCTGCAGAAACCAATTTCCACTGGGGAAAGTAGGGTTGCTTTTCTCTTGCCAAGCACAGAATATATTTTAAGCATTCCTAGCAAGAATATCAATGTGGAGAGTCTGCTAGAATGTTGTCAAGCTCTTCTAATACATCCTATGAAGACTGTACACAATTAATTTCATTCAGTGTTCTTGCACTATAGCAGAGAGAGGGTGGGGGGGAGGCATAACAAATTATTAATGGTGTGGGCAAATTTGTCACTTTTAGTTTGAGTTTCATATTTTTCCTCTTTTAAGTACTGTTTTTCTTGAACTTTGAAAATTTCTCCAGTCCTAAGTTTGGTTCACCCCAAACTGAGATTTTTTGCATGTTTTCCCTAATAAATGTATTTATGTTCTTTGGATTTTATACTGTATTCATATTATATTTTATGCACTGTTATAAACTGCCCAAATAGCTTTGGCAATTGGGTAATATAGAAATAAGTAAAGATAGAATTTTTGAATCTATTTTGCATTACATACACTTTGCAGGTAGTTTTTTTCTGAACATAAATGATATTTTAGCAATTATTAACATATTTTTGTATACAATTTTTGATTGGTGAGCTTTATCACAAAAGCATGAATTTGAAAAGATGACTAAGAGCACAAGCCAATGCATGCTTAGATAGAAAAAAGGCATACAACTCTTAGTATGCCCCCGCCAGCATAGCTAGGAATATGAGGATCCTTTTCCCTTTAAACTTGTATAAGACTGCACTGAAAGGAGCAATCCTATATAGTCCCTGGTCAGTGTCTGATGGGCCATAGGCTATTTCATATTTCTGCTGCATAGGTGGGAACTTCACATTGGGAGCTGGGAATCAGAGCTCCTCCCCCTTGTAACCGGCATGGAAAGAAGTATGCTGGATGTCAGGAAGGTAGCCTCCAAGGGGGGCAAAAGAGGGTAATTTGGCGAGAAGAGAGGAAATTGGTGAGACTAGGATAAGAGCTGTACATGGGGCTCCTTAGCCTCTTTACCTCCTCAGAAATGCTTAATGGGTATGAATTGCCCTCTAGTGGAAATACAGGGCATGAAGACACGGAGGTGAACATTGCCCCACCACACCTCCCACCCTTCCTAGGATGCTTACCAGCCTCTGAGTACAGGGGATTAAAATGTCTTTGCTATCTGGAGGAGGGTTTCTCAAAGCTAGTGCAGTGAGCCCCAGTCACAGTCGGACACAGGGGCTGTGGATGCAAACGGCTGCCTTCCATTAGAGGAGAAGCCAGGACCCTCATGGACAGCCCCTGTGGTACCCCAAGAGCAGGAGCCAGAGGCAGAGGGAATCCACCCCTTAGAAAGGAGGAGGAGTGTGTGGCTTTGACAGAAATCCAAACAGTCTGAAAGGGGAGTTTTCTGTGAAACAGCATGCTGCCTTAATTAGGTGTTCTGAGTTACAGCTGGCTAGAAATTAGCTCAGGCAGAGCTGCTCTGTGTCGCAAACAACAAACATCATTATCTGTGTTCTCAGACTTTGTTGAAGCTAACTGATATCTAGATTCCTTGTCTGTTTAGTGAACTTTTTTGGGTATCCCTGCCTGACTTGAAGCTTTAGACATACATTAACCATATTACCTTGTCTCCTGGAATGAACTGACAATTCTTAAGAAGGTAACTCAGAGACTGGGCATTTGTGTGCACAGGGCAGGACATACAAGCACCAAGGGTGCCACACATGAGACAGTGCTCTTGCTGTCAGTTCATGCAATGGCCTGAAAGTGCAGAAGTAGGTGAGTTTCCATTATTAAAGTGTAAACTGAATAAATTTCTTCCTTATTTCTGATCATAGAAAGGACAATAGCTTTGAAAAAATACTGGAAACTTTAGGAGGGCTATCAGGAAATGGAATTTAGCCAGGGCTTCTCAGGACATGTGAACCTGGCGAATGCTTAACAGAACAGGTGGGTTCACATGACATGAAATGTTATCGTGAAATTTTACTGTTGTGAACTTGTAGTGCCATTTAACAGTTCTGGAGTTTTTGTATGGTAGGATTGATTTTCTGAAACCAGGAGGGAATTAACTGTCTGTTCTAAGGTTTCTATGCTTCACCACAGCTTCTCTGATCATCTGGTCCTGGAATCTTCATTTTACCACTGTTGCTATGGAAATGACATACAGCCCCCTGGCAACAGCAGCCATAAAAGTAGTTGCTTCTACCTTTGTTTTCTACTTCTCCCAGAACCCTAGTAACAGATGCATTTATTCCCATTGACCCAGCAATGTGTCCATCTACTTGTTTACTTTTGGAAACAGGGAGGCAGTGTGAAAATACATGGAAGGACAAATTGTGGGGGAATAATAGCAGAGAAACTTTATTTTCATTTTTTAAAAACTGTGCATATTGGAGTGACTGGGAAAGGCTGCAGAAATGCAGGTGCACTTGGGAAGTGTGAGTGGGGGAACCCACCTCAGAACCACAGTAAACCAATCAGGAGGAGGATGCTGTGGTCCATAGGTAAGAATAGTGAAAGCTTGAGATTTCACTCATGGGGACTTTCAGAATGCAGGGCAAGGCTGGGATGACAGAGTGCGGAGTGGGGAACCACACTGCCCAGTAAACCACATACCGTATTTTTCCGTGTATAAGACAATACTTTTTCTTAAAAATATTTACCTAAAAATGGAGAGGCATCTTATACATGGGGGGCAGAGAAGAAAACTGTGGTTGCAAAACTGCTGATACCTTATCTCTGAAAACTACGAGCGAATGAGCGAAACTTCCGATTGCAGAGACAAGGTAACAGGTTTCCTCCAAACATGAGCCTTATAACTGACATCAGCTGATGCTGTGGAGAGCATGTAGCCCAGGGGTCCTCAAACTTTTTCAACAGGAGGCCAGTTGAAAGGTGGTGGTGGAGCATGCAGGCTCGCTTGGTTGGGGGGGGGGGACGGGCATGATCACAGGCACGCTTTGGGGGGAGACTGGCGCATTTGCAGGCATGCGCACAGGGAGGCAGTGCAGCAGCAGCTTGCTCGCTTGGAGATCGGTAAGAAAAGTGGGGGGAGCATCCTGTACATGGGGGCGTCTTATAGATGGAAAAATACTGTAATTGTCTGAGTGACAAGTCTGGGGAAAAAACATGTGTGCAGGGTCATTTTTCCCCCCAGAAATATCAGAAACAACACAGGGTTATTTGCTATGTCTTGCAAACCTAACCAATATGTTGGTCCATCCTAAAATGGTTTAAAGTGCATGTTTGATAGGGCAGGTAGTTGTAACTTTTACATCAAATATTCATACATTTTGGCATCAAATATTTTTCCACTCCAGTTTTCTAGATCTAAAGGAGCTGTTGTGGGTCAGTGATTTCTCCTGAAAAGCACTTATGTTGTTAAGTGTGTTTTTGCTCTGCAGTCTTATTTGGTATTTTTTAAGGCTGCTTTTTCTTCATCCTTTCAGCATTAGTCACTTGGGTGAATGCACCTTATCAAGGATCAGTGGCCTGCATGGTAGCACTGACTTCCAAGTTTTAACCCCCAAAACAATGCACATCATGAGCTGGATGCAGACTTAGGACTGTGTAACTGAGATGGCTAGAGTGGGCTTCTGTGCACCCCCCACATCACCAAAAATAATATGTACAGGGAGGAAAACCCTGATAAATGGTCCAGGGAAGATAGATTCCCCTAAATCAAGCAGAGGGACCTTCTGTGAATGGAATTTTTCCAACAACAGAAGGCAGATCCAGGATCCAACCCAAGGAAAATGAATAATGAGATCTGCAGAAAAGGAAAGCAAAGGAAATCCAGAACAAC
Organism: Varanus komodoensis; assembly: GCF_004798865.1. NCBI lineage: Eukaryota > Metazoa > Chordata > Lepidosauria > Squamata > Varanidae > Varanus > Varanus komodoensis. The sequence continues at coordinate 956,985 of NW_025336100.1, read as the reverse complement.
CCTGAACAACTTGTCTAAAAGGAGTAACCCTTTTCCTAAGATTGTGAAATTTAAACCTCTGTGGTGTCATGCTGCAGCTCTTAGTTAGTTTCACTCTTCATTTTCTTCTCTATTTGACATACTTGATGAATGACAAGAAATTATTTGCATTCAAATAACAGTATTATGTGCTCTTATTTGCAAGACCTATTACTGCATGGAACAAGGCAGCAATGAATATCTTCCCAATTGTGGAGTGGAAGGGAAGCGGGACCTGAGTGGCAAATGTTCAAAGATATATTAAATGCAGATGTAAGGAGTGAGGGTAGGACACAGTAGCCCACAGCACAGCAGAAATGCTTAACTGAGTTCAGACCCATGCTGTTAATAAATGAAATGGACAGGATTGTAGCTCAGTGGTTGATAGGGGCTTAGTAGGCAGAAAGCCCCCAACTGTGGGTATTTTGATCACTTTTTAAACTAATTGTTAAGCCACTTTACAGGCAGTGTACAGACCCATACCACATAAAAGCACAACACCAGAAATATCAGATATCATGTCAAAAGTACAAATTAACTACACCTTTATAACTGTGATCATAAAAATAACCTACAAGTCCAAATTTGTCTCTGGCAAATAGGATATGAAAAGAGTATGAATCAAATCTTGGAGCTGATGCACACTACTAGCTGTAGTGCAGTGTCACTCACTTTATCAAGGTTGGAGCAGGGGTTTGGAAAAGCTTGAATTGCCCTGTGTTAGTTTCTGGGAGAAAAATGAGAGATGGCGAGATCAGGTATCCTTCCCAAATCAACCTTAAATAGGCCTAACACAAAACTCCAGTAATCTGGTAGACCTAATTCCTTCAAAAGGCTACTGTGTCATTAATTGCATCTCATTCTGCCCAGAAATTATGATTATTTATTTCCCCAATATGGTCAATGGGAAGACATTTGAAGTACTGGCTTTTCCAAATCAAAGATTTGCTTCAGATCTGAGGTGCTGTTCACAGCAAAGCAGCCTGCTCTTTGATTCTCCCTTGCACACCCCTATTCTTAATAAGCTTTTCTAGAAAAGTCAGCATTCATCAAAACTTCTGGTACCTCTGGCAAACTTTTCTTGCTTAAAAATAGTTTTATTTAGGATTGGGGGAGAAATGGATACAATCTGTATTTTAATGAAAACCTGTGTAATTTTGTACTTTAAAACCGCTATGTAAAATGAAACCCAACTGCTGAAGATTGTCTTTTTTGTCTTTTACAATAGAGTTTTTTAATAACAATAAAAGAGTACGAAAAGACACATATAAGGGAACCTAATATTCAAAAATGCAAAAGTGCAAAATAAATCTGCATGTCAGGCAAAATGCATACAAAATGTGTCAATTAAGAGAAATATGCACAAGTATGCTTATACATTTTATGTCAACATAAACCCCCCCAGAATTCAACTTAACCCATACCTAAGATTGGAAAATGAGAAACTGAGAGAAACCAAAATTCTCAGATTTCCCCAATGCTAAGTTCAAAGATACATTTTCTCAATCATCCCCTGGAAGACTGAGCATCGGTCCTCCTTTTAGGTATAAGGTATTTCCCTCACTGTCTTGTCTTCCCTTTGTCAGAGATTCCAGAGCAGTGGTGAAGCTTCTGAGATTTCCCTGTGCCTTGATCTCTCTTGGTTGAGGTCAGGGAAGTTCTGGTGCAGTATCCAGTGGTATCATTTTGCTAGCACAAATTCTGTTGTGCTAGCAGGAATTAGGTTCTTGACAGAAGAATGAAGCTAAAGGAGATGCCAAGACATGTGGTGATGGCATATAAAAGTTTTAAATAAACAAACAAACAAATAAATAAATAAATAAAGTTGATGTACACATGGTTCTGCAACCATTGTGAAACACTGGACTAGCCAGGTGTACAAGCATATCATGCAATGCTTGTGTGACAAAATGATTTGGGGAAGCTCCAGGAGCACTATTTGAGTTTGTGGAATATCACTTTGCATGCTAACCCTGGGGGGGGGGGCGGTTACATTTTCCCTTAGCATTAGGAAAGTAATGCCTATCCTGCCTATCTTTTGGCAGATAGAGAGAGAATCCATGGTGCATTTTGCCTCCATGTTTAATCCACTTCTCTTGGGGTGCAGCAGTATGTTCCAGCAACTAATTTTGTCAATTACTACACTGTATTGTAAAAGTGTTCTGTGGCAGCCATTCTACTGTGTAAGTAGTTTTGCAAAGCAGGTAGTCACTATAAGGAGTGCCTGATTATTCCTTAGTTGCTATGCCAGGGTGTATTATGCCAGTTGCTGGCAGGCAGGAATACTTACTTCCCATGATTAAGATGGATAGATCTCAGAGAAAACCTCTGAGGCAAGTTTTTAATGTACAGAAGAAGCACGTTAGGCACATTAATCAGCCTTAAAGGGTTTGAAATCAAGAGAAGAAACATGACAACCTTGAAACAGGAAAGTGATCCAGTGGCAAATAAATATTTCAGACTGATACTGTATTGGATGTGACAGAAGACAAGCTATTTTTCTCTGGGTACATCCCTTGTACTTTTTAAAGCAAGTTCCAAGCCCTTCTTGCTTCACAGTTGTACTACATCCAATACCTCATTGCCTTTGTTCAGCTGTCAGGTAGAAGGGGAGTAACTGGGATTTATCTTTATTTGCAGTCTGACACTTAAATAAAGTTTGAAAATGATTTCTATTCCCTCCAGTCACTTTGCTGAATTCCAAGTGCTTGGAATGCTAATAAAAATAAAGTTTGACATTGGTTTGTGATTACACACACCACAGGCATTTCTTCAAAATTAATTTTCCCAACACTTGGGAATAAAGAATGTATGTGTAGTAAACTAAAGTCACAACATTATGATAAATTTAAATTGATAAAATTGTTCTATGGCATACGTCCTATTAACCCTTTCCACTAAAGCAAGATTTCAACATCACACTCTGTGTTTCCATATTCCAGAATATTCTCTTTTTATTCCCTTGCTATTTAGAGGGCATCTACATGATGCAGTACAAAACATATGATTAAAAAGAAGAAGAATGGAAGAGTAGACCTATCTCTGCTGCAGAAGCTGACATTAACCCTATTCTTCTAGCAGGAATGGTCTTGACATATACACTGCCTTTATGTTTATGATCATGTTTTGATGCTTGAAAATTAATGAAAATGCTTCACTTACATCCTTGAACATAAGCACAAATGCAGTCATTGTTTTTGGGAAAAGCTAGCATGTTCTTGGGCTTGCAGTTGCATTCCCAAAACACAAAAAAAGTTCCCAGGTGGTAGGGGGCAGATTTCCCCATGAGGAAATAAACTAGGAAATTAGAGCATCTTGAACCTCTTTCAGCCTGAGGGCGGAATTCCACCTGGCAGAAGTGTTGGGGCCCAAAAGGATTCAGCCAAGGGCCAAAAGTTTGAATGTAAAAAAAGAAAGAAAAAAGCATATTTAAGTTTAAAGCTTTTACTGCTGGTAGCTCAGTCTTAGGCGGGCAACCACAACATTGCAGAATGGGGAAAGATCTGCACAAAAGCTTGAGGAGCACCAAATGATCAGTGACTGCAGAAAAGGGGTGCAGTCACAGGAAAGTGTTCTGGACTTCTCAGGGGTGGGGGGCAGATGGTTGAAGTGGCACCCAGAAAGGCTGGATTTGGCTCCTAGACCTGAGGTTCTGTCCCTGTGCATTATAGTCTGCTTGCCAGAGCCCTGGCAGGTCCTTACCTTACGATGACTTTGCTTGCTGAGACCTAATGGTGCTTTCCTGGATATGATGTGGAACTGTTTACTAGATGTGATACTCTTTGCCAGACTTTATCTCTCTACCTGTGAGTGTACTATTTACAAGATCATATGCTTCAGGATCTGTCCCCTGGCATCTAGCCTAGCCAGGACAAAACCATTTGGCCTGTCATAGACCAGAAATACATTTAGAATCTTGCTTCCCTCAGGTAGATGATAATGTATGACTGGTCCTCACAGATGTATTTATTTATACATGTATTTATAGGCCACCTATAACTGCCAAGGCCTTCCTAGGTGGCTTACAATATAGAAAACATATTATTATTTATTAATTTATTTATTTATTAAAACATTTTTATGCTGCCCCATTCGCCAAAGCCTCGGGGCAGCTTACAAACAATAAATAAAGGCAATTATAAAATAAATCACAACACATATAAACATTAAAAATCCAAAAAATACAATATAAAATAAGCCGCCCTGGCCAGATAAGATCAAATAATATTAACAGTTAAAATACCGCTTAAATAAAAAGGTCTTCGCCTGGCGCCGAAAAGCAAATAACGACGGTGCCAGGCGGACCTCTCTAGGGAGCGCATTCCATAACTTAGGCGCCACTGCTGAGAAAGCCCTCCTCCGAGTAGCCATCCTCCTAATTTCTCTCACGGGGGGCTCCCGGAGAAGGGCCTCAGATGGAAAAAGGCACTCCTAGACACTGAGTCTACCTGATGTTCCAGGGACAGATGGGGTCCAGGAGCACCCACAGACTGCAGACTCTGTCCTTTAGGGGGAGTGTAACCCTATCCAGGACAGGGTAATGCCCTCCTAGCCTATCAGAGGTTCCCCCTACCAATAGTACCTCCGTCTTACCGGATTAAGCCTCAGTTTATTGACCCTCATCAGGTCCATTATTGAGTTCAGACCCCAGCTCAGGATGGTGACAGCTTCACCTGGATTAGATGAGAAAGGGGGACCTCAAAACCAGATCCAAGAGCAGTTCCGTCAGCTGAGGTAGGGCGATTGATAAAGCACAGCAGGATGGATGGTACATTAACAGAACCTGCAATCTGTCTCAGAAGCCCAGCACAAAGTACAAACACTTTAGACCTTCATCCAAGGGCACACAAATCCTGGCAAGAGAGATTGAATCTTTAAAAATTATTGCCAACCCCACCCCCTGGTCTTCTGGGAGATATTGGTGCTGCACCAAATACTCTGTGGGACATAACTGTGAAAGAGGGACCCCACCCTCCTTTTCCACCCAGGTTTCAGTAATAGACACCAGGTCAGCCTTCTCACTCATGATTAAATCATGTATGATGGCACTTTTATTACAGACCAACCTAGCATTAATTGACAGCACCAGGAGTCCTAAGGGCAGACTGATATGATTTCCTGGCATCCTTAGGATGGGAGGAGGGCTAGAAGAAGGGACAGATATTATGCATCTGTCCCCACTTCTCCCTAGTGGGCATGCCCTCCTCCCACTGCCATAACACCCCCTACCCATCACCACCTGAATTGCTGCTCCCCTAGATTCATCTCCTACAAAAAAGGTCATAGCTGAATGACCCTACGCAAACACAAAAGCAAACGCAAATAGAACAACAACAACAACAAAAAGTCTCCTGGCACTCTGCACCGAGCAGGCACCAGGCAGACACCAGAAGGGGAGGTCCTCCGAGGTCCCTTGTGGGCACTGGGGGAAAAAAGGTCCCGGACAGAAGTCCTACCCCAGCAGCCAGGTGTTGGTGGCGACAGCACAGTCTCTCCCTGCTCAAGCTCCAGCTCCTCTCATGCTGCAGCTCAATGGGGTGGGGGGGGGGGGGGGGCAGGCATAGTATGCTCCAGCTCCCAGGTCCCAGCATGGCAGCAGCAAGGTGGAAGCACAGTGAGCTGCTAAAGGCCTGCAGGAAGGGTCTTTCCACCTGCAGCCCCACTTCGCAAAGCCTCCATGCCACACCTGTGAAGCGTCCCATGTCTTGCCTGCGCTGGCCCAGTTTCTGTCACAAACTGGGTCTCTCTAGATGGAAAGGAAGGCAGCAGGCAGCCCACAACTGCAGCAGTGGGAGCAGTTGAGTAGGGCCAGCAGGGAGGGTCCCAGTGAAAGTGGGCAGATAGAGCAGCCAGATGGAAAAGCTCATGGAAAGGTGGCCAGCTAAAAGGCTGCAGAGAGGGCCTTCCCACTTGCAGCCCCACCTGTCTCAGCCTCCACACCGTACCTGCGAGGCGGCCCGAGTCTTGCCTGCACTGGCACAGTTTCTGCCACAAACCAGATATAATACCACAGATAGCACTTTGTAACACTTCCAAATGCTATGAAATGGGTGGATACGTTTTGTTGTCCCTTATCAATTCTAGATAAATCAGGTGACATTCACAATGTGTGAACTGCAATATAAGCTGCCATAGAATAGATGTTCTATTTTGAAACCGCAAAATATATTGATTTGGCTTGTACCATTCTTAATGTATGATGATCAATATTTCTACCCTATCCTTTACAAAACATCTCAGGATAGCTTACAACAATAAATGAATCACAACAAGGTGCAATACTGAGCATGACAATGTTAAAACCTAATTAAAATAATCAAATAGTAAAATAGATCAGCATTGTGGAAAACAGTGAGAAAGAAAGCCATATAGGGCAGATCTAGAAAGCACTTCTATGAGGCTTTGGTGGCTTCAAATTACCCAAAACTGTTTTGAAACTTATTTACCTACCAATAAATCCTCTTCATGCTGATTAGCTCTGGTCTGGCCAGTTTTCAGTCATAGCCCAATGGAATGATTCTTAGATTATATTAACCCACAAGAAATTATGTGCCAGGCTAATTATCCATAACTATTTACTGGTTTAATGTCACATCTCACCTGTAGCAGTGATGTTCAATAAACTGAATGCTGGAATAGAAATATATTAATTATATATTTTTGGAATAGAATTATATAAATCATTTGATTTTGTATGTATCCTGCTCATGACAATAATTAAACATCCATCCAGTTCACTTAATTGCTATTAGAATGAAAAGTAATGTTTTTGGAAATGAATTACATAAATATTGTGAAGAATGCAAAATTAGAGTGGTATCATCTGCATATCTGAGGTTGTTGATATTTCTCCTGGCAATCTTAATTCCAACTTTGTCACCTCCTGGTGTGCGCTTGCCATCCCCCAGTGCACCGCCGCCCCTGCCCGTGTGCCACCCCCCACCCGCACTGCTTCACCCCCCCCCTGCGTGAGCCATTCTCCCCCCCCAGCACCCCCCCTGGGTATAAGACACACCTTGATTTTTAAGTAAATGTTTTAAAGAAAAAGTAGCATCTTATACATGGAAAAATATGGTACCTCAGATGGTGATGGAGATTTCTGATGCTGTGATGGTTCATCACTGGTAAGGGGGAAAGGGGGTTGTTCCAGTGGTGTGCCAGGCATTGACTGGAGGAGCATTGTCCTTGCCACTACTACAGAGCTTCTTTGCTGGAATGAAAGGTGCCCTGGGGCACATTTCTAAGGTAGCAATCAGTCATGGTGCAGCAAAATGCTTCTCATGTAAACAGTATATGCATCTGAATGCAGCACAAAGGGATGCTGTGGAAGATATTTCGAGAATGTTCCTTTGGATAGAGTTCTTTTAAGACAGGAGATTGGAGAACCACAATAGTATACCAGAGCACATCGATTGTCAGGGGGTAATAAAGGCAATTGCATACCAAAGATCCAACATTGTAAAATATCAAGAAATATCCTCTTCCTCGCCACCATTTATTCATTTCATTTCATTATGTCTATACTATTCCACAGCTGGAGCTCAATATCAGGAACCAAATATTGAAACCAAATATATTTGTTGCTGTTGCGAAGTTGTGTCCAACCCATCGTGACCCCATGGACAACATTCTTTCAGGCCTTCCTGTCCTCTGCCATCCCCCAGAGTCCACTTAAGCTCACTCCGACTGCTTCAGTGACTCCATCTAGCCACCTCATTCTCTGCCGTCCCCTTCTTCCTTTGCCATCTATTGTTCCCAGAATTAGGCTCTTCTTCAGTGAGTCCTTCCTTCTCATTAGGTGGCCAAAGTATTTGAGTATTATCTTCAGTATCTCACCTTCTAAAGAGCAGTCAGGGTTGATCTCCCCTAGGACTGACTGGTTTGATCGCCTTGCAGTCCAAGGGACTTGCAGGAGTCTCCTCCAGCACCACAATTCAAAGGCCTCAATTCTTCAGCGCTCAGCTTTCCTTATGGTCCAACTTTCACAGCCATACATTGCAACAGGGAAAACCATAGCCTTGACTACATGAACTTTTGTTGGCACGGTGATGTCTCTGCTTTTTAGTATGCTGTCTAGATTTGCCATAGCTTTCCTCTCAAGGAGCAAGTGAATTTTAATTTCATGGCTGCAGTCACCACCTGCGGTGATCTTGGAGCTCAAAAAAAATAAAATCTGTCACTACCTCCATTTCTTCCCCATCTATCTGCCAGGAAGTGATGGGACCAGATGCCATGATCTTAATTTTCTTAATGTTGAGTTTCAAGCCAACTTTTGCGCTTTCCTCTTTCACCCGCAGTTAAGTTATAAGTTAAATAGGCAGGGTGACAGTATACAGCCTTGCTGAACTCCTTTCTCAATTTTGAACCAATCAGTGGTTCCGTGTCCGGTTCTCACTGTTGCTTCTTGACCCGCATACAGGTTTCTCAAGAGAAAAATAAGATGGTCCAGTACTCCCATCTCTTTAAGAAATTGCCGCAATTTGTTGTGATCAAAGGCTTTAGCGTAGTCAATGAAGCAGAAGTAGATGTTTTTCTGGAACTCCCTAGCTTTCTCCATGTTCCACCATATGTTGGCAATTTGATCTCTAGTTCCTCTCCCTCTTCGAAATCCTGCCTGTACTTCTGGTAGTTCTCGGTCCACATACTGCTGGGGCCTAGCTTGTAGGATTTTGAGCATAATTTTGCTAGCATGTGAGATGAGCACAATGGTACGGTAGTTTGAACATTCTTTGGCAGTGCCCTTCTTTGGGATTGGAATGTAAACTGACATTTTCCAATCCTGTGGCCACTGTTGAGTTTTCCAAATTTGTTGGCATACTGAGTGTAGCACTTTTACTGCATCATCTTTTAGGATTTTGAATAGCTCAGCTGGAATACTGTCACCTCCACTAGCTTTGTTGTTGCTCAGTCTTCCTAATGCCCATTTGACTTCACATTCCAGGATGTCTGGTTCGAGGTCAGTGACCACTCCTTTGTGGTTATCAGGGACGTTATGCTCTTTCTTGTATAGTTTTTCTGTGTGATCTTGCCACCTCTTCTTAATCTCTTCTGCCTCTGTTGGGTCCCTGCCATTTTGGTCCTTTATCATGCCCATCTTTGCATGAAACGTTCCCTTCATATCTCCAATTTTCTTGACGAGATCTCTGGTCCTCCCCATTCTATTGTTTTCTTCTATTTCTTTGCACTGTTCATTTAAGAAGGCATACTTATCTCATTCTATCTCTTTCTCTTTCTCCCTTGCCTTTCACTTCCCTTCTTTCCTTGGCTATTCATAAAGCTTCCTCAGATAGCCATTTTGCTTTCTTGCATTTTTTTGTTTGTTTGTTTGGGATGGTTCTAGTTGCTACCTCTTGTACAATGTTGCGAACGTCTGTCCATAGTTCTCCAGGCACTCTGTCTATCAGATCAAATCCCTTAAATCAAATCCCTTATATCTATCTGTATAGTCATCAGGGATATGATTTAGGTCAGACCTGAGTGGGCTAGTGCTTTTCCCTACTTTCTTCAATTTAAGCCTAAATTTTGCACCCAGAAGCTCATGATCTGAGCCACAATCAGCTCCTGGTCTAATTTTTACTGACTTTTCCATCTTTGGCTGCAGAGCACATAGTCAATCTGATGAACTGTCTGGTAATGTCCTTGTATAGAGTCATCTCTTGGGTTGTTGGAAAAGAGTGTTTGCTATGACCATCGTATTCTCTTGACAAAATTCTACCAGTGTGTGTGTCCTGCTTCATTTGTACTCAAGGCCAAACTTGCCAGTTATTCCAGTTATCTTTTGGCTTCCTACTTTAGCATTCCAATCTCCCATGAAGATAAGGACATCATTTTTTGGTGTTAATTCTAGAAGCACTTGTGGGCCTTCATAGAACCAGTCAACTTCAGCCTCTTCAGCAGCAGTGGTTGGGGCATAGACTTGCCTTGTGGTTTGCTTTGTGTTCGAACTGAGATCATTCTGTCATTTTGGAGATTGTATCCCAGTACTGCTTTTCCTACTCTTTTATTGACTATGTAGGGTACTCCATTTCTTCTGACGGATTCTTGCCCATGGTCATCTGAATTAAATTCACCCATTCCTGTCCATTTTAGTTCACTGATTCTGAAGATGTCAATGTTCAGTCTTTTCATCTCTTGTTTGACCACGTCCAAGCTTGCCTTGACTCATAGATCTTATGAGCATTCCAGGTTCCTATGGAGTATAGATCTTTACAGCATCGGACTCTCTTTTCACCACCAGATACATCTGCAACTTACTGTCCTTTCGGCTTTGACCCCGTTGCTACTAGTACTAGCCCTCTGCTCTTCCCCAGGAGCACATTGGACAGTTTAAGACCTGAGGGGCTCATCTTCCAGCGTCATATCTTTTTGCCTTTTGGTACTGTCCATGGGGTTTTCATGGCAAAGATACTGGAGTGGGTTGCCCATTCCTTCTCCAGTGGTTCATGTTTTGTCAGAGCTCTCTGCTATGACCTGTCCATCTTAGGTGGAACCGCACGGCATAGCTCATAGCTTCATTGAGCTACGCAAACCCCTTCACCATGACAAGACAGTGATCCATGAAGGGGAACCAAATATTATTGAGTGTCTAATAAAGATAGTTAATCTGGGATGCTATGTTGGAGAAGATGTCATCTTGTGGTGCACAATCTGGAACATTTTTGGCATGAACATCTGCAAATGAGAATACGTAGCAGAAGGAGAGGGGGTTTACTCCCTTGCTAGCCGTCAGCTCCAGCAAAAAAATTGAAGAGAAAGAAAAGTTTTTAACTGGACTTCAGACCTACTGGGTGAAATTCTTGCTATTTTCTAACCCTAACCCTTAAAGGAAATGGTGCTGGGAATAGGCATCAATTCAGATAACAAGAGCCCCATGGAGGGGGAGGGTTATTCTGCCCCCTTCACAGATTTTGAGCAGTGACTAATCTGTGGTGATTAACCGAGAAAGCACAAAGCTATAAATATTGGAGAATTAAGATGATGTTAAGCTCCCCAAGGGCAAAGAGTTAAACCTTGAAACCTACAGTAAATCATCTGAAGAGAAAGTCCACAGTTTTGGTTTGTTTTCACTTTTTCTTTCATCATTATGGTGACCTGGACATTTCTTTTCTTTTTTAATCAATTTTATTGTTTTCACTAAAATCTAACTTTGAAATCAATGATTATTTAAGACATCGGATATACTGGCTTAACATCTTCCTCATTTTAACAGTCAATATTCATATTCAGATCTATGCATAGTCCCGTTTCTCTAGCTGATAATAAAACGAATTCCAAGGTTGGCAGAGATATATGTCCTCCTTCTCCCTCAGAGACAAGATTGATCTGTCCCTTTCCATGCAGTCCAAGATCCTTTTTGAGCTCAACTCTTTGGTACATGGCTCTTCACTCCTCCCATAGTAAGCAAATGAAATCCTTGCCATAGTAATTACATATAAGATCAAATATATGGTCTATTTATCAATATCATTAAGAATAATATCTAATCAAAAAAAGAGAGAAAAACCTTCAGATTTAAATTTCTGTTTACATTTCCAACATCTGATAGACAAGTTTAAAAACATTTCTACTAAACTTAGCAATAAGAACTATCTATAAGTCATTTATTTTTATCTATGTATCTATAAAACATTTGCATAAGTTTTCTTTATGTAAAATTACTAAGATTACCTTGGTATTTCTTTCTCAAAACTTTTACCATTTCTATAACTCAATGTTATGTCCAACATTGTGTGCCTATATTATCATAATTTCCTTGATTCATTCATCTTTCATTTTATACCCAAAAAGAAGTTGTACAATCCTTTAATCATTCTTTCATCCAGTTTTGAAATCATTTAACCAAATGTTACTAATTCCTTTATAGCATCATATATTCTATAGACTTCACATATCTCAATCATATTTGAACTTTATGCCACCAAGAAATGTCATTACCCTTATCACCTGTATGGGAGAAATTTGGGGGAATTCTCAGTGAACGGCTGCCACCCTGTGGTCATTTTATTTTTCAACAGATGCATTGTTTGCCAAAAAAAATATCCCTTACTTCCTCTCCTTGTGATTTTTTGTTGCTATTTAGTGGCTATCTAGTACCACAACAGGTTATTTAAATTTGTTTTAATTAAACCTTTACTTTCTCCCATTGGGTGAGGAACTGCTGCCCTCCACCAGGCAGAAGTATGCTCGGGCTTCTAATCCCTGCCCCGACAGGGCTTGGATGGGTGTCCCCAGCCCCCCTGTAGAACGGATTACGACGTGAAGAACAGGGCCCTGTTCTCCACAGCCATCTCACTGTGACGTCAACTGGAAGTCCCCTGACCTGGACATTTCCAGTCATTGTTTAAGAGAGTCGAAGGCACTGGACACCTGTATGACCCCCTGCTGCCACCTTGTGACAAATTTGTTTTATAATAAATTTTTAACAAAATTTTGAAGATTTACCCTGTAGCTGATGGACGATATACCTGGAGGTGCCTTCAAAGTACCAAATTCTTTTTCAATAATGAGAAAAACACATTCTGCACCTGCCCCCCCCCCCGGGGGGCAGCTGCATCTATAGCTAGTCCATACCAAGCAAGAACATCGGAAACAACACTTTTAACAATTTAGGACAAACCAGAAATGCTGACTTCAGACCAAAATGAAAGCTGGGCTAAGCTGGATATCCATTTCGAAACCATAAATGCTAAACTTGCTGAAATACAACAGAAAACTGAACAGAATGAGCAAAAAATAAAAGAGGGAAAACAAGACTGAAAATATAGACAAGAGGACTGAAGAGATGACTAACAAAATACAACAACTATCTCAAGTACACAAGACATTATGGGATTCAGTGGCTATACTGGAGATGGACAAGGTATCCAGCTACCTGAGATTACAGAATGTACCCGAGGCAAAAAAATGAAGACTTAAATGATGTAATAATCACAATGTTAGCTGATGCTCTCAGAATTCAAAAGGAAGAGATGGATAAAGAAATTGACCTGATCTATAGAGTTAATTCAAGCTACGTGAGGAGACATAAACTCCCAAGTGCAGTCCACATAAAATTCATAAAATATCTACCAGAGATGAGATTCTCAAAACTCTTCGCGATCAACCAATAGTGATTGACAAAAACCCTTGGAGAATTAGAGAAGGATGGAAGAAATATCAATTCCTCACCTCAAAGCTAAGTGCAAAAGGAATCATATTTAGATGGCTGACACCAGAAGGCATATTTTTTATTTGGGACACCAGAAAATACAGATTGGACTCAATTTCTAAGGCTCAAGAATTTTATGAAAACTTTAGAAGTCTACTTGAACAGGAGAACCAGACTGAAGGAAGTGAGAAAAAGAAAAATGGAGAGGCGGCTGCTGCAATAACCCACTTTACAGATGAAGAAGAAACCAGCACCCTTAGCACAACTGGGAGATGAACAACCATTAGAACAAAGAGAAAAGAGAAAGGTCAGGGGTGCGAAATCCAAAAAACAATTAGACATATACATGATATACATATAAATGTGGATCCCAAAATGCGAGGAAAATTTCAATTATTTTCTGTAAACATAAATGGACTAAACCCTCCCCTCAAGTGAAGGAGAATCTTTTCACAACTTGAAGTACTGAAACTAGATGTAATCAGCTTACAAGAAACCCACATTAAAAAACAGCCCCAAAAATTTCTGGAACGTACAAAATTGGGTAAGGTATTTATATCTTCAGCACATCAAAAGAAAAGAGGTTTGGCTTTATATATTAAAGATGACTTGGATCCCAAACATATTTCTTTCAGATGAAGATGGTCGGATTTTAATGGTTGAAGTGACGATAAAACAAGAGATGTTATTGGTGGCAATCTATACACCCAATGACCAACAGGAAATTTTTTATCAAAAATTACATACTTTATTGTCAAAAACTGGATATCAAAACCTATGTTTAATGGGAGATTTTAATGCAATAGTAGACAAAAAACTGGACTACAAGAGCAATAATAAAGGAAAAGGAGGAAGGAGAATACTTCCAAAATCATTCTTCAATGTACTAGAGGAATTTAGACTAATAGATGCTTGGAGACATAAAAATACAACTACAGAGAAATATACTTTTTAGTCGAATAGATATAGGTCGTGGTCTGGAATTAATATGATTTGGGTGACCCTGGATCTGATTTCAGATTTATTAGAAGTTGAAATAGATACAAATGTCTGGGCTGATCACAATCCTCTAACCATGACTTTGAAAGGAATACCCAAACTGCCCAGATGGAGATTTAATAAACATCTCCTAAAAGACAATGGCTTCAAAGAAGAAATAACAAGGGAATTAAACTTTTTTTTTTTTTTTTTACCAAGAAAATAAAATAGAAGAAACATTCCTGCAAAATGTTTGGGATTCTGCTAAAGCTTATGTTAGGGGTCTGATCATAAGATATATAGTGAAGCTGAATAAAAAGAGAAAACAAGAAAGAGACAAATTAACAGATAATTTTGCAGAACTAGAACTGGAATTACAGGGAGATGCAGCAAAAAAGATCTTAAGATTCAGATGAACCTTGTAAAACATAAACAACCTTCTAGAAACAAATGAATTAACTAATCAAATTAAAATAGCTAAACAGAATTTTTTTGAAAGTGCTAATAAACTGGGAAGATGGCTAATCTACAAGTGAAAGAAAGAAAGAAAGAAAGAAAGAAAGAAAGAAAGAAAGAAAGAGAAAAAAGATTAATTCTTAAGTTGAAGATGATGAAGGACATCTAGATGTACAAAATGTAACAATAAAGAAAATAGTGGAAAAGAATCACACCAAGCTAAACAGGTACCAGCTGAGAAGATTCAAGAATATAGACAAAAGAAAAACTTACCAAAACTTCCAGAGAAATTAAAAAAAAAAGTTAAATGAGGAAGTAACAACGATAGAGATAAGCGAAGCAATTAAAAGACAGAAAAATGATAAAACTCCTGGCCCAGATGGGTTATTGGTGGAATACTATAAATGTTTTGAAGAAATTTTAAATAATTCATTGAAGGATATATGTAATGCAGTTCTATTTGAAGCTAAAATTCCGAATACATGAATGGAGGCAAATATTTCTTTGATAACGAAAGAAGACACGAACTGTACACAGCTTCAAAATTATAGACCACTAACACTTTTAAATGTGAATTATATAATTTTTGCCTCAGTAATGGCAGAAAGATTGAAAAAAAATTAATAGAGTTTATACATACAGATCAAAATGGCTTTTTGCTTAAGAGACAAACTAGAGACAATCTGAGGACCACACTGGACATTTAAGAGCACCATGAAGTTCACTCTGGAAACCAAATAGCACTACTGTTTCTAGATGCACAAAAGCATTTGACAACATTAATTGGCAGTTTATGAAAGAACAATTAAAACAAATTGATTTTGGCAAAAAAATTATAAATGCAATAACATCTATCTATCAAAAACAGACTGCCAGAATAATAATTAATTACAGAGACTACAAATATCCAAAAAGGCACAAGACAAGGATGTCCCTTGTCACCATTGTTATTCATATTAATTTTAGAGGTTCTTAATAGAAATGTTAGGGAAGATATGGAAATTATAGGAACTAGAATTAAAGATGAAAAGTATAAGCTCCAAGCATTTGCAGATGACTTAGTTTTTATCTTAGAAGAACCTGCGGTAACAGTACCTAAATTGTTGAAAAAAATAGAAGACTATGGAGAAGTTATGGGGATGAAAATAAATAGAGAAAAGACTAAATTATTAGTAAAAAAATTGTACATTGAATTAAAGAGCAGCCTTGATGGGACAGCTAGATCTTCAAATAGTGGAAAAGGTTAAATATCTGGAAATCCACCTAACAGCTAGATACACTACATTGAAACAAAATGATTACATTAAATTGTTTAAAAAGATCAGGGCAGACATGGAAAAATGGTCTAATTTACAAATATCATTGTTGGGAAGAATAGCTATAGTTAAGATGAATATATTACCTAAGATTTTGTTTCTATTCCAAACAATTCCCATAAGAATTGAGAATTTTTTTTGATATTTAAATACACAAATTTCAAGATTTATATGGCAAAAGAAGAAACCAAGAATTAAAATAAAAATGTTCCAGGAAGTCAAAAAGAAAGGGGGTTTTGGCCTCCCAGATTGGTTGTATTATCAAGCACATGTGCTAGTGTGGCTAAAAGAATGGATAAAAATAAGGAACAAAAGGATTTTATATCTTCAAGGTCATGACTTACAAATGGGTTGGCATGCTTTTATGTGGTATGAGAAGTGAAAAACTCAAGGGTATTTTCAAAATAACTACATTAGGAAGGCATTAAAGAAGAAAATTAAAGATAAAAATTTATAATAAGATACCAAGATGGCTTTCTCCCATGGAAGCTTTTGTATACCCAAATGCATTAAATTTCAATAAGATGTTGAGTTATAATGACATTTTGGACAATGAAAGTAAATTGAAAGCAAATCAAGAACTTGAAGACCAGGGCATTGATCTTTCTTGGTGGCATCAAACACAAATAAAATTGAGACGTGTTAAAGATTTTAAAATGTATGGTTTCTATAAGGAACAAAATACTTTTGATCAATTAATTTTAAAATCAGATGAAAAAATGATTAAAAGATTGTATAATTTTCTTTTAGAAATGAAAATGGAAGATGAACAAGTTAAAGAAACAATGGTAACATGGACACAAAACTGTGGGTATAACATTGAATTGCAAAGGTGGCAAAAGTTGTGGGAAAGAAATGTTAAGATAACCTTGGCAACTTCTTATACAGAAAACTTGTATAAAATGTTTTATAGATGGTATTTATCACCCAACAGATTAGCTAAAATATTTCTGAATATATCAAGTAAGTGTTGGAAATGTAAACAGAAACCTGGTACATTTTATTATATGTGGTGGACTTGTGATAAAGCAAAAAAAATATTGGGTTAAAATACATAGATGGACTGGGGAAATGTTGCAGAGATCTGTAATGTTTAAACCAGAAATATTTCTGTTAGGCATTCTCCCCGACAATCTTGATAAACAAAGTATATAGTTGACTTTGCATGTAATAACAGTGGCAAGGATTGCATATGTGCAGTGTTGGAGAAATGATGAGCTACTGGCTGAAGATTTGATCTTGAACAAGATATTGGACTGTGCAGAAATGGATAGACTGACTTTATCTCTTAAGGAAAAAGAAGATACAGTTTACTACCAAACATGGGACTTTTTCTATCGATGGCTACAGAATCGGAACTCTAATTTGGGCTGAAATACATAGCATTTGTAGAGAGAAATAAGACTTTGTACACAGTATATTTGAAGTCTTTGGAATAATTATTTGTTTTCGTGAGTAGAAAACAATAATACTTTGAAATACGACAATATGGAGGATAATCGTTAGGAGGAAATTAATTTCTGCTCTTGCCTAAATCAGAGGAAGCCAACAAGAGTAAACTGGCATAAATCTTAGTAGTTTTGTTGAACTGAATGGAGATTCAATCTGTGTCAGTCAATGTGACACTAGAACTACTAGCACTGCTTTTGTTAATGCCAACTCAGTTGGACGTTATGTTATGTTAGTCACGAAGTCATGCCATAACTCCATGGACAACACTCCTCCAGGCCTTCCTGTCCTCCACCATCCCCCAGAGTCCACTTAAGCTCACGCCGACTGCTTCAGTGACTCCATCTAGCCACCTCATTCTCTGCCATCCCCTTCTTCTTTTGCCATCTATTGTTCCCAGCATTAGACTCTTCTCCAGGGAGTTCTTCCTTCTCATTAGGTGGCCAAAATATTTGAGTTTCATCTTCAGTATCTCACCTTCTAAAGAGCAGTCAGGGTTGATCTCCTCTAAGATGGATTAATTTGACCTCTTTGTGGTCCAAGGGACTCTCAGGAGTCTTCTCCAGCACCACAATTCAAACCCTCAGTTCTTTGGTGCTCAGCCTTCCTTATGGTCCAGGTTTCACAGTCCTACATTGCAACTGGGAAAACAATAGCCTTGACTATATGCACTTTTGTTGGCAGGGTGATGTCTCTGCTTTTTAGTATGCTGTCTAGATTTGCCATAGCTTTCCTCCCAAGCAGCAAGCATCTTTTAATCTGGCTGCAGGCCCCGTCTGTGGTGATCTTGGAGCCCAAGAAAATAAAATTTGTCACTACCTCCATTTCTTCCCCATCTATCTGCCAGGAAATGATAGGACTGGATGCCATGATCTTAGCTTTCTTAATGTTGAGTTTCAAGCCAACTTTTGCACTCTCCTCTTTCACCTGCATCAAGAGGCTCTTTAGCTCCTCTTCACTTTCTGCAGGCAGCCTCAAAAACCATATGCATCTAAATGGCTTTTGCATAGATCTCTTGCAGTAAGACTGCCTGGAATTACCAGGCAGAAAAAGAATGTGTGCCCATGGCAACTGGACAGGGACACATATTATTTGTGGCACTCCAAATATGACTTCCAATCCCTTGCCATTTATTGACTTTTTGCACAGAAAAGGACATGTTTATTGATCTGAAGAACAAGCAATAGGAAGACTGGTCACTGAGCTGTGGACAAATGAAAAATGGTGATGGATTGCCTGACAGGACTTGTTTGCCTTTGCAGAGCAAGAATAATTGAGGCAATAGCTGCCAAATCATTAGTTTCCTTACTAAGTGCAGCTTAGTAAACCAGATAGAACTTACTACATTTGATTCAGTTGGTCCAATTTTAAGAATATGGATCACAGTTCATTAGGAAATTCTTAGATAGAGCTGTCACAAAGCACAGCGGTGTATTTGTTAAACTGTTGTAGGACAGAGGACCAGACTAGATATGACCTAGATGTGCCAGACCTTAACTATGGCTTTGTATTAATCAGTTTTTGTAAAAATACAAATAACATTTCCTGGGAGGGGTTTGATAGTTCCCATAATCACAGTAGGCAAGGAGAGTAATTTTTCCTTTTTTCCATGCAGAAAATCCCTTTTCTGAAGTTGCTGTTTGCAGTAGGAGGAATCCTGATGGGGATAGCAGCTTCGGAGGAGTGATTTTTCCACAGGTCTGGAGCAGAGGAAGGGAAAAAAGCAGAACTGAAATGCAGAGTCACATCTAGAGTAACTCAAAGTTTTCTCTAGCATCTTAAGAGTTTCCAAAAAATCTGAGGTGCACATTTTCTGAATTGAAATTCAAAACACAGTTTAGTCTTTGAAACAAAACTTTTTACCTTTTGCATGTGTAAAAGTTATCATTATTTACAGTTTCACCACAGTCTCAATTTCACCACAACTGAGCTCAGCACAGCATACAAGATTCTCCCCATTTTATTCTCATATTGTGCATATGTCTTCCCACACATTTTATTCTGTGGAGAGCGAAGGTGTTTCAGGCAATCCAATCATTCATCCAAAGAATATACAAGATGGTTGTGGAGGTGGATTGGTTCCCATCCTCCACTGATAAACAGGAAATTCATCCTTCTAGAAAAGTAAGCCAAGCAGAGAGGAAGTCCTTGAAAGTGTTCCATGCTGGCTACTACTGGTAGTAGCAGCTAGGAAGATGAAGGGTCATGAATGGCTCCTGGCATGCATGCTTGCATCTCAGTGCTGCTGCGCTGCTGCCATAGTGGGTGAGGAAGAAGGTAGCTGCAAGCATGCATGCCTGGTGCCACTCATGGTGACCAACTTCTTCCCCAGCTGCTGCAGCCAAGCTGTGGCATGGTACCCAATTCCTGGCAAGTGCCCCATAAACACAGGGAAGACACACCAGAAACTTGCACTCTGGGCCACTGTCAAGGGGACTGAAGTCCAGGGAACCTAGCCCAGGGAATCCAATGGATTGCCATGTGCAAGCAGATTCCTTACACGTCCCTGTAGCAGTTTCCTCAAACTCACCCAGTGACCATCATGGCTAAATAGGATCTTAGTTCATAATATGACACATTAACTGCTATACTACCATAATGATGTGTCAAGGTAATTCTCAGAGAAGTCCACATCCTACCTTTTGCTTGGCTGAACAATCTTGGCTGAGTGGAGTCAGCTGGAACCAGGGGTCTGCCTAGATTGCCCAGGAGGCCCCTTCTGACTCACTCTATTCCTATGTTTATGTTTGTATAATTCCCACCCTTCCACCACCACTCCCAATTTCTGCCAGCAATAGGTGGACAAAGGAATGAAAGGTACTTGTTACTGGACTGAGCCAGTCAGCAGCTGGGGCAAACCCCAGGTGGACCTGAGACCCGAAGCGAAACAGAGCCTGAGACGAGACTTAGAGCTAATAGTTTTATTCTAGTGCACTATAGAATAAACAGAGACAAAGAGGAGATGCTTCCCAAATCAGAGTCTCAAAAGAGGTACAGAGAAAATACATTATATACCCTATGTCATAAACATGTTGTCCAGATACAAAGTAAATTCATTTCCCCATTATTCTTTGTTCTGTTTGTTAGTTTACAGAAAACTCTTTATTTATCCAGAGACTCCCCTTCTCATGTGTCTGTTGATTATCTCTAAACTATTCTCACCCGCTTTATGTTTCTCACCTACTAGTAATTTATAATGCAATTTACTACTTTTATTGAGGTTTCACCCAGATTCCAACCGGTCCCAGGCTCCAAAGATATTTCCCACTTGCCCTCTTTGACATCCAGCCATCCTGTCCCAGGAGTTCACACAGGGTTCTCCATTCCTCCCTACTCCCTCCTAGACAGGAAGTACAACATGGCTGCAGTTCTCTGGCTAAGTGATTAGCCTAAGTGTTGTGAGAGAGAAAGTGTGTTTCAGGTGTGTTTCAGGTAACATACTTGACACTCTGTAAAACACAGATGGAATGAATTGAACAAAATTCTATGTGTTTCAAGTGTGAAGCACTGCCTGCAGAGTTGTGTGAAAGTGTAAAACCAAAGGAAACCTCCCTTGAGTCCATAGTAGTGTTGCAATGAAACTCCATGGAATCTGTCCTTCATCAGTTTGCAGACTTCTTAGACTGAGGATATCAGGGGAAGATCATCTGAATGGGCTCAGTGGCTAATGGGGTGTTACTTGGTATCTGTCCCCTACAGAGATGAAAGTTAACTAGTTCTGAATTGAACTTTTGGGAGCACATTTGTTGGGGTTAAAGTTGAAGGGGGGGGGAAGCACTGTTGTCAGTGAGCTGATGAAATCTACTTTCAAAGAGGGGGCTACTAATGAGAAATGGTTACTTCCTGACTACGGAGCAAAGTGGCACTGGAGTGTCCAGCACAATTCAGAGCTATATTGCCTCTGCAGAAAGATGTTTCCAGAGCCATTAGTGTGTAGGACATACCTGGTTGGCTGGCATTAAATGCAGCAGAGTACTCATGTCTGCTGCAGTGCTGAAGCAATCAGAGCTGAGTCACAGAGGTGGGGTCACAGAGGTGGGGATTGCCAAATCCCTCACTGCTCTGAAGCCCAGCTTCCCATGCAGCCCAGCCTCCCGGGAACGAGTGGGAACCACCAGATATCAATAAGAATCTGCAGCAGGGATTTCAAGCCAATGTGTATCTGTCATTGCAACCTGGTTATCAAAGGTATAAAAGGGGACAGCACCATTGTTCTGGGTCAATTGCCCTTTGGCCATGATCAAACAATTTTTGAGAATAAAAATTAGATACATAGAATCATAGTAGAGTTGGAAGGGGCCATAAAGGCCACCGAGTCCAACCCTCTGCTTTTGCAGGACACTACATTACACTGCATCAGATGACTATCCAGTTTCTTTTTGAATGTCTCTAGTGTGGGAGAGCCCACCACCTCTCTACGCAGCTGGTTCCCATGTTGTATTGTCCTGACAGTGAGAAAGCTTCTCCTGATGTCTAGGCTGAATCTGGGTTGTCACAACTTGACTTGATTATTTTGTGTCCTACACTCTGGCATTAGCAAGAAGAGTCTTTGTGATAGCCTCTGAGGTACTTATAGAGGGAGATCATGTCCCCTCTCAGTCTTCTCACCTCATGGCTGAACATGCCCAGTTCTCTCAGTCTCTCCTCCTAGGACAATGTTTCCAAACCCTGGATCATTTTTGTTACCCTCTGCTGGTGTTGAGGGCCAGTTATATAAACATTCCACTCTTCGTAGAGCAATAAAACTAAAGTCCTTTAATGTTAATTGTCTACAAGATTTACAGTTCTACAGATAAGTTCCCTAATAGCGGTCCTTGCTAAGCAGATGTCAGCCCTATAATGGCTTCTCTTTCTCTCTGAGCTCACGTGGGATCATTCTCCCAAGTCACGCCTTTCTTCCCTCTTATGCTGTCTACTTTGTAGTTGTTCAAATCTGCATAAAAGATGTCTGTTCTCGGCTTTTGAGAAGTCTACGACACCTATTGTGTCTTCTGTTTCTGGCTCAGAGAGATCAGCATCAGGGGGGGAGGAGACAGTTTGCTCTGCCTCTTTCTGAGTAGAACTTGCAGCTCCCTCCTTCTCATGACTCTGTCTCTGATAAAGGTCCAGGCGTTTGCTCAATGTGCTGGGACTCAGGGGAAGATGCAGTAACTGGTTCAGCCATCCCTGCATTGGGTTGTGGGGTCAACTCTTGGGCACTGGGTGCCAAGTGCAAGGTCTCCTCATGAGTCACTGTTTCTGTCGGAGCTTCATGCACGACAGTTGGACCCTTTCTAATTTTCCTGCATTTTTCTTAAATCTTGGTGCCTAGAACTGGACACACTATTCCAGGTGAGGTCTGACTAGTGAGGAGTATAGAGGAACTACAACTACTACTTGTGATTTGGAAGTAATACTTCTGTTAACGCATTCCAGAATAGCATTTGCCCTTTTGGCAGCTGCATCGCATTGTTGGCTCATGTTTAGCCTATTGTCCACAATTGCGCTGAGGTCATTTTCTTGTTCAGTTCTGTTGAGCCATGTATTCCCCATCTTGTACTGATGAATTTGGTTTCTTTTTCCAAAGTGGAGGACTTGGCACTTGTCCTTATTGATCTTCCTTCTGCTGCTTTCAGCCCAGTGTTCAAGTTTATCAAGATCACCCTGGATCTTCATTCTGTCTTCTAGGGTGCTTGCTGTCCCACCCAGTTTTGTATCATCTGCAAATCTGATTATCATTCCTTGTACTTCCTCATCTAAATCATTACTAAAGATGTTGAAAAGCACTGGGCCCAGGACTGAACCCTGTGGCACCCCACTAGTTACCTCCATCCAATTTGAGAAAGTGCCATTGATGAACACTCTTTGGGTCTGATTTAGCAGCCAATTTTGGTTCCACCTAATAGTTTTTCCATCTAGTCCAGTTTTTGCTAATTTGTTTATCAGAATGTTGTGTGATGCTATATTGAAAGCTTTGCTAAAGTCTAGGAGATTATGTCCACAGTGTTCCCTTTGTCCATTTGGGAGATTACCCAGTCAAAAAATGAGATTAAATTAGTCTGAAAATATTTATTTTTGATAAATCCATGCTGGCTTCTATTAATCTGGTATATAAACTGTTAAAAAATACTCTTCTGTCTCCAAGCATTAAGTGGCTTGTCACTTCATATTTTGCAAGGTTCCTTGTATTATGTCATTCACTATGACAGACACAACCCTTGTGACAAATTGCACAACCCAATGTGTCAGCACAGAAATAAGAAAATGGCATTTTCATGGACAATACCCAGTGCTGTTTCATTTGGAATCATTTTTCATTTTCAGACTTTGCCTACCTGCAGTTGCACAGTGTGAAAGATGTAAAAGAAACCAAGCAAATGACAAGATGGATACTAATGTCAAGGAACAGTTAATATCAAACAGAACACTTCTAATTGCTGTTAAAGGCCAGGTAAAGGATGGAAGGAAGAATATGTCAACTGATAGAAAGAAGCACTACAATCAAGGTGGGACTGTCTGCCCTAGAGGTTGTGGTATACCCACAAAAAGTCTGCAGTTATAGGAGCTAGATCAGGACATTCTGGGAAGTGGGTCCTGGAAGGCCATGAAACCATGGCTCCGAAGTATTGTCACATCCCACAGGAGAGCCCCACATTGGACTCCATACTTATGCCGGCCTTTTCCTTCCCACTGGAAGCAATGAGAGGGAAATTTCAAAAGACAAAGATCTTCTAGAGAACTAGAACCCTCCTGCTCACCCACACAGAACAGCCTCTCACACCCACAGAACTGGCCAGAATGAGCCAGTTGAAATGATACCTCATTGTCCTGTTATAACCAGCAACTCACCCTGAAATAATGCTTGCCTGCTCTTCATCTTTCTTCACAAAAGGTCTGTGAAGGGGAGAGTCCACATCTCTGTAACAGAGCACCTGCTTTGCATGCAGAAGAGCCCAGTTTTGGTCCAAGGTATCTCTGGGTAAGGTAGAACAACTCCCCTTTGAGACCTGGAGAGCTGCTGCCAATTGGTGTCAACAATGCTGCCCTTGATGGAGTGGGGATCTGATTCAGTGTAAAGCAGCTGCCTATGTTCCTGTGAATTTTCTCCTTTGCTCCTCCCCACTTTCCCATTTCCTGTTTCTTCCAGACTCTCTCTTTGCCCTTCTGTGTCTTAAGCTCATTTACTGTCCCATTCAGAACGTTACAATTTTCTTTTGGTAGAGCAACAAACCTCATTTTTCATCCACCCAAATCTCACACAATTTTGATTGTTCATGGTTAAGAGGAGGGCCTTCTCTGTGGTGGTGCGCTGACTATGGAATAGCTCCCTAGAGAGGTTTGCCTGGCACTGACATTATATTCTTTTCAGCGTCAGGCAAAACCCTTTTTCTTTTCCTATAATTTAATGTTTAATTGATTTTAACTGGGGTTTTAGTATTTCAATTGTTGAATGCTGCAGAGTTTTATTCTACTCATTTTGTATTGTAAGCCATCCTGAGACACTAGTGGTGGATGGGTTAGAAAAGCTTTTAATAAATGAATAAATAAGGTTGGAAGAAGTGGTGAAAAAGTTCAGGATGGTCACAAATTAAAGGATCACACCCTACCCCCATAAAATTAGCTCCCTTGAGACAGAGCGAATGCCCAATGAAAACCTAACCTGGAAGCAATCTTTGTCTGCTTACCTTTAATGAAATGAAAGTGCACATAGCATGAGCTACTTGTTGAACACAATTAATGTTTGTAGAGGCAAGGTCCCCCCCCTGCTTTTTTTATAGGAAAAACAATAAAAACAACTGAAATACAAGTATATACCATTCAAAATATATCAATAATATAAGCACATGAAACACCAACTAATGAATAGGAATAACAATGAACACTGTCCACCCACCTCCCAGAAAACCAATTATTACCTCCATTTTGTTTCATATATTATAACAATTGACAGTATATAATATACTTCAGTTATACCCATATCCCCTCCAGAAATTCATACATTCTTGAATAGGCGTACACCCTTTACCTTCCATCAATACTGCTTTTACAAAATCTTCCCATATTTCATTATATTTATTTACTTTTATTATCCCTTTTTTGATTTTTATTTCTGTTGTCAGTTTACCATTAATTACCATATTCCATATTTTGTTATACCATTCATTCCTTTGCATAACCCAGTTTTGTTTCCAGTATTTAACCACCACTAACCTGGCTGCCATTATCAAATTTAAAATCAAATCTTTCTTAACTTCATTTATGTCTTGTTTTTCAATCAACAACAACAACACAATTCTTGGTGACATTTCTAAATTTATGTCTAGAATTTCTCTAATTTCATTAAACACAGTAATCCATATCTTTTGTATATTATCACAATCCCACCAAATTGTAAGTTCCAACCTCTTTCCCACATCACCAACAAATATTAGAATATTTATCATCAATTTGGTTTAACTTAATTGGTGTTAAATAACATCTCCATATCACTTTATATTTTTATATCTATGTTCCTTAATTCTAACCAACATATTCTTATATACTCTTCTATTCCAAATATTCTTCCAATCCTTGTCTTTTATTTCACCTATGTCTGTTTCCCAAAATGATTTTAAGCTTTTTGTCTGATCCCCTAATTCTATTAATATTTTATAAATTTTAGCAATTCTTCCTTTACCTGTATATTCTTTCTTGATCTCACATTCTTTCACAATCGTTTCAGATTTTGTTAATTGTCTTTCTTCCTCTTTAAATTTTTCCTCCATCTTTATCCATTTTTCTAATTGTATTAAATTTAACCAATATAATTTGGCCTCTGCCCATACACTCCTTAATTGTGTTATATTTTTTATCTTATTTTTCCAATCTTCCCATTTATATATTTGATTATTTTTTAATTTATTAATCCAATCCTTTGATTCTATTTTTGGGAATTTCTCCATTTCGACCACTGGTGTTAATGGAGAGACTCCTGGCATTAACTGCTGTCTCCATTTCCCCCATACTTCCATCATATTTTTTAAAAAAAGGATTTTGTATTCTCTTAATAATTTTTTAATATCCTTTTTAAATCAGTATGTCTCTAAATGATCACCTATTTCCCTTCATTCTTTTAATTCAATTTTGCTCCATATTAGTTCTTTACTTTGGGCTACAATATCTGGAACTAATTGATTTGCAACCCAGTACTTTTTAATATCTGGAATACCCAGCCCTCCCTTTTTTGAGATTCATACCATAATACTTTACTTATTCTTGCTCTCTTCCCTCCACTACAACATACCTCCAAAAACTTCTGTATTTCCTTTGATTCTTGATAGTGAAACTTGATTGAACTCATCCAATACAAAAAATAATCTTTGACCGAATTTTCATTTTTATTACTGCTATTCTTCCAAACTATGATAATTTTACCTTTTCATATTTTTCTATTTTATCTTTTATATCTTTTCATAATTTTTCATCTTTAATTCTTGGCTATTTTTTGGAATATCAATTCCTGAGTATCTAATACTATCTACTATTTTTAATTTATACTTTTAATTTATCCAGTTCTTCAGTATTATGATTATATAACATTTCTGATTTTTCACAATTTACTTGTAGCCCACTATATTTTCCAAATTCCTTTAAATGTGAATATATTCTCACTATAGTATTTATTGGATCTTGAAATGTTAACAGTGTATTGTCTGCAAATAAATTAATTTTAATTTTCTGACATGCTCCAATTCCTTCTATCTGTATATCATTTCTGCATTTGCCAGTACTTCCATCATTAATGCAAATAATATTGGGGATAAAGGGCAACCCTGTCTCATTCCTCGGCTTAAGGTTATTTTTTCTGTAATACCGTCATTTACAATTAGTTTTGCTGTATTTCTGAATGTAATTGATTTTTTACTTACTTTAATTTTGTTCCAAATCCCATCTTTTCTATCAAAATCTTCATTGTTGGCCATTCCACACAATCAAAGGCTTTAAATATAATGCTAATATATTTGCCTTTAAATTTTGCTTCTATATATAATGGTTAATATTTAATACTCTCCTTACTACATCTGACATTTGTTGACCTCTTATGAACCCACATTGATCATGCTTTATATATTTATGTACAGATTTATTCAATCTATTTGCTAATATCTCTGTAAAGATCTTAGCATCTTGATTAATAAGAGATATCAGTCTATAAGATCTGTAAGATCATTATTAGGTTTTGCTATCAATGCTATCATAGATTGTTTCCAAGAACTTGGAATTATTTCCCCTTCCATTATTTTATTAAACATCATTTTCATCTTAGGAACTAATAATTTTTTTAAAAAAATTATAATATTTGACACCTAATCCATCAAATCCTGGTGCTTTACCTATTTTCAATTTATTAATAACTTCCAAAATCTCTTATTCTTCTAGTTGAGTTTTCATAATTTCTTTATCCTCTTCTCAAATTTTATAATTTAAATTCTTTTTATATATATCTCACTTTCTTTCAGATCTATTTTATTTCCCATATATAACTTTTAAAAAAACCTTTGAAAAATTGAAAGTTTCTCTTTCATCTTATCACATCTTTCCCCTTTTTCATTCTTTACTACTCCAATTAAACTTTTTGCCTTTTTGACTTGTGTGGCTCTGACCAGCATTTTAGAATTTTTATTACTACTTTCATAAAATTCTCTTTTCAAAAATTAGGTTTCTTTGAACTTGTTCTATTTCAATATTTTGTAATTCTTTTTGTTTAGCTGTTAATTCTAACATAATTTTATTTCCTCTACTTTTTATAAACTTATTCTCTAATTCTTTAATTTCCTCTTCTAACCTTATTATATATTGCCCTTTTTGTTTTTTATATTATATGAATATTTTATTCCTAATCCTCTTACCACTGCTTTCATTGTATCCCATATTACACTTATATTACTACCTCCTTTTTCATTTATTTCCCATATTATTTTCAATTCTTTTTCCATTTTCTCTATGATCTCATTTTTAAAAATCCTTGGATATATTCTACACCTGTTTACTTGTCTATAATCATATTTTCTTTCCATTTCCATTGTTATCATTGTGTGGGCTGATATTTTAGTTACTTTTATATCTGCATTTACTATCTTAGACAATATTTCTGGTGTTACAAATATATCATCTATTCTTGTAAAAATTTTTATATCTATTTAAATAGAATGTATAACTTCTCCAATACCATGTAATTCTTTCCAAATATCTTTCAATTTATCTTTATTAATAAATCTACTTAAATCTGTATTATTATATTTTATGTTGACCTCTGATGGGTTAGATTTATAATTTTCTTTATCTATAACCATATTATAATCACCCACCATTATCACATATCTTCTTTTTATTTCTTCTATTTCTTTATACACCTTATTGTAAAACTCTGTTTGATTTGTATTAGGTGCATATAAATTAGCTAAAATCACCTCTTGTCCATAAATCAAACCTTGCATTATAAGCAATCTCCCCATATGATCTCTTTTTATAACTTTTCTTTTAAATTCACATCTTTTAGCTACAATAATTGCTACCCCTCTTGCTTTTGATGTGCCATATGCTTTTTCATATACATCTGCCCAATATAATTTTAATTCATTCACCCCATCTTTCTTTTAATGTGTTTTTTCTAAAAATATAATATCTGCTTTCTCCTTATGAATAGATTTTTCAATTCTAGCTCATTTATGTTTTTCTGCCAAGCTGTTTAAATTCCATTACACTATCTTCAATTTTTCCCCCCATTTTTTCAGTACATCAAATATTCTTTTTGGTCTCCATATGTAACTAAATAAACACTCCAACAAAAACTTAACAAAAACACAATTATACTTACCCCATACTAATCTCTTTCCCCCACCACATCCCCCATCACATTCATATATAGGAACCCCTCTACCCATCTTCTGGAGATTTTCCTCCTTCCTGTTGCTTTGAGCTTTTGAGGGTGCGGGGAAGAGGAGCCACCCCTGTACAGACCCCAGACACCCACTCCACCCTCCCCAACCATCTATACCCTTTTATTCTATACCCAAATTTCTATTATATCTCTCACTTATCAATACTTATTATTTAAGAAAAATGCAATAACAATTACAACACTATAGAATACAATATATTTTCTATATCTATTGCATATAGATTTTCTTGTCTCTTCTTAGTTCCTTCTTCTGTCTCTCATCTTCTTTCTGTTTCTACAGAGAGTCTGGACCTTCTGCTGCTTTATCCAACTTCTCCTCTGACCAGTCTTCTTTCTTCTTCTCTGTTACCCTTCTTGAGAATGTAGGCTTATCCATTAATTTCTGCATTTGTGCTGCATATTCATCATCATAGATAATTCCAAACTCCTTTAGCAACTTCAGCACTTCTTTCTTTGTATCAACTCTGTAATATTTTTCATTATATGAAAACCTGAAAAAAAATCAGAAACCCTCAGCTGCATTTAATGGATTTATTTTAATATTTGGCAAACATGGAACATATCTCTCCTCCATTGCAAAGTCTCATTACAAAAATGAGAAAAACTTGAATCTGGTATCCTTCAAACATAATTAATGTCATATCACATAATTTCCACATCAATTGTTCTTTTTTTGCATATGACCAGAATTGAACCACAATGTCTCTCAGTGTTTTTCTTCCAGTTCTTCCTGAGCCAACTCTATATATTGCACCAATATCATATCTTGTAAAAAAAACATCTGGAAGAATAGATTTAGGCCAATCCAATATTGATTGAATCAATTTATCTTCATTCTCTTTCCCATTCTCTGGCTATCATTTAAGACATAAATTCAATCTTCGTTGTCTGCCCTGGATCTCAATCATGCTTTTGGAGACCTGGTCTCTTAATCATCTGATTTTAAAACTTTTTATCTTGTTCTCGCATCTGAATTTTCACTTCTGTAATTATTTGTTTATTCTCTTGAGTTTGTTTAGTTAAAACTTTTATTCTTCCACCAACATTATCTATTTTAACATTTAATTTCTTCATATACTCTTCCATATCTTTCACAGTTGTCTTCATTTCCCTGAATTCCTGTAAGAATATATCAAACTTGTCCAGTTGTGTGGATGGTTGAGGAACTAGTCATTGATTTTTCTGGTGATTATTTTTTTTCCATATCCATTTCACAACTTTTCTCTACTCTTTTCAGATGCAAATCCAACTGATGAAGTTTAGGAGAAAGGCCTTATTTCCCTTCAGATCTTTGCCAGATGCTTTCTGCACTCTTGCTATGCTTTCACATCCAGGTACCAGAGAAAATCTTGGATTTGTAATAATAATTTTTTTTACAATCCACAGCTGTTCTTTTAGCTCTTGCCTCTTACCAGAGCAGCAGAGCAGCAGAGGCACAGGCTGGGAGAGAGTGCTGAGTGGTCAGGCAACTGGCGAAGGCAAAGCAGGAGCTGGGCAGAGAAGCAGAGGGCCAGGAGCAGCAGAGAGGAAGGGAGGCAGGGCCAGAGAGGCTACAGGGGCCAGGAGGAAGCAGACAGGCGGGGCCACTGGCCTGAGGGACTGATAAGGCTGCGCTCAGCCGTTGGTGGTGCCAATGGGCACAGTGCCAATGGTGTCGCATTAAGGGTGATGCAACAAGGGTGTCGTCCCTTGTCTGTGTCGCTTAGCTGTGACTTGGGCTGCCCGGGAACTCCCTTCCCTAGGACGCAGAGGGATTTTTTTTGTTTTGTTTTATTGCTTTGTTTTCCAGTCTGTCTGTCTGTCTGTCTGTCTGTCTTTGCTTTGCTTTGCTTTGCTTTGCTTTGGTGCTGTGCTGTGCTGTGCTGTGCTGTGCTTTGTTTTTCCTCCAATTTAAATTTTATTTTATCCTTGCGTGCGTGTGTGTGTTTTTGTCTGGGAGAACTGGGCTGGTGAGGGGTACTGCAGGACAGACAAGGCAGGGGACCAAGGTAAGGTCTTGGAAGGGATCCCAATGGCAGACCAGGAGATGGGCTTGGCAGGAGTCACGGGTGTTGCTGTCCACTGCAAGAGCTGCAACATGTTCGCCCTTCTCCCCCAGGAGAGGCAGGGATACACTTGCCCTTGGTGCAAGATGGTGACCCTGCTAGAGGAGGAGGTGAGGTGCCTGAGGGCTGAGAGAGTTCTCCAGGCCCCCCGGGAGCAGACCCCTCTGGACAGAGGATTCAGGGAGAGGCCATAGGAGGAGCAGTTGGGGAGACATGGAGGCAAGTCACCCATAGGAGGAGGAGACCAGCATAGCTTCCTCCTTCTCCTGGCACCAATTTGGAGCTGGGAAACAGGTTCTCTCCACTTGGGGAGGCTGGGGCTGATGAGGTCTCGAGGGACCAGCAGAACCCCCAGCCTGTGATGACAAGCGGCAAGGGGGCCGCTGCAGGAGAGGCGAGGGGCAGGGTACGGCTGTCCACCAGCACCAGGAAGGCACGGTGGCAGGTGATTGTTGTTGGGGACTCCCTGCTGAGGGGCAGTGAAGCAGTGGTGTGCCACACCAAACTGGAGACAAGGGAGGTTTGCTGCCTGCCAGACGCACGTATCCGGCATGTGAAGGACAGAATGGAGGATCTTGTTCTCTCCGGAGGTCACCAGCGGCTCCTGGTGATCCATGTGTGCACAAATGACGTGGCCAAACAGGGCATGGTCAGGATCACCAGGGACTTCAAGACCTTGGGAAAGAAACTCCGGGAGCTAAAGGCCCAAGTGGCCTTCTCATAGATCTTACCGGACCGATCTTACTAGGAGCATGGGTAAGAAGCAGGAAGAGCTTGAAGCTCTCCTGGGAATAGAAGGGTATGACCTGGTGGGAATCACAGAAACTTGGTGGGATGAAAGGCACGATTGGAATGCGAACAAAGAGGGGTATCATCTTTTTAGAAAGGACAGGAAGGGAAAGAGGGGTGGGGGCATGGCTTTATACATCAGGAATGGGATAGGATGCAGTGAGATAGAATGAAGTACAGATGGGGATCTGGCAGAAGCAGTCTGGGTGAAACTTAGGGGTTTTGACAGGGAAAGGGACCTGACAGTGGGGGTATGTTATTGCCCTCCAGGTCAACTTGAAACCCTGAATCCTGACAGACCAGATTCTAAGGATATCTTGGGGGAGAGACACAGTAATTATGGGTGATTTCAATCTCCCGGTTATTAGTTGGGAGACTCACTCAGCGGTGACAGCTGGTCCACATTGCTTCCTAGAGGCTACAGAGGGAAGGTTTTTCACGCAGAGGGTCTGAGAGGTGATGAGAGGGGGAAACATCCTTGACTTGGTCTTGACCAATAGAGAGGAGCTGATAGATGAGGTACAGATGCGAGGGGAGCTCTGGATGTGTGTGATCACTCCATCCTTTGCTTTGAGATCGGGGCCTGGAGATGTGCAGCAGGTCAAGCACTAGAAACTGGGACTTCAAAAGGGCCAACTTTGGCCAACTGAAGACCAGACTGGGGAAAGTCTCCTGGGATAGGTTACTGGAAGGTAAGCGAGTTGAGGGGTGGATGGCACTCAAAAGGGAGGTTTTGGAGGTGTAAGCCTTGATGATACCTCTAGTTAGTAAGCTGGGGAGGCGGAGGAGAGCGCTGCCATGGATGCAAAAGGAGGTGGTTAGAGGGATTAGACAAAAGAGGAACCTCCTTAGGAAATGGGTACTGGGACAAATAGACAAAAGAGTATACCCGGAGGAGGAGGCCCACTGCAGGAGGATTCTTCGCAAGGCTAAGGTTGATTACGAGCTGAGACTTGCCAAGGATACCAAGAGCTTCTTTCAAAAAGGGCTTCTTTTTGTATTCTGTATTTTGTATTCTTTCAAGAATACAAAAAGGGCTTCTTTCAGCATGTAACTCGGAAGAGGCAGGGGGGACAAGTGGTGGGACCACTAAATAAGGAGGAAGGAGATCCAGTGACTGATATGAGGGAACAGGCACAGATGCTAAATGACTATTTTGCCTCTGTGTTCTCCCCAAAGCTGGATGGGAGAGATCCGCATAGGCGATTAGATGAGGCTGGAGACTTAGGGGCACAGATTAGAGTCACCCCCCCCCACAGAAGTCAAGGGGCTCCTCAGGGCATTGGACATTACAAAGGTGCCAGGCTCTGACAAGTTACACCCGAGAGTACTTAGAGAGTTGGCAGGGGTTCTCCCACGCCTGTTGGCCTCCATTTTTGAGGCCTTGTGGAGAATGGGCGAAGTTCCAGAGGACTGAAGGGTGGTGTCAGTGATCCCAATTTTCAAACAGGGTAGTAGAAGGGACATGGTGAGTTACATATCTGTTAGCCTTATGTCCATTGTAGGAAAAACAATGGAAAGGCTCATAATAGAGAGAGATCTAGTGATGCTAGATAGGGAAGGGAGGCTGGCAGCCACACAACACGGCTTCCGCAAGAACAGGTCCTGCCAGACAAACCTTTTGGAATTCTATGACAAGGTTCCCAGATGGCTAGATGGAGAGGATGCAGTGGATGTGGTATACCTGGATTTCAGCAAGGCCTAGATTTCAGCAGGGTAGAGACCTGTTCTCCCCTGCAGAGGAAGGCAGGGTGCGCTCCAACGGAGCAAAGCTCAGGGAAGCAAGGTTCCATTTAGATGCCAGGAAGCACTTCCTGACAGTTAGGACCTCGAGGGTGTGGAATGGGCTTCCACAAGAGGTCGTTGAGGCCGCGTCGGTGAGGGTGTTCAAAGATTTTATTTATTTATTTAAAGATAGGCTGGACATGCGCATGGTGGGCATGTTGTGCGCGGAACTGGCTGGAGCCGCGGGTCAGACCAGATGGCCCGGGAGACCCCGTCTGACTGGCTCTGTTTCTATGTTTCTATGTTTTAGCATCCAACCAGGAGGAGAGAACTCTTGAATTCATGGTAATGACTTATTTACAGTCCACAATTACTATTTGGCTTTCAATCAGCAGATAGATCTCTTAATTTTATTATAATCGCTATTGGCAAAGATACGGTCTGTATATTCTCAGTACATCACTTCCGCTTTTCTTCTGTCCTTTTTATTTTTGTTATTCCCTATCTCTGTAATAGCAAGATAACACAAACAAGCTAGCCCTGGGACATTAACTTGATTTTACATTCCTTTTACCTCTATCACAATATTTTCCTTTTCAGCACCTTCTTGGCTTTCCACCTATACGGGGGGAGAGGGAAGTCTCATCCATTGTTTATCTGTTTATATTTTTATAAATTACAGCTTTTTAACTCTATTTCAGTTCTTCTCTTATCAGTCATTCAAAGCCAACCCCCTCTTTTTCCCTCTGCTGTTCAAGCTGCTTTTAAGCTTTTAAAATAAACAGCTGAGGTGCAGGCTTACTCTGGACAAGTTCCAGCAGTTTCAGATTACAGAAGCAGACTCTTTGCAGATCTTACAGTCCACATCTGTATTTCAAAACTTCCAAGGAGAGAGACAAAGGAATTAACTCATGTTTTATGCACTTTTCAGTATTTCTTGATCTTTGACTGAGTATATTTTAATCATTTTCTTTTGATGGTCAGGAGGAGTCAGAATTCAGTGCCTGGAGTCCATCTGAGCCAGCTCCGCCCCCCGTAGAAGCAAAGTTAAAATTGAGTTGTCCTTTGTTTTCTTGTTTGGGCCAACTTTATGTCTTTGCTGCTTACATGGTTCTTCTGGAGGAACACCAGTATTTCATCTTTCACTCAGGCATTAAATTTTACTCTTTTTCTCAGCTTGCATATATTTTTGGTACCCCCTACTCCCCAGCAACAGTTTCTTCAACATAATTAGAGCAACAGAAAAAAAATCTAGTATAACATTGATGGAAGCCCCTACCCACATCTGGGGATATGATTCTAAACATGGTTAGCACAGAAAAACATTATTTAGAATTGTTAGGAGGACAAATATTTGGGGTGTGCTATGGCAGTCTGTCACAACCTGGTTCACACCCCAACATGTGTAGTCAGCCTTCTTTGTTTCAGGGTGTCTGGTCATGACAACTGAACCCGGTGCTGTTTCCTTAGCATGGTTCTTTAGCCACGCACAAGTCAGCTTGAGAACCCATCATCTCTTGCTTTTGGAATGGTTTGTTGTGACATGCAAACTGGGCATGGCTTGTTAGAAAGTGCTACAGGGTTCACTGGCAAGAGTTGGGAAAGATCTAATAGCTCCATGTGATCTCACTAACTGTATCCACACACACCCTTTACATTTGAAAGGACACTAGGCAATGTTTGCCTCCATTTTTTGCCTCCCTAGACAGCATCTTCCTCCCCATACCTTTAGGAACATTTGTGAAAATTCAACTTTTAACTTTTGGGGAGATTTGCACACATTTGCAGTAACAACTGTGCTTACCACTTTTGTGCAAATCTGCCCCAAATCTCCCGGTTGTCCTTCAGGAGTGTGGAAGAAGAAGATACTCAGGCTGTGAGTGTTTTCCAGTCAACTAAGCCTACAGGAAAAGAAAACCACATGTATGGGCTGAGGAGGCCATTAGGACACATTTATGTATTTATCACCTACATGTTTATACCACCCAATACTTGAAGCTTTCTGGCAGTTCACAACAATTTTAAACATAAAATGCAGTGTAAAATTCAATATAAAAAGTGAAGAGTTAGGATAACAGTATAAAATAAAAGTGAGAACTAGAGTAAAACCTGGCAGTAGTAAAATTATTTAAAATACAATACAGAATATAAGACAGACTGAAACTAAAATCCATGGGAGCAATCCTGGGAAAATGAGCTGTTCACCTGGCATGAGAAAGAGTACAACGTAGGTGCCAAGTGAGCCTCCCTAGGAAGTTTATTCTGTAGTTGGAGTGCAACAGTACAAAAGGTCCTCTTCCTCAGAGCCATTCAGCTGACTTCCCTTGGCATTAACTTTTTGACAGAACATGAAGTCTGGGCCTGTTGTAAATTTACATCAGAGTAAGCAGAGCAATGCTAGTTAATTAGTGGAACTGTGACTATTGTATATTGTCTTCTATAGGAATTGGAAAGCTTTCTATTTCCCTTTGTAGAACCAAGGAATAGTACACATGCGAGGGGCTTTTCTTTGTGGGGAGAGACACTTTCTCCTTTTAGTTTACATTCTCTCTCCTGCAATTGCTGGTGTGCATGTTTTATTAAAACAAATGGATGAATCTAACAGAGAAATATTCCATTGTATTCAACAGGAGTAGGTTAGCAAACAACCAACCCAACATAATTTGAGAATCAACCTAATAGAAACATTGAAACAGAATGAGTCAAAAGGGATCTCCCTGGCCATCTAGTCTGACCCCCCAGTTCCTGCCAACTCCGCTCATGACATGCCCACCATGTCATGAAGGTGTTCAAGCCTATCCTTGAACACCTTCACTGATGGGGCTTCAACCACCTCCCATGGAAGTCCATTCCATACTCTTTGCGTTCTAACTGTCTAACTGTCAAGAACACTGACGTGCACATTGGAACACATCCTGCCCACCTCCTAAAACCATTAGGTGTAATGTGAAAAGCTGGCATTAAATGATAAACCACAGATAATCTTTTTTAAACTAAAATTTTGAAAAACAGCAGACAGTCAGTAAATATGGCATTTTAAAAGCAAAACAGATTTTAAAACAATTTTAGTGGTTAACTAAAATTAACTATGACAGTAAGGTGAAAAATGCATCCATCTACATGTTGACTAGACTGTTTCTCTAAATAAACTAAGTTTTATTGATAAAAGACCTTCCCACCTCATTCTAGTCCTTTGGATGTCCACTTATAGACTTCTTGCTTTCAGCTCAGCTTCTTGGGTTTCTGAAGCCTGCTTCATCCTGACTTCTTCCTTTTTCTAGCTGCCTGAAAAACCCTGCCACCCTCAAAGCCTTATTTCAGAGATAGACAACCTGTGGTCCAACAATACCTGTGATTCCACAACTCCCATCATCCCTGACCAATGGTTATACTAATTAGGGCTGGTAGAAGTTGCAGACAAACATCACAAGTTGCCCACCTGTTTTTTGGTTATCAGTATTGCCATAGGCTTTTGCTGTGTTTATGGTTGCCATAGTAAGTAGGTTTCTTCATCCCTACATACCCCAGGTTTCACTTTCTTAAATTCATTTCCTAAATGAACAGGAACAGCTTCTAAACTCTAAACAACCTAATACCTACAGAAAGCGACCATTCTATAATTAAGAACAAACACCAAATAGCTGAACAGTTCCATTCCTTCACATTGGGTATCACTGACATGTTGGTAGCATAAAAATGGTGGGATTGTATTGTCAGATACAAGGGTTGTAGATAAAAGCCCCACAAAGCATTGTAAGATATACAGCTCATATTACTTCTGACATCAAAGCCTCCACAAGACAGGAACATATAAAAGCCAAAATGCATACCTACATATATACATATATTTCCCAGACACTTCTGTACTTGCATGCAATGAGAAGGAAAACAAAGCATCAGAAGTCAACCAATGAAGGGTTAAGAAAGATTCCTCAGCTTTGCCTGCTGGAGAAAGCTCTTACAATCCACAAACCATGTGAGGCTTTTGTTCTTTTTGTAATGAGCACACATTTGAGATCACCATGCAAACATTTCCTTGTGCTTCATCCATCTTAATATATTTGTTTACTACAGTTAACATTTGCCAACTAACCTCTGGAGTCAGCAAAACAAACAAAGCAGTTTTCAACTCAGTAAGGTCAAGCCATTCAATGTTTTCCACAGCTGAAGCTGAAGCAAACAGCATTTGCACTTCATGAATAATTGTTACAACCTTTTGATGAATTCTCCTGAGTTTGTATTCTGACTTCTCTCTGGATGAAGCCTCACTGGCAAATTTGGCTCATGAGGATAACAGCAATATATTAGGAAATGCATTATATTGAAGGGACCATTTTGCTTAATTCCTTCAATTCTGGGTCACAAGTGGGTTTTTTCCTGCCCTGCTGGAGTATCTAGGAACTGAAATAGATTGGAAAAACATACAGCATTAGTATGCAATTCTTGGCCAGTGCTTTTCCAGAAACCCTGAAGAAGATTGCTTGATCCAGAAACTCGTCATGAAATCCTATGCACAGTTATAGCCTGGATCAGTATAGAATGCGGCACACCTCAATCAATTGATTTCAATGGGCTTAAAAAAGCCTAAGGTTACAATCTCCACTTATTGCAGATTGGATGCAGTTGGACTTACTTTTGAGTAAAGCAAGCATGATTGCTATTGTGGTTTATTTTTGTTTGTGATTGTGATTTATTCTTTTTTGTTTATTATTGATTTAATGTTATTCTGTTAGTAATGATTGTATATATCTTGATCTATTTATTGCTATTTATTATATTACAGATTGTATTTTTAATGTCTTGATTTTATATTCTGTAAGCTGTCTTGAGACATTTGTGAAAAAATGGGATAAAATATTTTATTAAATTAAAATTTAAAAAATTATACTGCAAGAACAAAATAGAAAATTTTGGACTTATTTTTGTATAGACACGGACAGATTTGGAAGTTAGCTAGTACTCCAGCTCTATATGATCTCATAAGCCATACAGCAAGGGAAAATTAAAGAACAACTACCACCATCACACACATCCTGTGGGTTTTGAAACTAGAAATAAATGGGAAAACCAGAAGAGTGAAGACGGTGTAATACATGTAAAAGGGGGCGGGGGGGGGACTCCACAACGTACTTTAGGGCACAGTGAGAGAAAGTGGAACCTGCCCCTACTTATACTTGTTTTAATGCTAGGAAAGAAAGGATAGGGGGGATACACATGAAGTAGCCAGGTTGCTAACAAAATTGAGAAATTTTCATTTTATTTTGAAGTTGAAGACAAGATAGTTCTCTTTCCCCTTTCCCTCTGAAGTCAGAAAGATAGACTTTATCCTTTGTGAGTATTAATAAAAAAATGCTTCTGTAGAACTGAGAATAGATATATGCTTCTCACTGGTTTTTCTTAACTGAAATGCAACCTGCTTAGCAGAGATCAGTGAAGAAAGACTTGGTGGCTTTTTGGAGATACAGTGGGGTGAGGTAGAGTGAATATTACAGTTTATATGAACCACTAGCAGCAATAGCTAGGAAGGTAATCAAATAAATCAGTGATTGTTATAGTGCTTGCTGGGATACCTATAAATGATTTCAAGAAAAGGGAGACATACTGGGCTGACCCTGTGCATAAGCTGCAAATCAACCAATAAATTTAATAAACTCAGAATATAATGATAACAGATAAAAAAGAAAAGGCTCAGTTCCTACATTTGTTTCAGTCTTTTTCCAGGGCCCAATGAACTCTATCCTAGAGTCAGAAAGGAGCTGGCAGAAGAACTCTCAAAACCACTGTCTATTATCTTTGAGAAACATGGAGGACAGGGGAAATGCCAGATGATTGGAGAAGAGCTAATATTGTCTCTATCTGAAAGAAAGAAAGAAAAAAAGAATGAAAGCTGCAATGAACAAATGAATGAACCTAGGAGGTACAGACCAGTCAGTCTGACATCAATCCCTGGTAAAATTCTGCAGCAGATTAAAGCAGTCCATCTGCAAACACCTTGAAAGCAATGCAATTATTTATTTATTTACTTGATGTATATGTTGACCAATTAGCCACAGGCTCCCTGGGCAGCTTACATAAAATCAAAAAATAAAATATAACAATAGAGTAAAACAATAATATCAATAAAATTCATATTTATCAGACAACTGGTAATATTAACACATAAATTAAATATATAAAATAACTAATACATTAATAAACAGAACAGGGATATAACCAATAACCCAATAATACAACATAAATAACAAGCAAAATAAATGGTATAAATTTAATTTACCGTTAAATTGGTAACAGCAACAAATTGAAAAGCAAACCAAACAGATTACCCTTCAAAGTAAGCATGGACCAAAAAGGTCTTCACCTGGCATCTGAAAGAATACAGTGTTGACAGCAGCTTAAACTTCTGCGGATTCACATTCCACAACTGGTGTGCAGTACAAGAGAAGGCCCTCCTCTTTGGCAACTTCTCCCTCACTTCACTTCACTTCGGGGAGGAAGGCAGAGGAGGGCCTTGGATGTTGACTGTAGTGATTGGGAGGATATTTATGGAGAGAGGCGCTCCCTTGGATTGCCTGACCCTAGGGCATTTGGGCCTTATATGTCATTGTAAGCACTTTAAATTGGGCTTTTTTGGCAACTGGAAACTAATGTAACCTGTATAGGAACAGCATGATATGCTCACGAATGCTGGTCCTAGTTACCAGGTGCACTGCATGATTTTGCACAAGTTGCAATGTGTGGACTGTCTTCAAAGGCAGCCCCACATAGAATGCATTTCAGTAGTCCAAGTGGGAGGTTACCAGTGCTTGGATAACCATGGCAGGACTCCAGACATCTTAGTAGGGATACAACTGATAAAACATCCAAAGTTGATAAAAAGCTCTCCTACATACCAAGTCCACCTGAACAACAAGTGACAATTCAGCATCCAGGAATACTTCAAGGCTGAGAACCTTGTCCTTTAAGGAGAGTGCAACTTTGTTCAGGACAGGTTGGAAACTCCCTAATTTAATGGATGGACTCCCCAGCAGCAACACCTCCATCTTATCTGGATTGAGCTTCAGCTTACTGGCCCACATCCAATCCATTACTGAGCTCAGACACTGGTGTAGAGCAGTCACTGCCTCACCTGCATTAGATGAAAATAAGAGATAGAGCTGATGACACTTCAGCCCAAACCTCCTGATGACCTCTCCCAGTGGTTTCATGTAAATATTAATTAGCATGGGGAACAAAATGGAGACCTGCAGAACTCCAAGGCACAAATGCCATTGCACAGAGCAAAGTTCCCCAGCACCACAATCTGGAGATGGTCAGCCAGCTAGGAACAGAGTTAACCTCTCAAACAGGATGCAGTGGTTGATGGAATTGAAAGCCTCTTAGAGACCTGGGAGAATCAATAGGGTTGTGCTCCCCCATCGCTCTCCCACAGGGTGACCAAGGCAGTTTCTGCCCAAAAAGCAGGCCTGAAGTCATCCATTTCCTTCATGAGAGCCTGATGCTGCCTGGCCACAACTCATTTGATCACCTTGCTCAAGAAGGGGATGTTAGCAATTGGTCAAAAATTGTTGACATTGGTCAGGTTCAGGTTAGGTTTTTTCAAGAGTGGTGCAATAATTGCAGTTTTAAAAGTAGACGTCACCACTCCCTAAGTGTCGTGCATGATGCTCCGACAGAAGCAGTGACTCACGAGGAGGACTTGCACTTGACGACTGGTGTCCAAGAAGCGACCCCACAACTCAGCGTAGGGACAGCAGAATCAGCTGCTGCGTCTTCCTCTGACTCCCACCACATTGAGCAAATGCCTGGTCCTTTATTGGAGCCAGGGAGTCATGAGTAAGAGGAAGCTGTGAGTTCTACTCAGAAAGAGGCAGAGCAAACTGCCTCTTCCCCCCCTGATGCTGATCTCCCCGAGTCAGAAACAGAAGACACAGTAGGCCTTGTGGATTTTTCAAAAGCTGAGAACAGGAGGATTTTACGTAGATAACAACGGCAAGATTTATTACGTAGGAGGGAGGAAAGGCGTGACTTGGGGGAATGATCCCATGTGGACTTGGGAAGAGAAGCCATTAGGGGGTTAACATCTGTATAGCAAGGACCGCTATTAGAAAGCTTATCTATAGAGCTGTAAATCTTGTAGACAATTAGCATTAAAGGACTTTAGTTTTATTGCTGGTGAATGTGTGGATTGTTTACATACTGGGCTGGCAAGACATCACACTAAGAAAGGCATTAAGAACCTGTTGGACCTAACCCCAAATCCTCTCTTTAGACTTTACACCAACCAAGATGGGCAAGGGTCAAGTGAACAGGTTGTAGTCTGGACAGATACAAGCACCCTATCCACATCATCAGGCTGCAAAAGCTGAAATTCATCCACTAGAATGGAACAAAATGGTTTGCTGAACAACTCTGCTGATGGTATTGGAATAACTGTGGAGTTCAAATTGCTATATATCTGAGTGATTTTATCTTTATCATCTTCCACACAGCAGGCCTCCAAGGGTTTCACTAGATCTCCTTTTGGGTCTAAATGTAAAAGACTGTGAGCCACCTGGAAAAGCTCTGCTGGGTGACATGACGAGGACACGATGCTGGCACTGATAAAACTTCCTCACTGCCTTAACTGCCATAAAATAGGATCACTAATGAGCCCTAAGCCATGTTTGATTGGATTCATTTTGAGTTCTCCTCCACCTGTGCTCTAGCCATCTTCCCTCCTGCTTCATTGCCCTCAGCTCCTGTGTAACCAAGGAGCCGGTCAGGCTCTGCGAGGGGGAAGAGGGCACCTGGGGGCAACCATGTCACTTGCCTGTGCCATCTCTGTATTCCACAGAATGACATGAACATCAACAGGGGCACCTACCAAGCCAGTCAGATAATCCCCCAGAATGCTGCCTGGAATGCATTTGGATCCATCTGTCTGTGGGGGTGGACCAACTTAATGGGTCCCCCACCCCTGCAGAGGGAGAAAGGGGCCAACAGTTCAAACTTCAGAAGGAAGTGATTTGCCCATGACAAGAGGATAGGTGTCCCCCCATTTTCAGATCACCACCCACCCCTGCCCATTGAGAAAATCAGGTCCTGAGTGTGACCTCTTATATGCATGGAGCTGATGACATCTTGGTACAGCCCCATAGGCTGAGACAGCAGTCCTGAGCTGTCCGGGACAAGGCAGCCTTCACATGGCAGTTGAGGTCCTCCCAGACTAACATCCTGGGGATCCTCAACACCAGGTCAGACACTACTTCCATCATGTCAGGCAGGGAGGCTGCTGGGCAGTTCACCAGCAGAATCCCTAATCTGCCTTGATTGCACGGTGCAAGGAAAAGACACTCCAGGCCCTAGCTCTAGTGAACAGGAAGCCTTGAGAGGAGATAGAATCACAGTGAGCTATGGCCACTCCCCCTCCCTGGCCTCCAGGGCAATGTTGGTGTTTCACTCAGTATCCAGGTGAACAAAACTGAGAGCAAATAACTCTCACCACCCCTCCCCCCCAAGCCTCATCCATCCAAGTCTTGATTATACAAGTTAGGTTGGCCCCCTGATCTGCTGTTAGATCATACTTCAGTGAGGTCTTGTGAGCTGACCTGACATTAATCAGCATCACCACCAGACCTGAGAGTATGCTGGCATGGATCCTCCAGCTGAAGGAAGGACCAGAAGAGAAGACAGCAACAAGATGTCTGTCCCCTCATCTCCAAGGACATTTCCAGGAGACTGGAAACAAAGCCCCATGAGGAGAGACTGAAAGCACCAGGCATGTTAGACTGGAAAAGAGAAGACTGAGGGAAGATATGATAGTCCTCTACAAGTACTTGAAAGGTTGTCATGAAGAGGGAGGATAGGATCTCTTCTTGATCAGCCCAGAGTGCAGGCCATGGAATAATGGACTCAAGTTACAGGAAGCCAGATTGTGGCTAGATATCAGGAAAACATTCCAGACTATTATAGCAGTATGGCAATGGAAGCAATTACCTAGGAAGGTTGTGGGCTTTCCCATGCTACAGATATCCAAGATGCAACTGGACAACCAATTGAGAGGGATGGTGTAAATTGGTGTCCTGCACTGAGCAGGGGCTGGAACCAATGTCTCTCTAGCCTCTTCCTACTCTACTATTCTGTGAATCTGTCATTCTATCCTGCTGCTGATTTGGCTTGCCTCTCTTGGCAGAAAAGACAAAACTGAAGCAATTGAGGGCGAGATGGTGAGCTTGTTTGCTATTTTAAAAATGTTTTTCCTTCCTCTCATTTGGAGAAACATTACACATGCATGAGGGAACTACTGCTCTTGGATGTTTGCTCTTCCATTGTCTGTTCCAGGTCTCCTACTTTTGGGAAATCATAGGTTGTTTTTTGGGAATCCTGTTCTTGAAATGATTTCCTACATAAATAAATCTGAAAGTATTTAATGTTTCTAAGATCAATGCAATGAAAACCCAATTAAGCAAGTGGCTTCTGCCTTTTTCCAGAAATATGTTTGCCAGCCAAAGGGATGCCTAAATCTGTACATTTGTTTTCCAACAAAATGTAACATCATTGATGTTACAGCACTGTGTGTGTGAGAAACTTTTGGGGGCATAAATTTGGCTGCTTGCTTTCACAGTTAAAACGAAGTGCATTACTGCTGATTCACAATGTGCCAGATGTAGGAAAGAATGCTTTTACTAACTAATTAACCAAACTCACTACTTTGATCCATGTTCTGCCCTGGATGTTAAAAAA
The DNA here is from genome assembly GCF_004798865.1 of Varanus komodoensis. NCBI lineage: Eukaryota > Metazoa > Chordata > Lepidosauria > Squamata > Varanidae > Varanus > Varanus komodoensis. Next base: position 912,420 of record NW_025336100.1, on the reverse strand, counting down.
TCTAGATCCAGGTCCATGTCCTTTTTGGGACTGTGGGCACATCTGGAATATTGAGGCAGTACTGTGGGCAAAGTCTCAAAGTGAATGCCATTATGGGCATGCCCATACTCGAAGTGAGTACTATGCCATGCGTCCCAAACAGCCATTTCACAATGGATTGAAAGCATCCCATATAGAACATGTTTCAAATGCCCTTGGAGGGGATGGGGGGATGGTACTGTGGATTCCTGTGGTCCAACAGGCACTTTCAGGTTGTTATTCAAGCTATGCTGTTATTTATCTCTCACAAACACTGAATATCCTCTTTACTCTGTAATCTTAGTGGAATTTTTTCCATTCATAAAAAAGAACCTGAGACTAGAAATTATGCTGAATCTAAAATTAAATGTCAAACTGAATTTTGGATGGGTGAACTATCTCAAGAACTTTGGAGAGAGGGAAGGTAAGAGCACTTTTGATAATGACTAGTGAAATTTTTCAGAGTGTGTCCTGCACATTACTAACTTGCCAAATCTATTTGGAGTGCACACACATATTTTTTGAACAAACTTAGTACTTATGACCTTCCACTGTAATAGTGCAATTTTATGTTTTCTCCTCTGGAGTGCTTAACAGTGTGGAATCTTAAGAGACTGCATATCTTTTACTTGCTTCTTTTTACTTTTAAATAGCCACCAGTGTTACAGGAGCCAGCTGAAATGTAATAATGTTACCCAGTATTAGTGGTGTGCATTCAGTTCATAGAAAATGTAGAATGAATTCAATGAGCCTCATTTGGTTCATTTTTCATTAATTGCAAAACTATGCCACAAATAACAAATGGCTATGGTTTAGAGCCAAATCATAATGACCAACCATTTCACTGTCTTTTTCTTGATATAGCACTACTGCAATTACTGTCTGAGGGCAAAGAGGCTGTTGCTTTCTGATGCAAGACTAAGTAGAAAGCACTTTTAACATTTAGGTGCACGCTCTGACAGCAGCCTAAGTTCCTTTGGAAATGTTTCATCCATCTAAAATCCCCTTTGTGATTTTGTGGCTGCTTTGATCCCAACTGTTTCAGCCTACTCAAGTATGAATGGGCTTAGTTTGTTATGCTACTTGAACACACATGTATTCATTCAAGGAAGGGGGTTACTTTTTCTCAGGTAGCAGGAATTTTTTTTCAGTAGCTCCTCCTGTTAGCCACATTTTAATTTTCCAGAATGCTTTTTATCTTGCATTGTTTCAAGATAAATAGATAAAGGCAGCTAATAGTCTGAGATCCATCATCTTCCTTCTGAATGACCCAGAATAATATGATATGTGTTGAATTCTGGGGAAATAAAATGGCAGCCATGAAGAGCCATTATAAAGTTGCACAAAATCAGTTCATCTGGCAGGAAAATAACAAGAAAGAAAAAGGTGGCAGGGGAAAGAAAAGAAAAAGCAAGGGGAAAGGTAATGCAAAGGAATATAGTAACAATAAAAATTAAATGAATAAGTAACAAAATGAATGGAATTTTCATGAAAGTATAGAACAGTGAATGATGTTTTAGCAACAAAAAGTAAATAATACAATGCAATGAAAAATGATATACCCTTGACACAGTACCAAAATAATTGAAAAAGGGAAAAAACCAATTCAGTTAATTTGTACAGCAAACCTTTTTAAAAGTACAACACAGTCCTTCAAGAACTGAATTCTGTCCAGGCAGTCAAGTAATGAGCTGTTGAATTTATACCCAATGGGAACCTGCAGTAGTTTAAATTAACATTTCCTTGACAGCTTTATATCTTTCGGAATCCAGGGATGCTACTTCTAATAAATGCTACCCTGTTGAGAGACATCAGATACTTTCAGTGCACTGCATTATTGATGCTACAGTGTCACCCTCAGCAAATGACATCTGTTCAACCTTCCTCTCCAAACACTATTCTAGCCTAGCAAACGTGGTTTCAAAACCAAACCAAACCTCAAAGTTGAATGTGGTATTGTAATGTTTAGGCCCCTGTGGTGGTCATCAACAGAAGGAACAAGTTTATTCAGCAAGCAGATTTTCCACTGTAGTGGCCGTTTGCCATGACTAAACTGATGCACAAACACCTTGCAAACTGAAATGTGTCTCCAATTGTAATTCAGGAAACAAACCTCAACTAGTAGAAGTCTGGGAAATATTAATATTCATTCATTCATTCATTCATTCATTCGCTACTCTCCAGCCTCACAGAAACTCAAAGCAATTTGTATAGTAATAACATTGCATTAAAATATGATAAAGAACAATACGAAAGAAACAAATCTTCCATATTATTCTCTCTCTTTCTGTGTATGCAATATATTACTATATAAAAACAGAAAAGGGAATAAGGAAATAAGAAAGAACTGAACTAGCTTCAATGACATTATTGAATAAAACAGTCTCTACTTTCTACAAAAAGGAAAAAAGGTAAAGTGCCAATACATCCCACATGGAAAAGAACTGTTAAATATTGGGGCAACTGTGCAGAAGACCATGTCCTATACAGTCACTAGTAGTGTGGCAACTTATGCATTGTTGAAAGAAAGGACAAACAAATCACAGCACAGGATAAAAGATTACAACGATTTTGCATAAATTCTGCATATGCTAATTTATATGTACATATTCATATTTAGAAACCATTACTATAATTTTAATCAAAATGTTAAGACTGAGGGCAGGTGACCTATGTGCCTACTGGTTCAATCTGCTGTTTCAGTATTTCTTATTAATTGCCTACTTCAGGGCTCCTATTCTCTCTCCATAAGGATTTCTATCATTCTTCTAGACTTGAACAGCCCTTCAAATGGAGAAACATCCTCTGGCAACCCTCTAAAAAAAGGGCTGCCCTCTGAAAAAGAGGACACATGCCTCCCAACCATCAACCATGTGCCTACCCGTGAAAGAGACTTGGATAAATGTGGCTAGTGCAGGTTTAGGCAACCTGATTCCAGACTTCCCTCAGTCCAAATACAAAAGGCCTTTGCATGTGGTAAGTTCAGGTCTTTCACAAGAGCAAGCTGTCCTTTACCTGGCAGACTGCTGGGCAAGGAAACAAAATAGTAGAATTGGAAAGAGTCAAAAGGAGATTAGGTCCAACCCCCTATTCAGTGCAGGATTACAAGTTAAAACATCTCTCTCAGATGGCTGTCCAGTTGCAGCTGAGAAGCCTCTAGTGTGGGAGAGCCTACAACCTCCTGGGATAAGTGGTTCCATTGTTGTACTGCTCCAACAGTCAGGTAATTTTTCCTGATATCTACGAGGAATATGGCTTCCTGTAACATGAGCTCATTATTCCATATCCTGTACTCTGTGTTGATCAAGCATGGCACAATCACTTTCCACATTCCTGTAGCTACTGCTTTGTCCATTAGGTCTGCCCTGCTGGTTAGTATCAAGTATCAAGATAACCATGCCTCTTGTTTCTTCCTCCAGTTCCTGGAGGGTTATCAGCAACACATGTTACTAATCTCTTGGAAGGGGCGTGTTTTACAGAATTTGTCTTGCAACAGGTTTTGGGGATATTAAAATCCCCTCAAACGATGATGTCATACCTCCTTGAAACACTAGCAATTTGCTTTTCAAAAGTTTCATCCTCATCTTCTCCTTGACTGGGTGGTCAGTATTAGACTCCGATCACTATGTTGCTTTTGTTCCTTGCTTCAGTTCATAATCCAGACCCTCTTGATGGTGCCAGTAAGCTCATCCTTATGCATTACTGTGCAGAAATATGTATCTTTTATGTATAGTGCAAATCTGCCTCCCTTTCTTTTCCTTCTGTTCTTCTTGAATTGAAGGTTACATTCTTCAATTCCAGTCATGGGAGTCAATCCACAAGTTCAGGTTGTATTTACCCTCTTGTATTTAGAATTCAAGTTCATGCTCTTTGTTCCCTATATGCTGGACATTCGTATACAGACAACGAAGACCACATGCCTTATGCTCTAGCTTTCTTCCTACCTTCTTTGGAAGGTCATTATTGGCCAACGGTAGATGAAACCATTGTCTGTTGTTATGCCCAGGTGAACTTCTCCCTCCCCTGTAGGACTCAGTTTAGAGTCCTCCTGACCAACTTCTTCAAACTGTGGCCAAACGCATTCTTTCCAGGTCTTGTAAGGTGCAACCCATCCCTTGCCAGTAGTCCATCCTCCAGGAAGTGTAATCCAAATCTCATATGGCACCACCATCTCTGTAGCCAGGCATTCACCTAGATTATGTTTCTTTCCCTGTCCATTATTCTTATATTTAGATTATATTTCTTTCCCTGTCAGGGTCTGGTGCCTTTGTAACATCCAATGACCTGAGGAGCCTCTCAACTACGGGGGGGGGGGGGTGAATCTAACCTGTGCCCCTAAGTCCCTGGCTTCATCTAATCTCCCATGCGAATTTACCCCATCCTGCTTTGGGGAGAAAACAGAGGCAAAATAGTCATTTAGCATCTGTGCCTGTTCCCTCATATCAGTCACTCCTTCCTCCTTATTTAGTGGTCCCACTACTTGTCTCTACTTCTTCTTGCTATTTACATGTTGATGGAAGCCCTTTTTGTTGCTCTTGATATTCTTTGCTCATAATCAGCCTTAGCATTGCAAAGAATCTTTCTGCATCGGGCCTCCTCCTCCAGGTATACTCTTTTGTCTATTTGCCCCAGTACCCATTACCTATGGAGGTTCCTCTTTCATCTAATCCCTCTAACCACCTCCTTTCGCAGCACTCTCCTTCACCTCCCCACCTTACTAGAGGTATCGTCAAGGCTTGCACCTCCAAAACCTCCCTTTTGAGTGCCATCCAACCCTCCTTAGCTCGCTTGCCTTCCAGTAACCTATCCCAGGAGACTTTCCCCAGTCTGGCCTTCAGTTGGCCAAAGTTGGCCCTCTTGAAGTCCCAGCTTCTAGTGCTCGACCTGCTGCACATCCCCAGTCCCCTGATCTCAAAGCAAAGGATGGAGTGATCACTTGCATCCAGTGCTCCCCTAATCTGTACTTCATCTATCAGCTCCTCCCTATTGGTCAAGACCAAGTCAAGGATGTTTCCCCCCCTCGTCGCCTCTTGGACCCTCTGTGTGAAAAACCCTCCTCCTACATTAATGTAAACCTACACCGAGTAGCAGCATAATCTTCTGTCTCTCAGCCTTACCTCCCTTAGTCCTCAAAATTACCTTGTTCTTGTCTCAGTTGACAATTTCCTGCTATCTTTTCCCCATGTTCATAATGATAAGAAAACTGTTATGGGCATGTTTGATGCATGGGATTTGAAGATCCCTTTGATGAATGGACTGGGTCACTTAACAGCTATTAAAAAGGAGAAAATTCAATGAAATTTAGCTTACTTATGTGCTCCAAAGAAAACCAATTTCATCCAACTATTCCCAGGTCTATCTCCCCGCTAATCCTCAGACCTCATCAAAGATGGATAGAAAGAGATAGAAGGCTTAAGATTTACAGTAGGAAAATGCCTGTATCTGTATAATAATCATGATAGGTTATTTAAAATGCCAAAACTGAAAGCTAACAAGTCAACAGATGCTGTTTGCTTCTTTTCTTGCTATATTCCCACAATTTGGATACCACTACCCCATCAGACACACTGGGGAACTCTGCTGGGCATGCTTGACTAGAATTATTATGACCTAATGATTGTAAGTAGGGGACACAAAATAGTATGCCAAGGAAAACCAACAGGATAGAAGCAATCAGCAGGTTAAAAACCCTCTGCTTTATTTATTAGATTTATAACCTGTCTTTTTTCCTTTAAAGGAATTAAAGGAGACTTACATAATTTCACTCCTCATCTCAAACTTTGGACAATGTAAAGACAATGTAAAAGCAAACTTTTTTGCTATCGAATTTATTTGAAAAGAAACTTCTTGTTGTAGTCTCCAGAGTGATTAACAAGAAATCAACAAATAAGTTTGAAAGTAAATTGAGAGAATTAGATCATAGATTAGTACAGAGTAGACTTTAAACAAAACAGATAAAAATAAAAATAAAAATAGAACAAAACCAACAAAGTCCACTAACTAATAAGACAGAGGAAGTCCATTTGGATTTAAAAGTACAAGAAGAGCAAAAATGGCTGAAATGTATTGTAATGGAGTTATAGTTACTGGAAAGGCTGGAAATGGTAGGGTGTGTGTGTATATGGAGGTTGAATTAGGCCGTTAGTATGATAAATGAATCAATTTTGGCTTTTATTAATCACTGCATTTTTTCAAGATGCTTGAAGACTGATGTTTAAATATTTAGTTGCAGAATTCTTCCAGGGATTGGTGCCAGAATGACTGGTTTGTAGTTCCCAGGTTTGTCCTTTTTCCCTTTTTTGAAGATGGGGACAATGTTAGCCCATTTCCAGTCATCTGGCACTTCTTCTGTTTTCCAAGATTTATCATACATAATAGACAGCGGTTCTGAGAGTTCCTCCACTAGCTCTTTCATGAATCTGAGATAGAGTTCATTGAGCCCTGGAGATTTGAAAGTGTTTATTCCTTCTAGATGTTTCTTGACCATTTGACAGTCAGTCTTGGGCTGCCATCTCTGACTTTCAGTTTGTAATTCCTCTTTGCTGTAGATTTTCTTGTGGGAGAAGACTAAGGCAAAGTAGGAATTGAACACCTCTGCCTTTTCCATGTCATCTGTGATCACTTTACTATCCATTTAAGTAGCTGGACGCATTTCTCTTTCTTTCTTTCTTTCTTTCTTTCTTTCTTTCTTTCTTTCTTTCTTTCTTTCTTTCTTTCTTTCTTTCTTTCTTTCTCTCTCTCTCTCTCTCTCTCTCTCTCTCTCTCTCTCTCTCTTTCTTTCTTTCTTTCTTTCTTTCTTTCTTTCTTTCTTTTTGTGATGGGGGCTGTATTCAAAGAAGACTTTCCTGTTGTTCTTAGCATCCCTTGCTAGTCTCAGTTCATTTCCTGCTTTAGCCTTCCTGATGTCATCCTGGCAGTTCCTTGCTATTTGTTTATACTCTTCGTTTGTGGCCTGGCCCTGCTTCTACTTCCCATACATGTTCTTTTTTTTTCTTTCAGGCTGTCACTTAATTTCTCATGGCGTCCCATGAGCTTCCTCTGTTGTATTCAATACTTTTTTGTTAGAATTGTTCGTAGCTGTGGTTGGAGGATCTTTTTTCCCCAAGATTTCCCACCCATCTTGGATGCCTTGGATGCTTCTCCCACCACTAGAACTGAAGGCTAGTTTGATTTATATTTTGTTTAAATGTGATACTTGAAAGGTATGTTTCAAAACTCACAGGCCTACAAAAGGATATCTAAATGGAATTTAGAGTCCAATTCTCAACTACTGAGAGCAGAAACAAAAAATTTTGTTGTGCCTGAATGGACAACATTCCTTGAGGTTCTCCTGTCCTCCACCATCCCTCAAAGTTCACCCAAGCCCACAGCCACGGCCCCAGTGACTCCATCTGGCCACCTCATCCTCTGCCGTCCCCTTCTCCTTTTGCCGTCAATTGTTCACAGCATCAGAGTTTTCTCCAGTGAGTTGTTCCTTCTCATTAGGTGGCCAAAATATTTGAGTTTCATCTTCAGTATCTGGCCTTCTAAAGAGCAGTCAGGGTTGATCTCCTCTAAGACTGACTGCTTTGATCTTTTCGCAGTCCAAGGGACTCTCAGGAGTCTTCTCCAGCACCACAATTCAAAGGCCTCAATTCTTCAGCACTCAGCCTTTCTTATGGTCCAACTTTCACAGGCATACATTGCAACTGAGAAAACCATAGCCTTGACTCTGCAAACTTTTGTCAGCAGGGTGATGTCTCTGCTTTTTAGTATGCTGTCTAGATTTGCCATAGCTTTCCTCCCAAGGAGCAAGCATCTTTTAATTTCTTGGCTTCAGTCACCATCTGCAATGATCCTGGAGCCCAAGAAAATAAAATCTGTCACTACCTTTTGGCTCTGGCCTCTTGGCAGAGCAGCAGAGGCACAGGCTGGGAGAGAGTGCTGAGTGGCCAGGGGACTGGCGAAGGCAAGGTAGGAGCTGGGCAGGGGAGCAGAGGGCCAGGAGCAGCAGAGAGCAGCAGAGAAGAAGGGGGACGGGGCCAGAGAGGCTAGAGGAGCTAGGAGGAAGCAGACAGGCAGGGCCACCAGCCTGCAGGACTGATAAGGTGTCATCCCTTATCTGCATCCCTTGACTGTGGCCCAGGCTGTCCGGGGACTCCCTTCCCTGGGACACAGAGGTTTGTTTGTTTGTTTGTTTGTTTGTTTTTGGGCTGTGCTGTGCTTTGTTTTTCTTCCAATTTAAATTTAGGTTTATTTTATCCGTGTGTGTGTGTGTGCAAGTGGGTTTTTGTCTGGGAGAACAGGGCGAGTGAGAGGAACTGCAGGAGAAACAAGGCAGGGGACCAAGGTAAGGTCTCAGAAGGGATACCGATGGCAGTCCAGGAGATGGCCTTGGGAGTCACGGGTGTTGCTGTCCACTATGACAGCTGTGACATGTTTGCCCTTCTCCCCCAGGAGAGGCAGGGTTACACTTGCCCTTGGTGCAAGATGGTGACCCTGCTAGAAGAGGAGGTGAGGTGCCTGAGGGTCGAGAGAGCTCTCCAGTCCCCCCGGAGCAGCCCCCCTCTGGACAGAAGACTGAGGGAGAGGCCACGGGAGGGGCAGCCAGGGAGACATGGAGGTATGTCACCCACAGGAGGAGGATGCCAGCACTGCCTCCTCCTCCGCCTGGCACCAGTCTGGAGCTGGGAAACAGGTTCTCTCTGCTTGGAGAGGCTGGGACTGATGAGGCCTTGGGAGACCAGCAGGACCCCCAGCCTGGGACCACAAGCAGCAAGGGGGCCACTGCAGGAGAGGCGAGGGCCAGGGCATGGCCGCCCACCAGCACCGGGAAGACACGGCGGTGGGTGATTGTTGTTGGGGACTCCCTGCTGAGGGGCACTGAGGCGGTAGTGTGCTTCCCCAACCTGGAGACAAGGGAGGTTTGCTGCCTGCTGGGCGCACGCATCCAGCATGTGAAGGACAGAGTGGAGTGTCTTGTTCGCTCCAGGGGTCACCAGGCGCTCCTGGTGATCCATGTGGGCACAAACGACGTGGCCAGGCAGGGTGTGGTTGGGATCAGCAGGGTCTTCGAGGCCTTGGGGAAGAAACTCAGGGAACTAAAGGCCCAAGTGGCCTTCTCGTCAATCTTACCTGTCCAGGGATTTGAGCCAGGAAGGGACAGGAGGGCCTCCGAGGTGAATGACTGGATTAGGGTGTGGTGCCAGAAGGAATGCTTCGGGTTCCTCGATCACAGCACTCGTTTTCTTGCTAATGGACTTCTGGCAAGGGACGGGTTACACCTCACAAGGATGGGGAAAAGGTCTTTTAGAGATGCTCTTGTGAGCTTCATCCAGAGGACTTTAAACTGAGCCGGGGGGTGTTCAGGCCCCCCAGAAATGTGTCTGCACTGGACAAGTGTGGGGGGAGGATCAGGGCTCTGGGAGCAGGGTTTTAGAGGTATTGCAGGGACTGACAGGACTCCTACAGAGAGGGTCCATGTATCAGGAAGGATGGGAGGAAGGAGGAGGCTGGGAAGAAGTTGAGGTGCATGTACACCAATGCTAGGAGCAGGAAGAGCTTGGAGCTCTCCTGGGAATAGTAGGGTATGACCTGGTGGGAATCACAGAAACTTGGTGGGATGAAAGGCAAGTCTGGAATGTGAACATGGAAGGGTATCACTTTTTTAGAAAGGACAGGAAGGGAAAGAGAGTTGGGGGCGTGGCTTTATATGTCAGGTAAGGGATAGGATGCAGTGAGATAGAATGCAGCACAGATGGGGATTCAGTAGAGGCAGTCTGGGTGAAACTAAGGGGTATTGACAGGGAAAGAGACCTGACAGTGGGGGTATGTTACTGCCCTCCAGGTCAACTTGAGACCCTGGATGATGTCCTGACAGACCAGATTCTATGGAGAGACACAGTAATTATGGGAGATTTCAATCTCCCAGATACTAACTGGGAGACTCACTCAGCGATGACAGTCAGGTCACGTCGTTTCCTAGAAGCTATTGAGGGAGAGTTTTTCACACAGAGGGTCCAAGAGGCGACGGGGGGGGGGGGAACATCCTTGACTTGGTCTTGACCAATAAAGAGGAGCTGATAGATGAAGTACAGATTAGGGGAGCTCTGGATGCGAGTGTTCACTCCATCCTTTGAGTTGAGATCAGGGGACTGGGGATGTGCAGCAGGTCGAGCACTAGAAGCTGGGACTTCAAGAGGGCCAACTTTGGCCAACTGAAGACCAGACTGGGGAAAGTCTCCTGGGATAGGTTACTGGAAGGGAAGCGAGTTGAGGAGGGGTGGATAGCACTCAAAAGCCTCTAGTCAGTAAGGTGGGGAGATGGAGGAGAGTGCCGCCATGGATGCGAAAGGAGGTGGTTAGAGGGATTAGATGAAAGAGGAACCTCCACAGGAAATGGGTACTGGGGTAAACAGACAATAGGGTATACCGGGAGGAGGAGGCCCGTTGCAGAAGGATTCTTCGCAAGGCTATGGCTGATTACGAGCTGAGACTTGCCAAGAATATCAAGAGCATCAAAAAGGGCTTCTTTCAGCATGTAAATAGGAAGAGGAAGGGGAGACAAGTGGTGGGACCACTAAATTAGGAGGAAGGATATCCAGTGACTGATACGAGGGAGCAGGCACAGATGCTAAATGACTATTTTGCCTCTGTGTTCTCCCCAAAGCAGGACGGGGGATATCCGCATAGGAGATTAGATGAGGCTGGGGACTTAGAGGCACAGATTAGAGTCACCCCCCTTGAAGTCGAGGGGCTCCTCAGGGCATTGGACATTACAAAGGCGCCAGGCCCTGACAGGTTACACCCGAGAGTACTTAGAGAGTTGGCAGGGGTTCTCTCACTCCCGCTGGCCTCCATTTTTGAGACCTTGTGGAGAACGGGTGAAGATCCAGAGGACTGGAGGGTGGCATCAGTGGTCCCAATTTTCAAAAAGGGTAGTAGAAGGGACATGGGGAATTATAGACCGTTTAGCCTTACGTCCATTGTAGGAAAAACAATGGAAAGGCTCATAATAGAGAGAGATCTAGTGATTCTAGATAGGGAAGGGAGGCTGACAGCCACACATCACGGCTTCCACAAAAACAGGTCCTGCCAGACAAACCTTGTGGAAATCTATGACAAGGTTTTGAGATGGCTAGATGGAGGGGATGCAGTGGATGTGGTATACCTGGATTTCAGTGAGACCTTTGACAAAGTGTCCCGTGATATACTGGTGGAGAAACTGAGGAGTTTTGGGATACCCCAAAGCTCCGTCCGGTGGATTATGGCATGGTTGACTGACCGAAAGCAGAAGGTAACCATTAGCGGGGAATCATCAGGATGGCGGCCAGTGACAAGCGGGGTCCCCCAGGGCTCTGTCCTGGGGCTGATCCTGCATAATCTTTTCATTAACGACATGGAAGAAGGGGTGAACAGTCTGCTGATCAAATTCACAGACAACACTAAAACTGGAGCAGTGGCCACAACTGAGGAGCAGGTAGTCCAGATCCAAAAGGATCTGGACAGACTATGAAAGTGGGCAGGAGACAACAGGATGGCGTTCAATGTGGGTAAGTGCAAGGTCTTGCACTTGGGGCATAGGAATAGCTGTCATAAGTACAGGTTAGGGGACAAGTGGTCAGAGAGCAGCACTTGTGAAAGGGACCTCGGGGTGCTGGTTGACTGCAGGCTAAACATGATTCAGCAGAGTGATGCGGTGGTCAAGAGGGCAAACGCCACCCTTGGTTGCATAGCCAGAAGTGTGGCTTCTAGATCGAGAGAGTTATTACTGCCACTCTACACAACTCTGGTGCGCCCGTAACTGGAGTATTGTGCTCAGTTTTGGGCCCCTCATTACAGAAAGAATATAGCCAGATTAGAGTCAGTGCAGTGTAGGGCCACAGGGTTGGTGGCCGGTTTGCAGGGGATGGGGTATGAGGCAAGACTGAGGGAACTGGTTCTCTCCAGCTTGGCGAAGAGGAGACTCAGAGGTGACATGTTGGCGACAAACAGGTATGTGAGGGGATGTCACATGGAGATGGGTAGAGACCTGTTCTCCCCGGCAGATGAAGGCAGGATGCGCTCCAGTGGAGCAAAGTTCAGGGAGCCAAGGTTCCATTTGAATGCCAGGAAGCACCTCCTGACAGTTAGGACCCCAAGGGTGTAGAATGGGCTTCCACTAGAGGTCCTTGAGGCCCCATCCATTCTACCCCATCCATTTCTACCTCCATTTCTTCCCCATCTATCTTCCAGGAAATAATAGGACTGGATGCCATGATCTTACTTGTATTAATGTTGAGTTTCAAGCCAACTTTTGCGCTCTCGTCCTTCACCTGCATCAAGTGGTTCTTTAGTTCCTCTTCACTTTCTGCCATTAGAGTGGTATCATCTGCATATCTGAGGTTGCTTGGATTTGTACTGAGATCATTCTGTCATTTTGGAGTTTGTATCCCAGTACTGCTTTTCCTACTCTTTTATTGACTATGATGGCTACTCCATTTCTTCTAAGGGATTCTCACCCACCGTAGTATACCTGATGGTCATCTGAATTCAATTCACCCATTCTTGTCCATTTTAATTCACTGATTCCCAAGATGTCAATGTTCCGGCTTGTCATCTCATGTTTGACCACGTCCAGCTTACCTGGATTCATAGATCTTACATTCCAGGTTCCTATGGAGTATAGATCTTTACAGCATCGGACTCTCCTTTCACCACCAGATACATCTGCAACAGAGTGTCCTTTCGGCTTCGGCCCAGTCACTTCATTCTTTCTGGCTCTACTATTACTAGCCTTCCACTCTTCCCCAGCAGCACAATGGACAACGTCCGACCTGAGGGGCACATCTTCTGGTGTCATATCTTTTAGCCTTTTGGTACTGTCCATGGGGTTTTCATGGCAAGGATACTGGAGTGAGTTGCCATTTCCTTCTCCAGTGAATCAGCTTTTGTCAGAGCTCTCTGCTATGACCAGTCCATCTTGGGTTCCCCTGCATGACTTAGCATAGCTTCATTGTGCTATGCAAGCCCCTTTGCCATGGTGAGGCAGTGATCCATGAAGGGAAAAAGCAAACATATACCAGTCCAAATTATTGCAGATGACTTTCTGTTTCATGTATACCACCAGCAATTTCTCCATCCCAAAAGGTGCATTTTTCTTCCTCTGCAGTATTAGTTGGCAGAAACACTATAAAATATGAAAATGTGGAAAGACTGAAAATAATAAGGGTATAAGATGTTTGAAATGATTCATCCAGCTGTAGCTTTCCAGAATTAAACAAATTCAAAGCCTATAATGGAGTTTTATTTATATTTGAATATTTATATTTGAATAAAAATGTTTTTATAAAGGACTGATAAAATCTCTTTTTAGGACTAATCAGGAATAATATTGTAAAATGAAATTCCTGTATCCTTGAACTCGGGAAAAGATATATACAAACATTCGCAATTTCCCATTTTTTCCCCCAATTCTGTTGCTAAGCAACCTGATCCTTACTAAAAGCTGCAGGTCATGGCCTTCGTTTCATTTTATCAAGTCAATGCATATATTCCTTTTGCTTGGCAAGTGGAATGTACACAAACCCCCTCACAGCCACTGTTATTTATGCATTTTAAGTCTCCAAGTGGTCTCTCTATTTCTCCATGACATCTCAGATATAAGCAACAAGTGCATTTCTTTTAGAATGAAGAGAAACAGAGTTCTCTTACACACACATACACAAAACCACACAATGCAGACATTTTTTTCAGCCTTTAAACTCGCACATTATCTGCAGTTCTATTTGCAAGACTGAATCATTGTGGGATCTATCATAGAAAACGCCACTGCCACATAAATGATTTATGCATATGAGACAGCTCAAGCCATCCTCTGGAGATGTGCTTTAAATGCCAGGAGGAAATTATAGAAGGAAATATTTCTGGCCACTTGGACAGAAATTAGTGACTGGCCAACTATGCTTATGTAGATAAATATAATCAGATACAGTGGTGGTGTGCCCTTAAGAATATTAATTCCTTGAAGGCCTCTCTCGTTTTGCTCTTATTTTTGATCAGTCCAAATGAAAGCTTTAACATAATAGCCTTGCAGAGATGCTGTTTTCTAGAAATTCCCTGGTTCAAATCTCACATGTGCCTTACACTTAGTAGTAGACAGCCTTGAGGCAAGCTAATGATCTTCAACCTAAGTCAGTGACCAAAAACTTGTCCCAGAATCTGAGGGAGGTGAATGTTGGTCTCTCCACTCCCACTCAGTTTCCCAGGTTTTTTAGATTGCTCTGTGTTTGTGATACAGTCAGAATCTAGGTGTTGTTAGATTGTGTAGCAAGGAGGCCCATCTCTCACACAGCAACCTCACACCTACCTGGTCACCTGACATAGGAAGGGGGAAAAAGCTGCTCCTTTTTCTTATAAATTCCTGACAAGAAAAACAAAAGAAAGAATACTCAAATAATAGCTTAGGGATGTCTACTGGATAAGTATCTTCGAATTTGAGAAGTCACCACATTCTTAATTTAAATTTTTAAAGTCAAATAAAAGGGTGAAACTCAAGTAGGGAAGTAAAGATATTTTGCTAGGGTTCAACTTGTAGCTTCCTCAATATTTTTTCTTTCCCTCCCATCCAGCCCTACTATCAACAAGAATTTCCAAATTCACCTTGAATTTCACTTTGGGGAGAACTCAATGACACAATAGGAATATCCCTGCCTATTCTGAGAAATACTTCCTATTCTGAGAAATATCATACATCTGATTGTGCATAGAATTTGCACAAGTAGCAGCCTCCAAATTCACCTCTGATCCTCTTTAGGTGAAATTCATAGAGACTGAACCCTAAGCTAAAATAGATGCTTCCTCTGGCCATTGCATGATTGGTTGGGAGACAAATAAAAGCCTTAAGGAATGTAAAAGAGGAAAGTAGCCATGACAGTACATGAGCCTTGCATGGTGACCCTTAGCGATTTGAGTGGGGAGTGGACAGCCAAACATTTAGTAATTTTCTTGACACAGCAGCAGCAACAATAAAAGTAACTTTTTCAGTAAAACATAGCATATGAGGAGTCCATGCCTTGCTTAGAAATAAAATCATATATGCAGAATACTCTCAAGAGAACAGATCTCCTTTAAAGCGTTTTCTATGCTCCATGATTGCCTTGTTTTCGTAAACATTATGGCCACTTTCAGCAGTTGTGCCACCACCATGACAGTGAATTTGGTAGTGCAGAAATTTCCATAGGGGTGCAGCTCCTTTGGGTCTGTGAGGTAGGAATTGAACCCCTAAGCTCTGAAAATTGCCCACCCCGCTTAAGGGATGCCTATATTTTTGCCCTAACAGGCAGACAGCAAAATTTATCAATTCCCTGCTAGGTTACTGTATATGTCTGGTAGACTATGTTTCACTTCACAGTTCATAAATTGTGCAGGCCTAGGGATTAGGAATGGAGCAGAAATTTGTTCAAACTTATACCTTGTTTGTTTGTTCAAACTTATACCTTGAAACATGTGCAAAGCATTGGTCAATTATCCATTGAAATTTTCAGTGGAATTCTCCAGTTAAAAAGATAAAATATGTATATTGGGGAGGCATAAAAGAGTATATTAGTGAAAAAGATGTTAAAAAGACATTACATGAATAAAATTACTTTTTAAAATCTGCTGATTGGGTTAAATTTCATTCCAAATTGCATGTTCTAGATGATATACACACAAATACAAATACGCTTATGAATTTTCAAGCAATTTTTCTCTTTAATATTATAAATGCTCAAGATAAACTGAATTTATCTTGACAAGGCTGGTGATACTGTCGATGCCCTGGTTGAACTGTGGAACGGGGAGATGACCAGGGTTATTGACACGATCACTCCCAAGCGTCCTCTCCCACCTGACAGAGCCCGTTCATCTCCCTGGTATACACCTGAATTACGGGCGATGAAGCAGGTTGGGAGACGGCTAGAGCGTAGGTGGAGGAGATCACGGGGTGATTCTGACCGAACACACTTGAGAACCCATTATCGGGCCTATGCTGTGGCGGTGAGGACGGCGAAGAAGAAATTCTTCTCCGCTTCCATTGCCTCCTCACAATGCTGTCTGGCAGAGCTCTTTCGGGTGGTGCAAGGGCTGATACATCCAGGCCCAAAGAAAGATCTCATACCACCCTCAAAGGCCCGGTGTGACGACTTTGCCAGGCATTTCAGGGAGAAAATCACTCAGATTCTCTACAAGTTTGACTCTACTATTGAACCAGATTCTACTGAGGAGATGCCAATGACGCCATCGAGTCCACAATTAATGGAAGAATTTCAGTTGTTGCGGCCTGATGATGTGGACAAGGTGCTTGGACCCTACCACCTGCTTACTAGACCCATGCCCATCTTGGCTACTTAAGAAAGCCAAGGACGGGATTGGCACCTGGATCCTGGAGGTGGTCAACGCCTCTTTAAGAGACGGTTGGGTACCGTCCTCTTTAAAAGAGGCGGTAGTCCGACCTATCCTAAAGAAGGCAGCCCTGGATCCAGAGGTAGCTGCCAATTATAGACCGGTGACCAACATCCCGTTCCTGGGCAAGGTACTAGAGTGGGTGGTGGCGGGACAACTCCAAGCATTCTTGGATGAAACTGATTATCTGGACCCATTTCAGTCCGGCTTCAGACCCGGGTACGGTACTGAATCTGCCTTGGTCGCCCTGTACGATGACCTGTGCAGGGAGAGAGACAGGGGGAGTGCGTTCCTGTTAGTTCTCCTGGACCTCTCAGCGGCTTTCGATACCATCGACCATGGTATCCTTCTGAATAGGCTGGTGGGATTGGGAGTTGGAGGCACTGCGTGGCGCTGGTTCTGCTCCTATCTCAACGGCCAATTTCAGAAGGTGGTGCTGGGAGACTATGGCTCGGTGCCATGGCAGTTATGCCATGGAGTTCCGCAGGGATCCGTTTTGTCCCCCTTGCTATTCAACATCTACATGAAACCGCTGGGAGAGGTCATCAGGAGTTGTGGCCTGCGGAATCATCAGTACGCTGATGATACCCAGCTCTACCTCTCGTTTTCCACCAATCCAGGTGAGGCAGTGGCTGTGCTGAACCGGTGCCTGGCCGAGGTAATGGGCTGGATGAGGGCCAAAAAACTGAAGCTCAATCCAGACAAGATGGAGGTCCTGTTGGTGGGCTGTTCAGGACTCGGGATGAGGGACTTGGGCCTTGTCCTAAATGGGGTTGCATTCCCTCTGAGGGACAGGGTTCGCAGCTTAGGAGTGCTCCTCAACCCTGAGCTGTCATTAGAAGCTCAGGTGACGGTGGTGGTGAGGAGCGCTTTCCTTCATCTTCGGCTGATCCATCAGCTGCGTCCCTTCCTGGAGAACGATTGCCTGGCGACAGTGACACACGCGTTGGTGACTTCCCGATTAGATTTCTGCAACGTGCTCTACATGGGGCTGCCCTTGAAGACGGTCCAGATACTTCAATTGGTGCAGAATAGAGCTGCCAGGCTGCTGATGGGGACTGGGCGTTGTTCTCATATAACCCCAGTTCTCCGTCAGCTCCACTGGCTCCCAATTGAAGTCCAGGCCCAATTCAAGGTGTTGGTTATGACCTATAAAGCCCTAAACGGCTTGGGCCCTGGGTATCTAAAGGTACTCTTGCGTCCATATATGCCTTCCCGCCCCTTGAGATCAGCAACAGATGCCCTTCTCCGGGAACCCTCTGTGAATGATATTAGGAGGGTGAGTACCCGGAGGAGGGCTTTCTCTGTAGTGGCACCCTACCTATGGAATGAGCTCCCCAGAGAGGTCTGCCTGGCACCATCGTTATTTGTTTTTTGGTGCCAGGCTAAGACCTTTTTATTTAAAACTTATTTTAACTGTTAATTTATTATGTAGATTTTTCAACAAAAAAATTTTTAAGCCGAGATGCACCGGGTTTTAATATTTTTATTGTATAATTTTTATATGCTTTGTTTTTGTTGTGAGCCGCCCCGAGGCTTTGTTGCGATGGGGGCGGCATAGAAATATTTTAAATAAATAAATAAAATAATTCAAGATTGGGAAATTTTTAGAGTTCAGAATGAACTGAACTAAATGTTGAAAATGAGAAACTGAGAAAGTGAAATTAATAGATTCTTCCATCCCTAGCCAAAGCATAGGTTTTATCTATAGTTATCTTCCTAATCTTCATCCCTTATTCTGAACAGAGAACAGAAAGCTGTTCTTGGTGTTTTGGAATCCTGAGGCCTTTATATATCAGAAGCTGAACATGCATCCAGGTAAGTGTGTTTGCACATCAGTTCTTACTGACAGTGAAATAGCAGGAAAGGATGTAATAAAAGCTTAGTTAGAGCAGCTGGCAAATTAATGGTTGCCGTGTAGGCAACAACCATGCATTCTACAGGAAACCCCTTCAAGGTATCATCACTCTGTCAGGAATAATATGATAATACTAATTATATTCTAATGTGCTGAAATATTCTGAAAGCATGAACTTATTAATCCATCCAATAAACTTGCGGCCACTCTAGGAGATGCTTTAAGTATTTTTAAGTACTGCAATCATTTCTACTCTATTTAGAAGAACTTCTGTGAAAACTATGACATTTCTGACTAGCAGCCACCACAAGAATAACACAGGAAAGTATCAGTCTCTCTATTTCTAATACAAGTCTAACTATGCTCATGAAAATGTGGCCAAAGCAAAGCCACCTTGGCAGACAAAGATATTTGCAGACCCCAAAGTTTGCAGAAGTGCAAAAGAATCTTAAGGGGAAAAAATGTTAAGCATGGAACCCCTCCAAAATAGCCCAATGAAGACTCAATGGCACAGAATATTGGGTGACTGACCAGAAATAAAATCTGAAAACTAGAAGAAAGGGGGAATTGATTGGAGTGGATGAGGAAAGAGGACAAAATCCCACAGAGAAAACCATCCCATTGTCCAGATAGGTCCTTTCCTGATTCATTCTGAGAAGCTATTTTTAAAGAGATTCAGTGTGATGCAGTAATTAGATTGTTGACATTGTACTTGGAAGATCTGAGTTCCATTCCCTATACTGAGCCATGAAGATCAATGAATGATTTTGGGCCAGTCACTGACTCTCAGCCTAACTTACCTTACAGTTTTGTTGTGAGAACAAAATTGAGAGATGAACCATGTAGGTGGACTTAGCATCCTTGAAAGAAGAAAAAATTCAGGATAAAAAGAGGAAGAGGAATCTCCCCAGGATAAAAGCAACACAAAGAAACACCTTTGCACAGAGCACCCTCACAGGATACCAGCAAGGCTGTCCAATTTTGCCCAGAAAACTCCCTACTTTCTAGCTTCCTTCAAAAATTTCTTCTTAATTAAAAATGATAAAGTTAGGGTACCAAGTTTCTTTCCTGTTCCTGAACACCTGAATAAAACTTGGGGTGGTCATGCTTTAGTCCCACTGAAATCAATTGGACTCACATTCTTATGGCCTCAGCCCAAAGGTCAAGATACAAAATCTATGCTCATGGCCTTTATTTTTAAAGCAATGCTGCTGCTGGGAGGAAAGTATTGAAACTTTGCTACAAATCTTTTACAAATTATGGTCAAGATTAATCATACAAGAGATTTATAGAGGATGTTAAACATGAATATCAAAGACTCGGTGTGATTGTGTCAGGAGAAGGGTGTGGGCTAAAGCTGCCTCTTCCTTGATTTTCCATGAAGAGCAACACCAGAAGGACAGTGCACTCACCGGGTCTTTATTGCCTCTTTACACTTTCACTGGCTCGCTTCCCATAGCGCCTTGGCCTGGTCTGCTCTGGCTCCCTTCCCTCCTGTCACTATGGCAATGAAGGGTGCTGCCCTGGCAGGAACACTCCCCAGTCTCCGCTCTCTGGTTGTGCTGGCCCACCTGCCAGTGACCGCCTCGCCAGCTCTCCTCCAACCACACATGCATTTCGGCTTTCTTTCCTCTCTTCTTTCTCTCTCAGCTGCTCGCCCCTCTCTTCTCTCCCTTCTTTATCCGCCCTCCTTCTGCACCACTCCACCCAACCCAGCTGTTCCTGCCTCCATCCACAATCCTGTACAGCTGTGTGCTTGCTCATGTCTCCTGGCGGTTGTCTTCTCGTGAGTTGCTCTCCCCACACAGATTCCCAGCCTTGCCCTGTTAGCTTTGGCCCTGCTCTGTGGAAGACCCCAGGAAAAGGGGTGAGCCCCTCTGCCTCCTCACACTCTGCACTCAGCATCTTCACATAATCAAATACACTGTTATCTTTAATCTGAAGTTCTATACACATTTAACTGGAAACATGCGAGCTTTGAACTTGGTTGATTTATTGCACTGGCTTAGGCTGTATTCCACGCTCTACCAAGGCTAGCGCCATATTTAAGTACCATTAATTTTAATAAGTTAAGTAGTTGTAATCATGTTCACATATACTTGGGAGAATCTGCCACTGAACACAGTGGGACATAAAGCTAGGCTGTAAGCCTCTTCCACTAAAATGCAATTAAAAATCTAATCTGAATACAAAGCAGGGGGAAAAAGCCCCTTAAACCAGAAAAGGCTACCATAATGTATTCCAGTCCTAATTCCCCTCTAAGCAGAAAAATGCATGCCAAACTCAAAAACAAAACTAGGGAACTGCTCAAAACCTTCATGAAATTTTTCAAACACAATTGTTTCAAAACAGCATATTATTTTAAATTTCAGAGATGTGTCTTGTAACACCAAAAATAGCAAAGAACAGATTCTTGGCAGCAAACCTGTGGTCCATAAACAGCGTCTGAGAGCTCACAGGTTTTTTCAGATTCCTGGAACTGAAAACTATAAATTGAAGCTCAGAACTTCCCTCCCCCACTCGCTCACAGCCAACAGGAAAAGATCTAATCTGAATACAAAGTAAAGCAATTTTGGAGAGAGGGGAAAGGGGGATTTCAGTAGGCAGGAGTGCAGGAGATTGGAAAAATTAAGGGATGAATAATACTGAAGACTCTCCTGCCTCCTTCTCTCTCCTTCTGAAATGCTAGAGCTAGACAAGCAAAAGGCCCATCTACCAATCATGCAGAGTGGGAGGTCAAATTCACCTGTGCCACTTCTGTTCTGCACAGTTTGCAAGTACAATAAGATAGTACATTCTGAGATAGTAGAAGTAGAAGATAGTATAAGTATTTTCTGATTACATCATGATGCAGGAAGTCTTTCTGCTCTTACAGGTATTTAGCATACTGGCCTATTCACAGAATTATAGAATCATAGTAGAGTTGGGAGAGGCCAGAGGACCTTCTTTCCCTACTCAGTGCAGGACTCCAAGTTAAACCGTCGCTCTCAGATGGCTGTCCAGTTGCATTTTCAATGCCTTTAATATGCAAGAGCCCTCTTCCTGCCTTAAGTGCTTCTGTACTATTCTTAGCTGTTTCAGTTCCATCACTCTTTCTAAAATCTCTTCATCTTCTTTTAGTACTTTGAGTGTAGATACTCAGTGTTCCAGCATTCTCAGCTTTTCTTCTAGCAGGTCTACTAGCTTGCATTTGGACATGAAGGTCATGCTCCCCTTAGGCATGAAAATGAACATAGCAAAGACATAGCAGGTCACCACCACTGGGCAGTCTTGGTTCATTCTTTCTGCTACCTTTTTGATTCTACCTAGTTGGGCCTGTTGTAACAACCAGTGCTTTCTCCTGTCTTCTCTGCAAGTTAACAACATAGTGCTAGCTGTAGAAACAAGGGTCGGGGGAGGACAGGGGAAACGAGGAGGAGGAGGAGGAAAAGAAGCAGCAGCAGCTGCCACTGCTGCTGTCTTAGGGACCACCCCCTTGACCTCCCCTGACAAACTCCTATTTCCTCTCCCTGGTCACTCTCACTGGTCACTCACTTCCTGGGAGCTTGACTCCCAGAGTTCCTATGCCAGCTGGGGCAGCTTCCTCTGATCTGCTCAGCTAGGAGTCAGGAACCAGATGGAAGTATGATGAATGCATAGAATTCTCTTTTGGAGGCATTTTTGTTAAAGCATATTTGAGACACTGTGGAACAGAACTAAAATATTGTTTGCCTCAGACAGGAATGAAGTGAGATTAGAGATTAGAGAATGGACTGCAGCAACTCCAAGGTAGGGAGATCTGTAGAATGTCTCTTTGCTTTAGAGCAGTTCACACAGAAGGAAGCAACTGTGGGGCATGCACCAGGCACCTACCATGCTGGATTAGGAATCAGGAGCCCCCAAAACCAATTTATCATACATCTGATTACCCTACCTTATTGAAGCCTTTTAGCCCTTGTGTGTCCTGAATCCTACCATTAGGGCGAAGTATAAGGTTAAGGAATAAATAAGACCTTAGCTGCTGTCAGGTCTCTCAGGCAGAGTTAATTAAACCTTAGAAGCTGCAGAACAGCCACATCTTTTGATTTCCATGGATAGTCAATAAGAATTATTTGGTGGTACTTCTGCTATGTCTGCCAATACAACAAAATCTACTCAAGGTTTATACAAAGTTTGGGCTGAATACAATAGTGGAATTTCTCTGTGTTTAAACACTGAAATGCCCAATTATATACAAGAACAGTGGATTCCTCTTTAAAAGGCAAAGAGCTGCATAGATCAGGATGATATACCTCTCCCCACCAATCTGATTAAGCTCCCACAGAGATTTTCTCCACAAATAATCAGCAGAGCTCCAATACTGGTAGTTTCATCAATCTGGAGGAAAGTTCCTGGTGGAGCACAGGCTGACAGAGTGGAAAGAGGTTTCTCCACTCCCCACCTTTATGGTTGCTTTGCTTTTACAACTGTCTCCTCTCCACTCTTCATGCAGTTTAGGTAGTTCTGAATTAAAACAGAATGAACTGCCATCATTACGTTTATTTATTCTATGTACATCCTAACTTTCTTCTGTTAAAGAACTCAGAACAACTTGCATCATATTCTTCCTGCTGTTCTCAATCTTATCCCCTCAATAACAACCCTGTGAAGTAACGGCCTTGGAGTCTGTGACTTGCCCAAAGTCGTCCAGTTGGTTCCAAGGCTAAGTGGGGATTAGAATCCAGATTGCCTGAGTCCCTTACAGTTCAAACTTAAGTGAGATGCTTAAGAACTACATGTTCCAGAGTTTCTCAATTCTTGATGGGTTTTCTTATCCATGGGAAGGAGTGTGTGGCATCTAACTAGCTTCTGGAGGGAGCATCACACAGCATATTATTCAGGAACACTCAGATCCAGGAGCAGTGCAAGTCAGTCATGTGACAAGATTTACTGCCTTCAGAACATATGTCAGAAAATGTGTTAGTTCTCTTGTCCCCTGGATTCACAGAAAAGCTAACACTAGAACCTGGTGTCAGAAACATTGAGAGACATTCATCATTTTTATATAATATTCAATAAACCAAAACTCTTTTAGCTTAATATGTTAAGGGTTTTCAAGGTTTCCTCCAGAGGTGCAAAAGACTGGAAAATTATGTCTGTTATAGGCCATGCTCTTAACAGATGAGGTATTAAGGCAATATGCATATGGTATGGTATTACCAGTTTCATTATTGCCCTGCAGTTGGATGGCTATCAGTGGCAGAGTGGTGATCATAGGTCCCAAATTTGTCCGTGCAATGAAACAGATTCACAAAGTCTTTGCAGCTGAAACTATCATTCCATAGTACCAGCAAAAATGATAACCCCCATTGTTTACAATGGAAAAAGTCAGGTTTACAATGGAAAAAGTCATGGAGCACAGGAAGACAAGGAAGATGAAACAACTGTATGGGTAGCTTGGTTGGTGGAATGGCTCTGCTTCCCCATCTTGTCTCTTCCATCTTTCTCTGTGACCCACTATTCTGTGTATGAAATCAGGTCTCATCTGTTCCACCACTAAACAGGTTTGCTATTAGGGAAATGCCCCACTGGGACATAAAGATGCTTTGTCCAAACTGGTGTGTGGTTTCTGCACCCCAGCAATACACCTTTTCCCTGTCAGCAGGTAGGGGTAACTAATGAGCTATTTCTAAAACAAGAAATAGGATTTCTTTACAAAGAAAGGAAAGTGTGTGGGGTGGCAGGGAGAATACAGAACAAACATCCAAATGAATAAACAATTTAAAGTAAGACTCCAGTTCATAAAAAAACAATTCATAGTAGATCCCTGTAACACACATGTGCCCTACTGGAATGACTGGCTATAACTTAAGCCTCTTGCCTAGTTTGCTAAATCAGATTGCTGTAGCTAATTAGGAGGAAAGAATGGGAAATCTGCTTTCATCCCTTAAGGGAGGATGTGATTTGCAGGGTGGAACTGAAGGATTTAGCTTATGGGGAAGCTAGCGCTCCATCTTACACTTACATTTACTTTCAGTGCGGTTAGTGGAGACAGTGGTAAATGACTTTCCTTCTATGTGGCCATTACTTTCAGTGTGGGTTAGTGGCTATGTCCTCTTTCCATTTTTTCTCTGTTATAGGTGGAGACCTGATCCAGAAGATAAAAGCCATCCTACTGCCATACACATGGCCACAATAGACTCCCACTTCAAAATGGGAGTCATGCACCTACTTTATACTTTTAAAAAAGGTAATAAATGATGTAGCTGCTAGACACACATTTAAGATAATTTCTGTTTTCTCCCTGAATGTGAGAAGGAACTATATAATTAGAAAACCACTTTGGCCGTAGCTTGAAACCACCATTTTCAACCCCCATAAAGAGGCTCCATGCATCTTTCCAAGGGCACAGAAACAGTAGCTACTGGATAGTGAGGTAGTTGGGGTCCACAGCTATTCCTACCAGAAGAATACTTGCTCTTGCTAGCTAGCTGACTAAATTCTCCATGGCATAGAAAGGGAGAATTGAAATACATCGCCCTTGTACCAGTGCCAACAACATGCCTGATTTTCATCCCACTTAAGGTTAGATTGTTGAAGAAGCATGCAATGGGTTAATCTTGTGGTGTTTACAGCTTGATATTGATTGGTAAAAGCTCAGAAGCAACTTGTGAGAAGCAGACTTCCAATTAGACCTTGCTCATGGAATTTAGTTGAACTTGAAAAGTCAATTAGCAGTCCTGAAGTGAAGCTATATTGCGTTCCTAAAAGGGAATGTATTCATATTTTCTATTGCTTTAGAGTTTTAATTATGACTAGATGTCAAGAATCTAGTTTAAAAAAGGAAGTACAAACACAGTCACTGTGTCTATGTGGATAGAACCACATTCGTAAACAATCTCACAGAAGGGCAGAAGGAAGGGGCAAAGAAGAGAGACTGAAGCAGGCAAGATAAAAAGTATTCTGAAATCTCCCTAACTTCCTTCCCTCCCCTTCTGAGACACACCCTTGCTATATAGCTAAAGATGACTGTCTAGAGAAGAAGCACAGCAGGAAGGTGAAGACTAGCTCCATTTCTTCTGTTCTTCTTTGGATGAGCAAAAGCCTCAGAGTTTGGGGTTTATGCTCATCTCCCTAGGTAGCCACTCTATGCATGTTTAGTCAGAAAAGAGGCTTATAGCTCCCAGTATTCCCAAACCAAAATGCCTGGTTGAACAATGCTGGTGGGCCTTTTCTCTGCCTAAACATGCGTGCGATTACCACCCTCACCATGTGTGTTGGTCAATCCAAAGGTAAAAGTGGCACACTAATGGCTTGTGGGTTGATCCCCCACTGGTGCATTAACACAAAATGCAAGTGAATTTAATGTGATGTCTTCATGTGATGAACTGGCAAGTGCTTCACCACTCTGCCCATTGGAGAGACACAGTGCTGTGGCACAAAGGCATTTGTCTGAGAATAGCTCTTTTTCCACAGCTCAGCTTATAATCAGAGCCTGGGGGCAGCTACAGGACAACAGGTAAGCAGTGGTGTTATGCTAAATGTTGAAGTGCAGGTGCTCATCATGACAGTCCCACTGCCACAGTCCCATGTGCCTCTACGGTTTGCTTTAAGAGACATTTGAAGCATTTCTATGATATTTAGAGTTGTGACAATGCAAGTATAGGGCAATGAGAACAGAATGAGAGAGCAGCTAAAAGAGGAGCAAAATGTTGTACATGAGTGAGAATTAGGGCCTTGCTAGAGCATTAGACCCCATGTTGTCCATGGGGTCGTGATGGGTCAGACATGACTTCGCAACTATCAACCAGAGCATTAGGGCATTGCTAGAGAAACAGTCAGCATGACTGAACAGATACACAAGTTGCTAATTGCCTCTCAGATGGATATGTGATTATTCCACATTTCAGCTTTTTTTTTTTTATAATGCACATCTCTGTGCAATGACTTTTATTTATCCAGAATAAACAAATCTGCTTATTGTAGGACTGTAAACAACCCAGATTATACCAGTGAATCCTCTCATGTCTTGCTTGTGGCTTCATTCATCTGCTATTTGGGAGATACTCTCTCTACACAGTTAAGATTGCAGTGGGCAGGGTGAGGGGCTGTACATGTTGTCCCCATCCTTGTATCTTCTTCCACACTGTGCATGTGCTGGGCTTCACTGATCATGCAAGGATCCAATCCTTGTGAAAACATGCAGATTTTGAGTAAGCTCCCTCTTTACAGATAAATCCCCAGTGCTTGAATGGCATGTAGGCAGGGGCTGGCAGGAGGCATAACAGTAGCAGGACCTGTCTGCAAGGTCCATTTTGCCACAGGGTCTTAGTCAGATGGAAAGAATAACACCTAAATGGGGCTTCAGTTTGAAATGGATGCTAATAATGACACTGTTTTGTTTGTTTCCTTTTCAGAGTCTTTATTACTGTGGAAAAGGGATAATGTTGAAAGCTACCAGTTTTGAGCATGTTCGTTGCAGCATACGGAATACACCCTGCTCTGAACTGTTTTAGTATGTACACTTGTTTAATGTCTCTTCAGGCAGCTTCAAACCTCTAACAGATGGTGAGCCCAGGAATGTGTGTGTGTGTGTTGGGGAGGGGGTGAAGTCAGGAATTGAGGGGAAATGCCAGTGAAATGCAAACTCTCCACTCTGAAGGCAAGCAACATGTTCACAGTCTTGTTATTAGGGGCTCCTGATTAATGTATTAAAATTAATTCCCTTGGGGATTAATTCATCTATGTGCATTATCCAACTTGTTTGCTGCTTTTTCACAGTAGGCAGCCACAAATAAAAGGAATGGAAAAATTCTTTAGGTATGGGGCTCGTTGCAAAGCAATCAGCCTTATTATATAGGATGCAAAGATGTTTATGTTGTCTGTGTCCCCCGGGAGTGGTTGGCACTGAAACACCCAGGGTGTCTGCCTAAATAGACACCTTTCAAAAAAGGTGGAAAAGCCTAAATCCCATACACAAATTAGCAGAATAGATATTCTACTTGGAAGGATATCTCATCTTGTTTTCATTCATTCAAAGTGGTCTGTTCATGGTTGTTTTTAGCTAGTTTCTTTTCATTCTAATGTGCCACTGTTTAATAATATGTTCTGCTTTTAATCAGTCATAATTTTTCTGTTGCAAACCACCTGGAGTACTGGAGGAAATGATATATCATTTTCAAACAATGAATACATGTTGTTGTTGTTAGTTGCGAAGTCGTGTGTGACCCATCGCGACCCCATGGACAACATTCTTCCAGGTCTTCCTGTCCTCCACCATCCCCCAGAGTCCACCTAAGCTCACACCAACTGCTACAACTACACCTCCATCTAGCCACCTCATTCTCTGCCGTCCCCTGCTGCATTTGCTGTCTATTGTTCCCAGCATTAGGCTCTTCTCCAGGGAGTCCTTCCTTCTCATGAGGTGGCCAAAGTATTTGAGTTTCATCTTCAGTATCTGGCTTGATCAGGGTTGATCTCCTGTAGAACCGACTGGTTTGATTCCCTTGCGGCCCAAGGGACTTGCAGGAGTCTGAATAGCTCAGCTGGAATACTGTCGCCTCCACTAGCTTTGTTGTTGCTCAGACTTCCTAAGGCCCATTTGACTTCACAGTCCAGGATGTCTGGCTCGAGGTCAGTGACCACCCCATCGTGGTTATCAAGGACGTAAAGCTCTTTCCTGAATAGTTCCTCTTTTTAATCTTGCCACTTCTTCTTAATCTCTTCTGCCTCTGTTAGGTCCCTGCCATTTTGGTTCTTTATCATGCCCATCTTTGCATGAAACTTTCCCTTCATATCTCCAATTTTCTTGAAGAGATCTCTGGTCCTCCCTATTCTATTGTTTTCTTCTATTTCTTTGCACTGTTCATTTAAGAAGGCATTCTTATCACTTCTAGCTATTCTCTGGAATTCTGCATTCAATTGGGTGTATCTTTCTCTTTCTCCCTTGCCTTTTGCTTCCCTTCTTTCCTCAGCTATTTGTAAAACTTCCTCAGACAGCCATTTTGCTTTCTTGCATTTCTTTTTCTTTGGAATGGTTTTAGGTGCTACCTCTTGTACAATGTTGTGAACCTCCGTCCATAGTTCTTCAGGCAATCTGTCTGTCAGATCTAATTCCTTAAATCTATTTGTCACCTCTACTGTATATTCATCAGGGATATGATTTAGGTCATACCTGAGTGGCCTAGTGCTTTTCCCTATTTTCTTCAATTTAAGCCTAAATTTTGCAACCAGAAGCTCATGATCTAAGCCACAGTCAGCTCCTGGTCTAGTTTTCACTGACTGTGTAGAGCTTCTCCATCTTTGGCTGCAGAGCACATAGTCAATCTGATTTCCGTGTTGACTGTCTGTTGATGTCCATGTGTAAAGTAGTCTCTTGGGTTGTTGGAAAAGAGTGTTTGCTATGACCATCATATTCTCTTGACAAAATTCTACCAGCCTGTGCCCTGCTTCATTTTGCACTCCAAGGCCAAACTTGCCTGTTATTCTGGTTATCTACCTAGAGAAGGGTATCCCACAATCCAAGCAACGTAGCTCTTGTGTCAACCTGCCCAGAAACTCTGCATGACTTGATGCCCATGAAGCCACAATTCCAATAATTCTAAGAAGCCCGCATATGTGCAACACCTTATACTTCATGGGCCAGGCCTTCTAGTCCCAAAAAGTCATACTAACCTGGCTAAAATGACATTGCAATACATGAAGGGTAACCAGCCATAGTGGATTGTCTTAACTCAGGACCATTTGTTCAGGGTGATTTATTTTTCACAAAAAAAGCCACCCTGAGAACCCACAATTCATTCTAAGGGGTTGCTCAAGCCATGATGTGTTGTCTTGTTATCTGAACTTAGGAGACTTATATTATTGTGGATTCTTGGAATGACCATGAACCCACTCAGCAAGATTACCAAAAAAGCCTGTCACTAACTTTTGCAACCTCACTGTCATGTACCCTTCTACCAATGCAGAAACAGCACTTTGGAGTGACTATCACTAGCCTCTCATCTTTCTTCCAAGACTTCAAAAAAGCATAATTGGGGTAATCTTCTTGCCCCCTGAAAATCGTGGGGGAAATTGAATCTTTTTTGTTTGTCCTTTGCAGATGTGCAAGATTGCACTTACAGCTATCTGAAGAGAACAGCAGGACTGCTTATAGATTAATTTGCACATAGTTGCTAGCTGTCATTTGCCTAGCTGTCACTGGAAAGCCACTGGTAAAGGACAAGAAAGAAGAGAAAGAAGGAGCACCTGAAGGATATGGGGATGTTATCACCACCTTGACAATGAAATCCTTTCAGTTCTAAGTGTTGCACCAACAGTGCCATCCACCTTTTCAATGTACCAATAAACCTGCGGCTACCATAAAAAGGGAGATATTAGCTCTGCCTGCTTTTCAGAGCAGTTATTGTAGGTGCACAAATTTCACCTTCATTTACTTTCCAGTCATTAGATTTGCATACAGTTTGGCAGGCTGTTTTAGGACTGTCAGTGAACTCCAGTAATCATAGCAGTAAGTGATTCAGAAAGGAACCACATCAAAGAGTGAGAAATATCTCCCCTGACAGAGGTCATCCCACAGGGTGACCAAGGCAGTTTCTGTTCCAAAACCGGGGCTAAAGCCCAAATGAAATGGATCCATTTATGCTCTATATGCTAAGGCTGATGCAAATAAAGATTGACTGTTCATAATTCAGAAATGGAATTAGTTACAACTGAGAACTGGTAGGTTCCATGCATTCTTTATTTCTTTTATTAGGAACCACATTTTTGCTGTTGGCATTGAATGAGATGATGGCACCATGCAACTTTAGCATTAACACAGAGTAAGAAACCACACAGCTCATTAATTTACGT
This sequence comes from Varanus komodoensis, assembly GCF_004798865.1. Taxonomy (NCBI): domain Eukaryota; kingdom Metazoa; phylum Chordata; class Lepidosauria; order Squamata; family Varanidae; genus Varanus; species Varanus komodoensis. Next base: position 882,332 of record NW_025336100.1, on the reverse strand, counting down.
ACCCAGAGTTATAATTAGTGATCATTCCAAAGCAGAATGTAGCACACATTGCAATGATGGATATCTAAGAAAACCTTCAGAATGTTTATAGAGGACTCATCCTTCTCAAGCACATTACCTTTTTATTTAATTGCTATTTTAAAAATTAATATTTTATCATTAACCATTGCTTTTTTGTTTGTGTTTTTATATAATTTTATGGAATTGTTATTGTTTTATTGGTTTTAATTGTACATTTGTAAGCCGTCTCGAGATGCTGAGGCATGTGGTGATGGCATATAAAAGTTTTAAATAAATAAATAAAAATAAAATTGCAACAAATACCAGGTTAATCCTTACAAAACCTCTGTGACAAAGTATATTGTCCATAGGAACACAGTTCATGGAGAGAAGTAGCCATAAATTGTTTTCAGAAATTGATGCGACTTCTGGATTGTTTGATTACATCTCATGTAAATAATGACCTGTGTAACAAAATGTGAAACTAAATAATCTCCGGGGCTTTTGTGAAATTTAGCAAGATTTCAAATCTGTTGGTTTAGTTTTTCCAAAAGAAAGAAAGAGAATAATTCCATACATACTGTAATCATCTATCTATGGTATTAGTGGTAGTTCAGATGACATATATGCAATGATTATTATGCACAATTCACTCTTGCATATCACTCTTAAGGGTGAGAAGCCAAGAGTGCAAAATTCCCTTACAATGAACTATTTTGTGCCTGAAGCAATATGAGTTGATATGAAAATTCTGCTTGTGATGTTTGATCACATGTATGTCATTACCAAGAATGGATAAGAAATCTGCTCTGCTGGGAGGCTTTTATGGATTTATGCAATCCACATTTCCTAAAACTGAATGATGACATTAATACAATGTGCAGTTGGAAATCGATACATTTCTGAATTTGCAATGCGTTTCATAAAATGAATAAAGAAATGAGGCTTGGAAGTGTTTAGTGGGTCCTCTTTGGAGAATGCCATCCTGTCTGCCTGCCATATTGCTGCCTGCCTTGATGTAAAGACCAGCCATCCCCCTGCCAGTACTTGCGGAGACCATTAAGTTAGTATAAGTAATTGGAGTTGCATAAGGGCTAGTTTTCTTATTTTCTGTGGTATTGGTGCAATGGGATTTTAGAGTCTTGGGGAATGTGGGCCTGGCTGTACCTAGAATGTTTGCAGTAGTGTTCCACTATCCATCTTCCTTTCTCCTTTCCCCTATTTTATCCTTTCTCCTTTTATCCCTTCTTTGTACCCCTATCTTGTTTTACACTAATAAATTGATTTCTTACCCCTTAAGTGTGCATGAGTTAAGTGCTAATTGAAGTGCTTTGGCTGATGGAGTGGCCAGGGAATGTGGAAGATTATTTCTCCAAACAGGGCTGGGAGGAAGTAGTGGGTTTCCTCTGCCAACTGTGACAGAATGGCTAATTCACATATTCATGTTTCCACTGGATCTTCAAGTGATGAACTTGCCTTTGCCAACCAGTTCTCAGTTCCACTTTCTTGAACAATACCTGCAATCATCAGACAAGACTGGACACCAATCCTGGAGTGTAATTAGTCGATAAACTTCATTTGTTCCATAAGTATTATTAAATCAACAAACATGTGATGGAAGAGATGCCCAGTGGGGCTCCCAAGTCTAGCAATTGCCAAAATGTGCTGGGTTGTTCTCACCATGCCCTATGACTCATATAAAACTTTACTTTCACAGTTATTAATCTATAGTCCCCTTTACTGTTCTACTTCATTTGGCTCCTTTCCAGTTCACCAAAATAACACATGATGAGCAAAATGCCAGTGGCTCAGTAATGTAAGTATAGGTCACATTTTTGAGAGCTTCAGGGAAAGATGCACCATCCCTCCTGAGAAAAATGCCACATTAAGTTGCCTCGGAAAGTGTGGTTCATCTTATTCTGCTTCTTTTCCCTGGTGATGTTTTGAACTTCTGAAAACATCAAGGTTACCCTGAGCCTGAGGATATATTCTTCAGTACAATGATGCCATTATGACTGCATATGTATGAGCATCTGAAAAACTGAACTGATGTTATTTTGTAAAGTATAGTGTATCAAAAAAATTCTGACAATAGAATACCTCCTCTCCCATTTCCAATTATAAAATTGGCTGATAAAGAAAATATTCAATTCCCTCTTTCCCTCCTCCCCCAGAACCTTGATTCTCCTATCAGGTAACTTTTTTAAAAAATAGCATAAATCTTAGGCTTTTTTCAGATCTCTTTCTGATGGTTCTTTTAACTACCTTTCATAGAATCATGGAATCATAGACTTGGAAGGGGTCAGAATGCCATCAGGTCCAAACCCCTGCTACTGTAGGATATTAAGTCACACCATCCCATTCAGATGACTGTCTAAGACACTTTCTGAATGCCTCCAGTGAAAGAGAACCCACAACTTCCACAGGTAATAGGTTCCATTGTCATACTGCTCTGAAAGTGAGGAAATTCTTCCTGGTGTCTAGTCTGTTTCCAGTTCGTTTTAACTTAAATCCATTATTATGTGTCCTGCTCTCTGGAATGAACAGGAAGAGATCTTGTCCTTCCTCTTTGTAACAGCCTTGAAGTAATTGTAGAGTGTTATTATTACCCCTCAGTCTTCACTTCTTGAGGCTGAACATGCCTAGTTCTTTCAATCTTTCCTTATAGGGTTTTGTCTCCAGTCCCTGAATTTTCCTTGTTGCCCTTCTCTGTACCTTTTCTAGCTTTCTTTTTTAAATGTAGGTTCTTTTTTGAACTGGACAAAGTACTCCGGGTGACATCTGACTAGTGCTGAGTATACTGGTACTAGTACTTCCTGTGTTTTGGAAGTGATGTTTCTGTTAATGTAGTGCAAAATGGCATTTGCCCTTCTTGCAGGTGACTCATACTGTTGCATCATATTTAAGTTGTGATCTACAACAACCCAAAAATCCTTCTCTTCTGCAATAATGTTGAGCCAAGTCTTCCCCATCTTGTAGCAGTGCATTTGGTTTCTTTTTCCTAAGTGGACGATTTCACATTTGTCCATATTGAATCTCATTCTGTTGCTCTCTGCCCAGTGTTCTAACGTATCAAGATCACCTTGGATCTTATCTCTGCCTTCCAGGGTATTTGCTATTCCATCCAGTTTTGTGTCATCTGCAAATTTGATTATCTTTTCTTGTACTTCCTCATCTAAATCATTCATATTGAAGAGGAATAGAACAGGACAGAACCCTGTGGCACCTCTCTTGTCACCTCTGCCCAGCTTGAGAAAGTGTCATTGATTATCATTCTTGGAGTCTGATTTTACAGCCAATTGTGGATCCACCTAATGGTTGCACTATCTAGTTCACCTTTTATTTATTTATTTATTTATTTATTTATTTATTTATTTATTTATTTATTAAAACATTTTTATGCCGCCCCATTCGCCGAAGCCTCGGGGCGGCTTACAACATAGATAAAACAAGTTAAAATCCATATAAAATAATCTTAATTAAAACTCACATTATAAAATAAGCCGCCCTGGCCAGATAAAATTCAATTGTATTTAGCATTTAAAATGTTGCTTAAATAAAAAGGTCTTAGCCTGGCGCCGAAAAACAAATAACGACGGCGCCAGGCGGACCTCTCTGGGGAGCGCATTCCATAACTTAGGCGCCACCGCTGAGAAAGCCCTTCTCCGAGTAACCACCCTCCTAATTTCTCTCACGGAGGGCTCCCGGAGAAGGGCCTCTCCCGCCGATCTCAGGGGGCGACTGGGCAAATATGGATGTAAGCGCTCCTTCAGGTAACCAGGACCCAAGCCGTTTAGGGCTTTATAGGTCATTACCAACACCTTGAATTGGGCCCGGACTTCAATGGGGAGCCAGTGAAGCTGACGGAGAACTGGCGTCATGTGAACATAACGTCCAGTCCCCGTCAGCAGCCTGGCAGCTCTATTCTGAACCAATTGAAGTATCCGGACCGTCTTCAAGGGTAGCCCCACGTAGAGCGCGTTACAGAAGTCAAGACGGGAAGTCACCAGCACATGAGTCACTGTTGCAAGGCAGTCGTACTCCAGGTAGGGGCGCAGCTGATGAATCAGCCGAAGCTGGAGGAAAGCGCTCCTCGCCGCTGTTGTCACCTGAGCTTCAAGTGAAAGCTCCGGGTCGAGGAGCACTCCCAAGCTGCGGACCTTGTCCGTAGGAGGGAGTGCAACCCCATTCAGGACAAGGTTCAGGTCACCTTCTCCGAAGCCCGAACCGCCAACCAACAGGACCTCCGTCTTGTCTGGATTGAGCTTCAGTTTATTGGCCCTCATCCAGCCCATTACCTCGGCCAGGCACCGGTTCAGTACAGCCACTGCCTCACCTGGATTGGTGGAAAACGAGAGGTAGAGCTGGGTATCATCAGCATACTGATGGGTCCGCAGCCCACACCTCCTATTTTTGCTATTTTGATAATCAGGATGACAAGGGGCGCTTTGTCAAAGGCTTTGCTGAAGTCTAGATAGATTATGTTCAAAGCACTCCCACAGTCCATTTGGGAGATTTCCCAATAAAAAAAATGCAATTAGATTAGACTGGCAGGATTGGTTCTTCAGAAATCCATGGTGGCTTCTAGTAATTACTGCAATCAAGGTCTTTGCAGACCATTTCTTTTATACTTTTCTTAAGAATTTTTTCAGGGATTGATGTCAAGATAACTGGTCTACAGTTTTCAGGTTCATCCCCTCCCCCCTCCCCACTTTTCTTGTAGATAAGAGCAACATTAGCCCTTCTCCAACCATCTGGCACCCCTCCTGTCTTCCATGAATTCTCAAATATGATAGATAGTGGTCCAGAGAATTCTTACACTAGCTCCTCTGCTAGCTCTTTTATAACTCTAGAATGGACCCTGGAGATGTGAACTCATCTAGCCTAATTAGAAGATCCTTGCCCCGTTGCCTGTCAGTCCTGAACTGCCATCCTGCCCCTTCAACTTATATTACACCTTCATCAGGAATGTTTCTAGTTCTTTTCAGAGAAGACAGAGAAGACTTGATTTGAGTTTCCAGATTATGTGAAAGCATTTGAACAGTTTTGTGAAATTATTAGTCCCAAATGTTTTGCACCGGGTTTTTAAAAAGCATTTCACCTTTACAGACCTTTTAAGATGAAGTATAGAAAAGTGGTCTATAAACCCTATAATAAATGAATAACTATACTTGGAATATTTATTTATTTATTTATTTATTTAGAGTATTTGTATGCCGTCCCATCGCATAGCCTCGGGATGGCTTACATAAAATAAAATAAAACATAATACAAATAAAATCCAGATCCACCCTGGCTGCAGATTAAAACCTATAACCTGATATTAAAAGTTATTAAAATACTGTTGAAATAAAAAGGTCTTAGTTTGGCACCGAAAAACAAATAACGACGGCACCAGGCGGACCTCTCTGAGGAGAGCATTCCATAGGTGGGGCGCCACAGCGGAGAAAGCCCTCCTCTGGGTACTTTGCCTCCTAATGTCTTTCACGGAAGGTTCCCGGAGAAGGACCTCTGCTGCCGATCTCAGGGGGCGGGAGGGCAAATACAGAAGAAGGCGTTCCTTTGGGTATCCAGATTCCAAGCCATTAAGGGCTTTATAGGTAATAACCAGCACCTTGAATTGAGCCCGGACTTTGATGGGAAGCCAGTGAAGCTGGTAGAGGACTGGGGTTATATGAGAGTAATGCCCAGTCCCTGTCAGCAACCTGGCTGCTCTATTTTGCACCATCTGAAGTATCCAGACTGTCTTCAAGGTCAGCCCCACGTAGAGTGCATTACAGAAATCCAACAGGGAAGTAACCAATGCATGTGTCACTGTCACTAGGCAATCATCCTCCAGGTAGGGACACAGCTGATGGATTAACCAAAGCTGAAGGAAAGTGCTCCTTGCCACCACAGTCACCTAAGCTTCCAGGGACAGCTTTGGGTCAAGGAGCACTCCCAAGTTGTGGACCCTGTCCTTTAGAGGGAGTGCAACCCCATTCAGGGAAAGGTCCAAGTCACCTACCCAGGAGCTTGAACCACCCACCAACAGGACCTCTGTCTTGTCTGGATTGAGCTTCAGTTTATTGGCCCTCATCCAGCCCATTACCTTGGCCAGGCACCGGTTCAGTACAGCCACTGCCTCACCTGGATCAGTTGAAAAAGAGAAGTAGAGCTGGGTTTCATCAGCATACTGATGACTCCGCAGCCCAAACTTCTGGTGATCTCTCCCAGCAGTTTCATGTAGATGTTGAATAGCAAGGGGGACAAAATGGACCCCTGTGGTAGTCCATGGCATAGCTGCCATGGCGCAGAGCCAAAGTCTCCCAGCACCACCTTCTGGAATTGGCCGTCAAGGTAGAAGCAGAACCACTGCCAAGCAGTGCCTCCAACCCCCAGTCCCGCCAGCCTATCCAGAAGGATACCATGGTCGATGGTATCAAAAGCCGCTGAGAGGTCCAGGAGGACCAACAGGAATGCACTCCCCTTGTCTCTCTCCCTGCACAGGTCATCATACAGGCGACCAAGGCAGATTCAGTACCATACTTGGGTCTGAAGCCGGACTGAAATGGATCCAGATAGTCAGCCTCATCCAAGAGTGCTTGGAGTTGTCCTGCCACCACCCGTTCCAACACCTTGCCCAAAAATGGGATGTTGGCCACCGGTCTATAATTGGTGGCCATCTCTGGATCCAGGGACGCCTTCTTTAGGACTGGCCTAACTACCGCCTCCTTTAGAGGAGCAGGCACCCGGCCATCCCTCAGAGAGGCGGTAATAACCTCCAGGATCCAGGCACCAGTCCCGTGTTTGGCTTTGGTCAGCAGCCACAACGGGCAAGGGTCAAGTAAACAGGTGGTAGGATGTTCTTGTCCAAGCACCTTGTCCACATCATCAGGCCACAATAACTGAAATTCATCCAATAATATCTGACCAAACGGAGTCATTGGCACCTCCCCTAGAGAATCTGAGTCACTAGTGGAGTCCAGCTCATGACGAATCTGAGTGATTTTCTCTTTAAAGTGCTGGGCAAAGTCATCACAGTGGGCCATCGAGGGTGGTACAGGATCTTTCTTAGGGCCAGGATGTACCAGCCCATGTACCACTTGACAGAGCTCCACTGAACGGCACTGTGAGGAGGCAATGGAAGTGGAGAAGAATTTCTGCTTCGCCGCCCTCACTGCTATAGCATAGGCTCGATAATGAGCTCGTAAGCATGCTCGGTCAGATTCATTCCATGATTTCCTCCACCTAGACGCTCTAGACATCTCCCAACCCGCTTCATCACCTGTAGTTCAGGTGTATACCATGGGGATGAACGGGCTCTGCTGGACGGGAGAGGACGCTTAGAAGCGAACATGTCAATAGCTCTGGCCATTTCCCCATTCCACAGTTCAACCAGAGCATCAACAGGAGTGCCAGCTTTATCAACCGGAAACTCCCTCAGAGCTTTCAGGAATCCCTCCGGATCCATCCAGCTCCGAAGGTGGACCAACACAATAGGGTCTGCACCCTTACAGAGGGAAAGGCCGGGATCGAGCTCAAACCTGACGAGGAAGTGATCTGACCATGACAAGGGAGTCAGACATAAATTGCTCACCCTCAGATCACCCTCTTCCTGCCCCGTCGAGAAAACCAGGTCCAGTGTGCCTCCACATTCATGGGTCAGGCCTATGACATGTTGAGACAGCCCCATGGCCATCATGGAGGCCATGAAGTCCTGAGCCACCCCGGTCAGAACAGTCTCGGCATGGAGATTGAAGTCCCCTAGGACTAACATCCTGGGGGTCTTCAACACCAGGTCTGAGACGATCTCCGTCAGCTCAGGCAGGGAGTCTGATGGGCAGAAGGGTGCATGGTACACCAGCAGAATCCCCAATCTGTCTCGGTCGTCCAATGCCGAATAAAGGCACTCTAGACCCGGTCTCGAGAGAACAGGAAGCCCTGCAAGGGAAATTGAAGCTCGATAGATTAAAGCGACCCCCCTCCCCTCCCCTCTGGGCATGGCTGGTGCTGGACCAGATACCCGGGTGGGCACAGTTGAGAGAGGGACACATCCCCCCCTCTCCTGCCCAGGTCTCTGTAATGCAAGCCAGGTCAGCCCCCTCATCCACAATTAAGTCGTGGATGAGGGATGTTTTGTTATGGACTGACCTGGCATTAAGCAACAGCACCGTCAGGCCTGAGGGGCATTTGATAAGCCTACCCGGAACCTTCTGGTTGGGGGAATAACCAGAAGGGGGAACAGGTGTCAACCATCTGTCCCTCCTTCTTCTATGCCGACACGTTAAACCCCCAATGCCATATCGATCATTGCCCAAAACCTTCCAAATGGAGGGGCCCACGCGCTCCCCAGGCAACCCCATAGTAGCAGCTAGGCATGAATCCATTAAAACAATCTAATAAAAATACAATAAAAATACAATAAAACCCTCCAACCCAGCCAATTACAAAAGCCCACCCACCCACACACAGCGTCGCTGGCCAGCCCAGCCCCTGCATGGCCCTGAACGTCCCCGAATAGCGGCAATACCCTTAGGCTGTTGCCCTTCGGCCACCGGACTGAGGCCGCCGGCCATGGCCACCAAGTTAATGCCACGGCCCCTCCCTGCACCCCACCCCCAATCTGACACAGCTGCCACCCACGCCGGGGGGGGGAGGGGCAAGGGCAGGGCTTGCGGAGAACTCACCGGCAGGGTGGAGGGCCCGCAGGTCGGCAGCGTCTCAGTCCCCAGTCCCATGGTGGCCACTGTCTGTCCTTTGGGGCAGCGGTGGCATCAGCAGGTGGGTCAGGGTCTGTGGTGGTGGCAGCGGTGTTGCGCAGGCAGTGGTGGTGGTGAGCAGTCCGTCCCGGAATAAACGGCACTATCCTGACTGAGATACAATCCACTCACCTGAATGACAAATGATATAGAAAAAAGAAGTAATCGTAGTCCATGTGACTCTAAAGAAAAGTGCAGATTGACTACAACATATGTTGCATACCTAAAGGAATACTGAAACATAGTAATGGCAGCCACATGGAGACCAATAATAAATAAGTCCCACTAAGCATTAAAAACTGTTGATCTGCTAGCAATTCTAATGGCACCTCTGAGTATGAAGAGACCAAAAATGAGTCAGCATTTGTTATGCTCCAATGGTCTAAATTTTCTTTGACTTTAAAATTATTCTTTCACAGCATCAGCACTATGCAAGGCAAGAGCATGCCATTTTTTTCCTTCACCATTTCAAAATCATTTTTAAAAGCTTCTTTATTATCACCATACTGGAACAATGAAAACAACAGGGGAAAAACTGGGGTGGTGGAGGGGGGCACCCAGGGTACTTAGTTTTATCTGTAAAGCTAATGTCAAAAAATTCTAGCTTATTCCTTTATTATAGACTATATGAAGGATAATTATTATTATGTTCATATAATGTGCTAAGAATGGCAAAGACAACTGAATACTTTCATCTGGAATAGTAAAAACCTCCAAGGATTAGATTTAAAGTACTAAAGGATTAAAAAAAAAGAGGCAGTCTAGCATTACCTAGTCTAGCATTATCAATGCAGCTGGATTGGTTTGGATTACAGATTGGGTTAAAAATCCTCATGAAAGGTCAATAAAACTGAAAATAGCAGATATAGAGGAAGGATTATGGAAGTATCTGTGGACCAAGGAATCCATTTAAAAAGATCCAATTCAAAATAAAAATCATATACTTGGAGATGGTCTGAAAAGAATTTGAAATACTGTAATCAGAAGGATTAGTCCTTCAGTATCTCCTTTGATGTCTTCAATAGAAGCATATCATGTCAAATATTTAAGGAAAAACACTGATTTTAAAAAATATGGAGATATGATGGATTGACAAGGAAGAATCAAGTCCCAGCAAATGTTAAAAGATGAAGGAAAAAGATAGAATAGCTTCTTTATCTCCAACTGGTCTCAAGATTGAGAAAGGAAATTCAGCAAGGAAGAGACAGCATAAAATGCCACACATCCTTGAAAATGGCAACTTTTGCTTTTGAGAAGTTTCATCCTCATCTACTCCTTGACTGAGTGGTCAGTAATAGATTTCATCCACTATATTCCTTTTACTCCTTGCTCCATGGATGTTGATGCAGATGCCCTTGGTGGGGCTGTTACGCTCATCCTCCTGAATGCTGTGTCCAAACATTTTGTTTCCTGTCCTTCTGAGGTGCAAACCATTCCTTGCCAGCTGTCCATCTTCCAGAAAGTGTAGCCCATGGTTCTAGAATCCAAATCACTTACATTGGCACCACCATTGCAGCCAGGCATTTATGTGGAATATTTTTCTTTCCCTGTCAGTTCCTCTTCCAAGAACTGGAAGTATCAGAGAGAAAGTTATCTGGCCCCCAGAGCGCTGAACTTTCCTCCCTAAAGTTTCAAAGTCTGATATAATTTCTTCAGAGCATCACTTGGCAGTGTAATTTGTTCTCACACATATAGGAAGGAAGGAGTACATGTTGGTGGGCTGTATGAGCCTTCACACTCTTTCAGTTATATCACTAATCTCCTCTCCATGGAGAAAGCACACCTGGGCATGATAAAGGACCAAAATGGCAGGGACCTAACAGAGGCAGAAGAGAGTAAGAAGAGATGGCAAGATTACACAGAGGAATTATACAAGAAAGAGCTTAACATCCCTGATAACCACGATGGAGTGGTCACTGACCTCGAGCCAGACATCCTGGAATGTGAAGTCAAATGGGCCTTAGGAAGTCTGAGCAAAAACAAAGCTAGTGGAGGTGACAGTATTCCAGCTGAGCTATTCAAAATTTTAAAAGACGATGCAGTAAAAGTGCTACACATAACATACCAGCAAACTTGGAAAACTCAACAGTGGCCACAGGATGGGAAAAGGTCAGTTTACATTCCGATCCCAAAGAAGGGCAATGCCAAAGAATATTCAAACTACCGCACCATTGCACTCATTTCACATGCTAGCAAAGTGATGCTCAAAATCCTATGAGCTAGGCTCCAGCAGTATGTGGACCGAGAACTACCAGAAGTACAGGCTTTCGAAGAGGCAGAGGAACTAGAGATCAAATTGCCAACATACGCTGGATCATGGGGAAAGCTAAGGAGTTCTAGAAAAACATCTACTTCTGCTTCATTGACTATGCTAAAGCCTTTGATTGTGTGGATCACAACAAATTGTGGCAAGTTCTTAAAGCGATGGGAGTACCTGACCGTCTTATTTGTCTCTTGAGAAACCTATATGTGGGTCAAGAAGCAACAGTGAGAACTGGACATGGAACCACTGATTGGTTCAAAATTGAGCAAGGAGTTCAGCAAGGCTGTATACTGTCACCCTGTCTATTTAACTTATATGCAGAGCACATCATGAGAAAGGCGGGGCTAGATGAATCACCAGTTGGAATTAAGATTGCTGGGAGAAATATCAACAACCTCAGATATGCAGATGATACCACTCTCATGGCAGAAGTAAAAAGGAACTAAAGAGCCTCTTGATGCGGGTGAAGGAGGAGAGAGCAAAAGTTGCCTTGAAACTCAACATTAAGAAAACTAAGATCTAGGCATCCAGTCCTCTCACTTCCTGGCAAATAGATGGGGAAGAAATGGAGGTAGTGACAGATTTTATTTTCCTGGGCTCCAAGATCACCACAGATGGGGACTGCAGCCAAGAAATTAAAAGACGCTTGCTCCTGGGGAGGAAAGCTATGGCAAATCTAGACAGCATACTAAAAAGCAGAGACATCACCCTGCCAACAAAAGTGCGTATAGTCAAGGCTATGGTTTTCCCAGTTGCAATGTATGGCTGTGTAAACTGGACCATAAGGAAGGCTGAGCGCCGAAGTATTGAGGTCCTTGAATTGTGGCACTGAAGGAGACTCCTGCAAGTCCCTTGGACCACAAGGTGATCAAACCAGTCAGTCCTAGAAGGCCAGATACTGAAGATGAAACTCAAATACTTTGACCACCTAATGAGAAGGAAGGACTCCCTGGAGAAGAATCTAATGCTGGAAACAATAGATGGCAAAAGAAGAAAGGGATGGCAGAGAATGAGGTGGCTAGGTGGAGTCACTGAAGCATTTGGTGTGAGCTTAAGTGGACTTCGGGGGATGGTGGAGGACAGGAAGGCCTGGAGGAATGTTGTCTATGGGATTGCGATGGGTTGGACACAACTTCACGACTAACAAAAACAAACAACAACAATTATATTTTTAAGTAAAACAGGTTTAATACATAAGAATAATTTTGATGATACTTGGGGACCATTTATTGTGTAAATAATAATAAAAGGGAAGGGTTTGAACCTTCACAAGATTCAATGCAATTTTGGATGGCAACTTCTGAGAGAGTAAAGCAATTAATATGTAATTAATGGTTCCACTGGTGAGATGCACTTTATCTGTTTTTGTATAGTTTTTATTATTTTGAAGATGTTTTCTTTTAAAAAATATATTGTGTATTATTTCTGTGTATGTTATTAATTTATTTTTTGTTTATTAATAGCATTTTAAAAGAGAGAGAATTGAAGTCATGCATGCCAGCAGTCCCTGATTCCAGTGCAAAGAACACGGGCATTTGCAGCAGGTTTATGTTCATGGCCTTCATATATGTGAAGAGTCGTCAATTTGTTTGCTTGCTGCTTCAGGTTCATGCCAGACTCAGTGGACTCAAATAATAAAGCTGGGAATTTTGACCAAGATCTTCCAGGTGGTACACATTGTTTAACAGTAGAATTGACGGTAATAGACTCTTCTTTCTTTGAACTCTGTAAGCAGAGGCTGGATGGCTGAGTGTCAGGGAGGCCATAGAAGTGGGTTTCCTGCTCTGGCAGCAGGTTGGATTAGATGAACTTCATTGTCCCTTCAAACTCTATAATTGTATTTGTAGGGTGATATATTAATCTAAACCAAAAGTAATTTTGATTTTAGACCATTCTGCCATTTATGCTGAAATTAAATAAGTTTAGCATTTCTCAGATTTACTGAGAATAGAATGATACATTAAATATTAGTATAAATCATTCCTCACAGTACATCAAACAAAGGTAAACAGAATTCTATTTCTTTTGGAGGAAGATATTCAGATAATCACTATGCACCTTTACTCTAGCATATACACAAATCCAAGGAAAAAATACTCAGTAATTTATGTCAATAAAGACAAAGCACCAGTTTGTACAATGCGAAAATAGCAATTTTCTGAAATAGGCACAGCAGCACTGAATTTATGTGCAAACTCAGTTGTAAGAGACAAAAATCAAATAAGCCCATGAAGTCAATTTATTTTTGAACAAGTGCAAAAGTCTGTATACATGGTTTCCACAATGAAGGGAAACTATTCCAGGTGAAGTGTTCTCATTAATTTTCAAAGGTCATTTGGCAGATAATGGAACCTAAGTCAGTAGAAGCATCTCTTTCTCTACCTTACGGATAAAATACTTATTACTGAACAAGAGTCATTCTCAGTAAAATATAAAATATAAAAGGACCTGTGCATAAAAAGGAAAAGAAATCATAATACTACAAAAGGAAATATGAACAGGAGAATAAAATGTCTATGTATTTTATTTATCACATTGCCATCATTGCCTTGTTCCAAACAGATTAGGGCAAGTGTATATGGGGCAATCCCTTTTTTTTTTCCTGTGAAGTAGACAAAGTTCAGAGGGAATGCTTTTTTCATGGCCATTTAATGAGCTTCATGGCTGAGCAAGCAACTGAAAAAATATGGTGGAGGGGCTTGATTTTTGAAGAGCCTCAACTTTTTTTTTTTTTTTTTTTTTTTGAGATTCTAACAAGAATCTGCAGTGACAGGACAGAAGGTATCAAAATATTCCTCTTTGAATTGTTTGGGGAGGTAGTTGAAGGTATTTCATGTGATACATTTCCTCCATATATTATTCAGAGAATGTACAGGAGATGTCTTTTAAGAAGCTTTAAAAGACAATAGAAATTTATCATCAGCAGAATGAATGAATGAATGAAACTAAATTTTTGTAGGGTCACTAGTACAAAATCTCATCTTTTCCAGCTGCCTAGTTGGTATGAGTTCAACAGCTTCTCTGGTACCCCTGTAACAAACTCAGTCTTCAACCTGCTAGATAGTTGCTTGACTTCACTGGACACACTGGAATTAAATATGCATAGCAGTGTTGGGAAAATGGGACACACTGGGTTCACATGACATAACAAACCATTGTGGTTATTTGCCACAGTGGATTGGTTGTTCTGCAAAGTACCCACAGATAGCTTGACAGTCAATCTGATGCATCATGAGTAGTTCACTCCCTTCTTCCCCCTCCTCTCTCATTCCTCCAGGAGATATCCAAGGGCAAACCAAGAGGAGGAATCTCCTCTTCCTCTGTTCCATGGTGCTGACCATTTCCCACTTGCTATAGATGTTTTGTCCCTTCTCCTACACCCTCAGAGTTTGCACCAGCCCAATGGATAGACAGCTCTCCTGTTCTTTGTGTAGGCAGCCTTGACATTCCCCTTCAAAGTGACCCAGTGGCACTTTGGAGAATCTTACTGTGACTGTTGAGCATTTTTAAAACACTGTGCACACAAATTTGCTTAAAAGTTAATTTAAATTTTGTGCATGTTTGCTCATGTTCAGAATCATACTAGCAGGATTGTTTGCCTTGGTTGGGGAAATGGGCTTGACTGATGGAACCCATCTGAGAAAGTGGATGGACTCGTATCTTGGAGGCACTAGGCTGGAGCCGGGGGTCAGACTAGATGACCCCGGGAGGACCCTTCTGACTCACTCTGTTTCTGTGTTTCTAGTCCCGACCACACTAAACCTTAAACCATGATACAGGAGGAGTGGTATCACCAAAGAAAAGCACAGCAGAATCCTGAAAGTGTGTGTCAAGAAGGTTGTTTTGTACATGCCTGGGGTGAATACTGGAAGCTCATCACACACCACCTTGGATTTTGGCAGAGTGAAATAGATTTACTAAGCATTCCCGAAACCCTTTTGAAACAGAACTAGTAAATTAGTCTGATGTTTTCCAACAGGTTCTTCACTACCAGTAGAAATTCTCCTACCTCCAATCTGATGATTTTACAGCACTATTAGTTCATATGTGAGGCTTTCCTGTAAGATTGTCATGATATTAAGAGCATAAAAATAAAAAGCTGAGAGCCTGTGTGACATAACATTTCAGAACAGATTATGGCATCCAAGACCATAGAACATGATATTATGCAAGCTCCGAGTGCTGCCTGTGCCACTTTGTTTCAGGCAAATTATCTGTGTCTTCTTTCCTAGATTCATTCTTTGTCATTTTCATTTTTGTCCTTATTTCACAGGGAGGCTAGACTCAGAATGTCAAAGGATGATAATAACTCTCAATGATACACCTGGCAAACATGGTGAGAGGTCACAATCTTTGTTCTGGGGCTGAAATGGAGATCTTTCCCCCTGTACCTTAGGCACCTACATGAGGGAAAAGTTATTTGACTTCAGAGTAAATGTGAGTCTTTAAAAACAAAACAAAACAAGTTACCTAGATGGTAATGAGGTGGCAAGGTGACAATCTTCACTCCTTTCACCTGTTAACAAACAAAACTGCTGCTGTAAGCCATAGCTTAGTGCAGTGCTTGGCAGCCATATTACCATTCCTATGCAAATAGGGGTCATACTTCATGGGAACTCTGCTACATAGTTATGTAGCAGGGTTCCTATTGGGCATTCTGTCTCCATTTGCACAGGAGCAGCAATACTGTTGCCAAGCTTTATGCCAAGTTGTTGCCTGCAATTAGGTTGAAATTTTTTATTTAAATAAAAACATACTACAACGGTACAAAAAGGCCCCAAAATTGCAACATTACAAAAATAGAAAGTACCCCATCCGTTATTTACATCCTTTCAAAATGCCAAATGTACACACATTTACAAGATCCCAGGCTTTACACATCAAATGTACAAAAAGAACTTTGTATAGACTTCTCCTGATAGGTTCATGCCATGTGTCTGGGCAACATGTATGAGTGATTCACAATTAGGGGTTGGCTATGCTATTTAAACCAAAGGGGAAAAGAATACTTGGCAGCTGCCAAAAATGGGTGTTCCCTTCATGGATCTTTGCCTTGCCATGGTTTGTGTAGCGCAATGAAGCTATAAGCAATGTCATGCAGGGGCACCCTAAATGGACTGGTCATGACAGAGAGCTCTGACAAAAGGTGACCCACTGGAGAAGAAAATGGCAACTCACTCCAGTATCCTTGCCATGAAAACCCAATGGACAGTACCAAAAGGCAAAAAGATATGATGCCAGAAAATGACACCCCCCCCCCATGTGGCACAAACAAAGGTTGCTGTTTGGGATGTAGAAGAAGGATGCTGCTTGTACACTGTTTGAGCAGGCCTTGATTCCTGGTGAGTGCTGCACAAATGCTGGGTGCTCTCTCCAAGGACCCAGATTTATGGCTGCAACAAAGCAGACCAGAATCCAGGAAGATAAGCCCACTTATGAAAGTGGATGTTCAGATGGGAAAGGCTGAAATTTGGGTATGGCATTAGTGATGTGTGAGGTAGTTTTTGTGGAGGTGGGAATCTAATGAATCTAATGGACTTTGTCTGTTGGATTTGCTTTTTATTTATCTAACATGGAGTGAGGCTAACCACAGCAGGACCACAGGTTAAGATTGCTTTTCTACTGACTAAAAATAGATCACAACAAATCAACCCTGAAAAACATAGCAGGAGAACACTGTAAATTCACTGGCAATGAATTGTCAGTGACATCCTTTGGATGCTCCATTAAACAGAATGACTGAAGAAAGAATGGTAATTTTAGATTGAATCTGCTATGGGGAAGCGATGCAGCATGGAATTTTGGCATATTCTAATGTGGTCATGAGGAGAAACCTTCTTTTCCACAGAAAGGCAGATATGCTATGCTCATTTTATGGAACTGAAATTGGGGGGAGGGGGGTGGCAAACCGGCATGTGTAGGTGGGGAGGGCAAACTGGCATACACATGGGGGGTGGCGAAGCAGCGTGTGCACGTGGGGGGGGCAGCGAAGCAGCACATGCGGGCGGGGGGTGGAGAAGCAGTGTGTGCACACAGCAGCAGCTTGCTCGCTGAAGATGGGTAGGAGAAGTGCGGGGATGTCCTATACATGGGGGCATCTTATATATGGAAAAATATGTTACATCCACTCCCCTGCCCCACCTCCAGCCTTGTTAATGGGAGTCCTGTTGTTGTGAACAACAGTGTTAAAAATCAGAATGTGGCAGAATGATGTCAGGTAATCTTTTAGTTATTATTTTCCTAACATATCAATATGAAAACTTGGATTTGAACTCCTTTGGTAAATATGTTACATTTGAAGAAAGCCAAATAGGTCAGTATCCATCCCTTGTTCAACGTTTCTTTTTCACTTGTGGTTTTGTTTCTTTTCTGTATCTAGTTGGGCAACCAAGACAATTTCTCTCAAGTATCAGTTAGATTTTTAAAACATATTTGTTAAGTAAAATATTACTTTAGTTCTGGATGCTGAAGGATAGCACTGTGAGGGGATATTGAAAAGGAAATTTAAGGAGGAGCAGGTCAGGAGGGGAATAATGCAGTGCAGGGTGCCTGATAGGTGAGGAGGAGATCTGGGTTTCAGTTTCTGAGCAAAAAGTTCATATTTCTTATATCTTGGCTGTTTAACCAGTTCCTGTAGTTCCATATCAGGATAGGGCAAACTTTAGAGCATGTTAGATCAGCCAGTGAGAAAATTGAACATAACATCATGGCACATGACATTATGAAGCATACGTAGCAGATCCCAAGTCGAGCATGTACAAAAATTCATATATACATGACAAAATCTCAGAATAATGGACAACTTTATCTGAGATTGAACAGAAAAAGTTGTAACTTGATAAGCAAATTACTCTTCCTATTCACCCACCATCACTTTTAAGATATGCCTTGTTTCATGCAACTAACTTCCTTTTCCTGGTGTTTTTGCAGTCTAGGCACTATGTTTTGCTTGCATCTGAATTATCTTGACCTAGTAGGGGATATAGAGTCCTAACATGTAGTTGTGAGCTGAGGTTCCTTCTTCGAGCAGACAAAAGTCACAGACTGTTTTCATTGCAAGTCATTCTTTATTGCTCCCAACTACAAATCACTCAGAATGGATCTCAGAGAGGTTTGCTAAACCCAATCTAGTGTTTATCTCCAGGAACTATCCTTATGAACATGCCTGGGCCCCATCCCCTTGGAAGGGGCTGCCTGAAGAGAGCATGTCTCCTCTCTGTGCACTGCTCATTCAATTGCGCCTCCCATCTCTGATGCCTCGTTGGGGAGTGGGGGCGATAGTGGGCCAGGTGGCCTACATCTGAGAATTCCTCATCCTCTGAGACCCCTCCCACTGGCTGTACATTGTGATTGTTCCTAGAGACTGCCTGGCTTGGTGAAGTGCCTGGCCTTGGGATAATCACCACCTCCTCCATTTCAGAATCTTGACTTAGCTCAACTTCTGAAATTCCACTATAATCTGTTTCAATTTCTGATTCTAAAGAATCATCTGAGATGCGGCCAGCAGTTTATAGGTATGATTGCTCAAGACCATCAGCCTTCTTGCTCCCAACCCATGTGTGGTAAAGGAGGGTAGGGGAAGGTGATGATTCTAGCATGAATGAAAAACTCCAGCAAAGGAGAAACCCAAGGCCAAAGGATCACTCCTATCATGTATCCCTTTATTATGCTGTGAGGGGACAGAGGGGCTCAGCCCTTTTCCTGGGGCCTTCCACAGGGCCGGGCTGAAGACAAAAGGGTGAGGCTGGGAATCCATGTGGGGAGAGCAACTTGCAAGGAAGCAGCGGCCAGGGGATAAAAGCGAGTGCACAGCTGTAAGGGATTGTGGACTGAGGCAGGAACAGCTGGGTTGAGTGGAGTGGTGCACAAGGAGGGAAGATAAAGAGGAGGCAGAGGAAGGAGAGGGGGGAGGAGAGGGAGACACAGTGAGAGAGCAAAGAGCATGGAAACACAAGTGTGTTGGAGGAAGAGCGGGTGTGGCTGCTGTTGACAGGCTGGCCAGGGCAAACCGTGAGCAGAGACTGGGGAGCACTACTGCCGGGACGGCGCCGCTCCTTGCCATAGCGACGGGGGAAGGGAGCCGGAGCAGGCAAGGGCCAAGGCACGGCAGGAAGCTTGCTTTGGAAGTGTAACAGAAGAATAAAGGCCTGGTGAGTGCACCATCTTTCTTGTGTTGCTCTTCATGGAGAAGCTGGGAAGGCGGGTCTTTGGCCCGCAGTCCCCTCCTGATGCAGTCACAGTGGTGGAGATGCCAGGGACAGGGTGGCATGGGGGGCACAGGTCACCCCCCTCACCCCAGCTGACTCCTGGATGGCTTGGTGGGCTGAACAGCAAAGGCTCCAGGTCCAGGAGCAGCAACACCTGTTGCAGAAATTAGCAGCGCAACAGACGCAGCTTATGGAGCAAGTTTTCACTGCCCAGCTCCAGAACCAAAACTCATTGCTTCAGCAAGTGCTGGGGGGACTACAAAGTCCTCAAGCTGAGACCTTGGTGGGACAGATGGGAGGAAAGGGCTTAGGCGGATCTCTAAGATGAGTGCGGAAGATGACCCTGAAGCCTTTCTAAATAACTTTGAAAGGGTTGCCCTCGTGGCCAAGTGGCCCAAAGACCAGTGGGTCCTCATCCTGATGCCTTGCCTCGTTGGTTCTGCCCAAGAAGCAGTGGATACCCTTACCCCGGAAGTGGCAGGCCAATATGATTTAGTCAAGGTGGCCATTCTAGGGATTTTGAATGTTTCTGAAGAGACCTATCGGTGGCGGATGAGAGGGGTCATACTTGTGACTGGCACATCACCCAGAACCTTGGGGCAGAGGATTCGGGCTAATGGGCTGAGATGGGTGAAGCCTGCAGTCCACAGCACTGAACAGGTGGCTGAGCTGGTCCTGCTGGAACAGTTTATAAGCATCCTGCCCACCCCAGCCAGAAACTGGGTTAGGTGCCAAAGGCCTGAAACCCTAGAGGAGGCCATCGTACTTATGAAAACCTTTGTGGCTGCAGAAGAACCAGATGTAGGAGACAGGCCGGGGCCACCCTGGCAGGAGGGTCAGAGGCTTTCTGGGGGCCGTGGCAACAGGGGCCCAGAAAGATCCAGACCTGCTGAACCCACACCCACTGGAAGGGGCATGAGGCTCAAGAATGTCACCCAGCTGGAAGCGTGTGTGCCGGGTCCCTCCTTGGCTTTGCTGCACCTTACAAGTGGGAAAGGAAGAGGATCTCAGCAGAAGCCAATGTGCTTTACTTGTGGCAAGGAGGAGCATTTCTGGCAAGACTGTCCGTTGATGGTGTGTGACTTCATGGAAGCCTGGTGGTCCACCCCGGTGAGTGCCGCTCCTCAGCAAGCTTGGCGGGTTCAGGCCAGGGTGGATGGGAAGGAGGTTGAGGCCTTGGTAGACACCGACTGTGGTCACACCCTGGTTAGGCAAGCCCAGGGCAGCCCCTTGGCAGAAGTACTACAGGTGAAATGTATACATGGGGATTTCAAGCCTTATGCTACTCGATGGGCTAAGGTGGAGGTAAAGGGGAAGGTACACCTATGCAAGGTGGGAGTTGTCCCCAGTTTAGCATATGAAGTGATAATTGGACGTGATTGGCCCCATTTTGAAGAGCTGGTGAGGGAGGTGAGCTCGGAGGTTGCTTTGGCAGGGGATGAGGAAGATGTAGGCCTTACAGCCCTGCGTACCTCCCGCAAGTGGCTGGTCTTCCTCCAACAAAATGATGCCTCTCTTGTTCATGCCCTGAGACAAGCCCAGGACCCCTCAGGAGCAAGAGAGGGTGCAAGGAGTGGTCCCCACTTTGAGATTGTGGGGGAATTGCTGTATAGGGTTGTACCTGCGCAAGAAGGACACAGTGAACTGTGACAGTTGGTGATTCCTGAAACCCTGAGGCTAGCCATTTTACAACTAGCCCATGACCTGCCTATTGCTGGCCACCTGGTGGTGAAGAAGGTTGTCCGAAGGTTCTACTGGCCAGGGGTGTATGCTCAGGCCAAGCAGTACTGCTTGTCCTGTCCAGAATGCCAGAAGACTCAGAGGAAAGGAGCCCCAGCAGGGCCTTTGATACCCATGCCAGTTATAGGGGAGCCCTTCAAAAGGATTGGGGTGGACTTGGTAGGGTCCTTGGAAAGGTCAGCCCGGGGACACCAATATATTCTAGTGGTGATCAACTGTGCTACCCGCTATCCTGAGGCAATGCCTCTAAGGAGTACTTCAGCTCGGGTAATCAACCAAGAGCTATTGGGGGCCTTTGCCTGGGTGGCTTCCCCAAGGACATTTGGATCAGGATCAGACCACTAATTCCATGAGCCAGGTGCTAAGGCAGATGTGGGACCTGTTGAGAATAAAGCCCTTACACACCACAGTCTATCACCCCCAGACCAATGGTCTAGTGGAACGTTTTAACCAGACCCTTAAGCAGATGCTTAGAAAGTTTGTGTCAACCTACCCATGACAATGGCATGTTTTGTTGGGGCCCTTGATGTTTGCAATACGGGAGGTGCCTCAAGCCTCTTTAGGATTTTCGCCATTCGAGTTGCTATACGGGCGACATCCCCGGGGAATTCTAGACCTGGTCAAGGAGCACTGGGGGCATCGTGATGAGATGGCTGTGAAGAGCGGGGGCTCCCGTTATCACGCTGGTATGTGTTCAGCAGTGAGCCGTGTGAGGCTCATCCAAGCAAAGATTATATTGTCCGAGCATTCTTCTGGTTGGTGCATGGCTGCAGCTCTGCATTTACTGGGAGAAATTCAGGCTTTTCCCAGCCAAACAGCACAGGGGAGAGATCAGCTCCCTGCAAGTCATAGACAACTGGGTAATAGCATAGAAGAATAGCTAGAAGTTCATTGGACCTGCTGGGTGAGCATTTTATTTATTTATTTTCTTCAATACTACCCGTGAAAAAGCTGCAGTTGTTACTAATTGGCATAAAGAAGAAAGGCAAGCCCCTTTGATGGAGGGAGGAATTCCCCCCCCCATGGAGTGCTAAGTGGCGGCTGATATGGGGGAGAGGAATTTAGGCTTTTTTGGAAAGTTTGAGGCTGAAGAGAAAGACCTCTTTTTTCTAACCTCCCCAAGGGCGAAGAATCAAAATAAATAATTACTGGGGAATAAATGATAGAAGAACAAAGTTTACTTGCTGAATGGCCATTTTATTTTGGATCCTGTTTCTTTGTTGCTGTATAGTCCATCGTCAAAATAACTTCTTTGCCAACAAAAACAAGTTCCCATTTCCTTGGTGATGTCATTTAATGACAAAAGAGCTCTTTGCTGCCACCCTGTGGCTATTGGGCTTATAACAAGTTTCTCTTTTTTTCCTTTTACCCCCTTTTTTTTCCTCTTCTCCATTTCTTTGCTGTTGTCTTGTAATTTTTGGTAAAAAATTATTATCATCATGAAAAAAATATATGCATCCTCCTCTTTGACACCTACATTAGCTGCTCAGAGTTCTACTCACCAGCCTAAAGTGGCAGATGTTGAAAAATATCAAAAAGAGTTACAGATGACACTTTTGGAGATACAGACATCCTTAACAGCTTTGCAAGCGTCCCAAGAGGTGATGTCAACACAACAGGAATGCATCTCAACTGAACAAAGAGAACGTCTTGACAAACTGGATAATTCTATTAAGGAGGTATCAACCTAATTGTCGGATGTTCGATTTAAAACTGAACAGAATACACAAAAAATATGGGATTTGCTTGCCATACTAGAGATGGAGAAGATGTCTAACTATTTGAGATTTCAGAATATACCTGAAGGAAAGAATGAAGACTTGTGAGACATGCTGGCAGAGTTGTTAGAAAAAGAAAATGAAGAGATAGGAGCAGGGATTGATTTTATTTACAGAGTAAATTTTATACAAGACCAGAGAAAAACCCTGCAGGAACACGTAGTTTTGCAGGCTGTCAAAAAGGTTAAAAATTTGGAAATTTATTTTACAGATAAGTGTACTACTCTGAAAGAAGACAATTATGATAAACTATTGAAGGATATTAAGAGTGACCTGGAAAAATGAGCTAATTTGCAATTATTTTTGCTGGGAAGAATAGTACTTTTTAAAATGAATACATTACCAAAACTTTTGTTTTCATTTCAAATGATTCCCATAAAAATTGATAGAAAATTTTTTGATGTTTTAAATTTTCAAATTTCAAGATTTATATGGAGAAAGAAGAAATCAAGGATTAAATTAAAAATACTTCAGGAAGCTAAAGAGAATGGAGGTTTTGGTTTCCCTGATTGGACGATGTATTATTAAGCTTCTGTTTTAACATGGCTAAAAGAATGGCTAATAAGAGAATTTTGTATGGATGGAGGTCTGAAATTGAATCAAGAACTACAAGAACAGGGATCTAATATCTTTTGGTGGCATAAGGTGCAGATACAATTGAAATATGCTAAAGATTGTAAAGCATGGGGCTTTTATAAGGATTTAACAACATTTGATCAAGTGATGCTTAAATCAGATAAGAAAATGATTAAAAGATTATATGATTTTTTACTTGATAGGAAAATGGAAGACGTATAGGTTAAGGAAACTATGGTAACGTGGGTACAAAATTTTGGATATAATATTGAATTAGAAAAGTGGTAAAAGCTGTGGGAGAGAAATGTCAAGGTAATATTAGCAACTTTGTATAAAGAAACCTTGTATAAAATGTTTTATAGATGGTATCTCTTGCCAAATAGATTAGCTAAGATGTTTCCAAATATGTCAAATGGATGTTGGAAATGTAAACATAAATTGGGTACTTTTACTATACGTGGAGGACTTGTGATAATGTGAAAAAGTATTGGGTTAAAATACATAAATGGCTTGAGGAAAGGTTACAAAAATCCTTAATTTTTAAACCTGAAGTTTTTTTTTTATTAGGCAATATACTGGAGGACATTAGTAAACATGAAATGTATTCGATTTTACATGTAATCACTGCGGCGATGATTGCATTTGCTCAGTACTGGAAAAGTGAAGAACTACCCATCGATGAATTGATTCTAAAAAAATAAAAAATCTGGACTGTGCAGAAATGGATAGATTGACATTATCATTGAAAGAGAAGGAAGATATCAAACTTGGGACTCTTTTTATTATTGGCTAGAGAAACGGGACTTTGCATAGATTTAAATATGTTTTTAAAGTTATTATAAATGGAAAAAAAGAGTGTGGGAGCTGACCCAGCGGGCTCGATGTTTTTGATGATGAATGTTGTTTGTAGTTTGTTGTTTTTTAGGATTATAATTCAAATAAAACTTATTTTTTTAAAAAAAGGAGCATTGGGAAGCGTCAGCCCCGGAGCCCTCCTCCACCCTCCAGTATGTGCTGGATATGAGGAAACACCTCACTGACCTAGCTCAGCGGGCCGAGAGTAATTTAAGGCAGGCCCAAAGAGAGCAGCAGTACTATTACAATCAGCACATCCAGCCCCGGACATTTCAACCAGGCCAGCACGTTCTCCTACTCCTGCCCACGGGAGGGGGCAAGTTGTTTGCACAGTGGCAGGGGCCTTACGAGGTCATTAGGAGGGTGGGGCCAGTGGACTATGAGATACGCTTCACCAATAGGTGGTGCTCGACCCAGATTTACCATGTAAATCTACTCAAGGCCTGGAGAGAAAGGGAGAGTACCAGTCATCAGGCAGACTGAACAGCCGAGTCGCCCAAGGTGCAGGCTTTAGCCCCTGGGAAGTTATCTCTTGATCCACAACTAACACCCGCTCAAGTAGCACAAGTTCAGGCCTTGGAGGCAGAATTTATGTAGGTATTCTCTGACTGACCCGGGCACACGACTGTCATAGCTCACCATATGCAAATGGTCCCAGGGGCCATGGTCAGGTTACCAACTCGTCCCTACCCACCACAACTGAAGCCAGTGATAGTAGAGGAGATAAGACAGATGCTCATTGAGGAATCGGTGAGTGCTTGGAGAAGTCAGCCGGTCTTGGTTTCCAAGCAGGATCAGAGTGTCAGTTTCTGTTTTGATTTCAGGAGGGTCAATGAGGTATCAAGGTTTGATGCTTACCCCATGCCCCGGATAGATGGGTTGCTGCATCCTCTGGCGCAGGCCCATTTCCTTTTGACCTTAGATCTCACTAAGGGGTATTGGCAAATCCCATTGACTGAAGAATCCAAAGAAAAGACACCCTTTGCCTCTCCAGTAGGGCTATTTCAATTTAAATATATGCCCTTTGGGTTACATGGGACAGCCGCAAGGTCTTGGGACATTTGTCCCATTGTGCAGCAGCCTATATTGATGACATTGTCATTTTCAGCCGTACCTGGGGGGAACATCTAGACCACCTCCGGCAGGTTTTGGTGGCTCTAAGACAGCCTGGGTAGAGAGCTAATCCAGGCAAGTGCAGAATAGCATGACAGAAGGTGCAGTATTTGGGGTATATTGTAGGTCACGAGCAGATACAGCTTATGGCAGTTAAAGTGGAGAAGCTAAGCCAGTGGCCATGGCCATACACAAAGAAGGAAGTACAACAGTTTCAGGGCCTGGCCAGCTACTATCGGCAATTCATCCCTCATTTCTTCTCCAAAGTGGCCCCCTTGACAGAGATGCTTAAGAAAAGGCAAAGTTGTACCCTAGTATGGACTGAGGAGATAGAACAAGCCTTTGAAGAACTGAGGACCTGTCTCCTCAGCCAGCCTGTTTTACGGTTGCCAGATTTCTCCCGTCTTTTTATCCTGCAAACTGATGCCTCAACCGTGGGCTTGGAAGCAGTTCTGACCCAGGGAGAAGGGGCAGCTGAACATCCGGTACTCTACTTGAACCCTAAGCTGGAGCCACGAGAGCACCGGTACTCCACAATAGATAGGGAGGCTCTAGCCATCAAATGGGCTGTTCTGACTTTGAGACACTATCTCTGGTGACCATTCATGTTGGTCACCGACCACGCTCCATTACAATGGCTAAGTAGGATGAAGGATGACAACCCCCACCTCACTCATTGGTATTTAGTGTTGCAGCTGTACGCCTCTACGGTCAAGAATAGGCATGGTCGCCAACATGCTAACGCTGATTTCTTTTCCCGCCAGGGTCCCTGGCCCTTGCATGAAGATGGTGATCCCCTCATGGAGGGGGGGTATGTGAGGCAACAGAGGGGCTCACCCCTTTTCCTGGGACCTTCCACAGGGCCGAGCCAAAGACAACAGGGTGAGGCTGAGAATCCATGTGGGAAGAGCAACTTGCAAGGAGGCAGTGGCCAGGGGATACGAGCGAGCGCACAGTTGTATGGGACTGCAGACTGAGGCAGGAACAGCTGGGTTGGGTGGAGTGGTGTGTGAGGAGGGAAGATAGAGAGGAGGCAGAGGAAGGAGGGGGGGAGGAGAGAGAGACGGTGAGAGAGCAAAGAGCCCAGAAACGCACGTGTGTTGGAGGAAGAGTGGGTGTGGCTGCTGCTGGCAGGCAGGCCAGGGCAAACTGCGAGCAGAGACTAGGGAGCGCTACTGCTGGGATGGCACAGCTCCTTGCCATAGTGACAGGAGGGAAGGGAGCCAGAGCAAGTAAGAGCCAAGGCACAGTGGAAAGCGAGCAGTGGAAATGTAACAGAAGAATAAAGGCCTGATGAGTGCACTGTCTTTCTTGTGTTGCTCTTCATGGAGAAGCTGGGAAAGTGGGTCTTTGGCCCACAGCCCCCTCCTGATGCAGTCAAATATGCTCAGTATATTCATGTCAAAAATACAGTGTGAATGCTATGCTGTATATTGATATCTAGTACTTAAAATGATTTTTTCAGACATTCTGGACAAAAAGAGAGCATTCCCATTGTTGGCATTCAGTTGCTGGCAGAAACCTAATTAAGAGTTAAAGAACATTTATTTTATGTGTCCAAAATACAGAAATCACTATTTTGATCTTTTGTTCTTTACCATGGGACAGAAGAAATCAGAGCCTATTAAGTTGCCTCTGGGATTGTAATGGCCATGGTTATTTCACACCCACTCACTCACACACACACACACCCAGTGAGACAGAACAAGAACAAACAAATCTGAACTGCTGGGTGCCTTTGAGATGTATAAATTCTTTTAAACAGTAGTGCCATTTCTATATCGGCATTTGGACTTTGGTACAGAGAGCTCCAGAAATTTTAACTACAAGTGTTTTTCAAATACTTTGAAAATCTAGAAAGAAGTGGGTATGGGTTGTATTTACACTTAATTGCTGTGTTCTGAGAACCAGACTGTGATGAGGTCAATATGCTGGCTCTCCCAAATGACACTTTAAAGCTAAGCACTTAACAGGACCTTGTTCTGAACATCCAACTGCTGATTAAAACAACAAAACATCACAAGCCAGTAAATGTGTTGAGCCAGCTTCATAAGACCTTGAAGAAATTAGAACTCACCTATGTGCTGAAGTTCCAGCAGTCTGTATATCCTTCCTCATTTCTCACCAGCAATGATGTAAAATGGAGAAAATGGCAACCATTTAGTCCAGTGTTCTGTAAATTTCTGAATAAAAAGGTATATACAGGAAATGGTTACAGGGCAACAATCTGCCTTTTATTAATGGAAGGGCTCTGTTCATAGAAGATGTGGCTGATTTTGGAGGAATCACTTTCCCCATCAGAGAAGCAGGGAGACACTGGATTTACATTATACATTATTTATTTCAAGGTTTGTGTTAATCCCACTTCTTAGTCAAAATCAGTTTCCTGCTCTGCAGAAAAACAAGGCAGTCCCTGCCTGTAGTCATACAATCTAAAACATCTCAGTACACAAGGAAAAAGGAATGAACCAGCTCACTTCCCCTACTGTTGAAACATGGACTCTGTGGGCCCACCAGACCACCACAGGCCCTGAAGGAAGCTACTACCACTGCTCTTACTCTGCCTTCTGCCAAGTGCCTGGATGAGTGGTGAGAGGACTTGGGCGGAGCCAACAGGGACACAAGCACCCCTGCCATCTCGGTGTGGTGCAGAGGAGGAAGGGGCACAGACCCAGCACCTGGGGATGACCATGAACAGGCTTCTAATTCAGTCACCACGCCTCTTGTCAGCTGCTGAAGGGCATTGGAGGCTTGGTGCCAGTTGATGGCTGCTCAATGTCACTTGGAGGGAGGGTTTCTTTGAAAGACAGAAGGAAGGAATTGAATTGGATAGAGTGGTAGAGAATAGGGATCATGGGGATGGAAAGAAAAAGTTGTAAAGTAGGAAAGTATGAGGGAAGTAGTTGGGTAGAGGAGGAAAGCTGGCTTAAGAAATGGAGGACTAGAAGGAATAGAATAAGCAAAGAAGAAGCTGAAGATGGTAAGGAGGAAGTAAGAAGGGAAAATAGGATTAGAGGTCTAGAAGGAAGAAAAGAAAGAGAATAAAAGAAGGAAAGGAAGTAAGGGAATAGGAAGTAGCAAGAAGGGGGATTTTGTATCTGACTTGTCAATATGTTAATATTTGTCTAACAGACAGGTTTATATTTATACAACATATATCTACATAATATTTTCACCATCACTCTCTGGTTAATATGGGTGAATGTGTGGGTTCTCCAATTCCAGTGATCCCAGGTAGGGGAAGATATGGGGTTGGGGAATTGACAGGATATTAAAAGAGAAGAGGAAATAGGTGCCTTATGGCTATCTCCTTTTCTGGTCTTCCACCAGACAATTCCTAGCAACCATGCCAATCTGCCCTCAGGCCTTGTGGTGTTGCTACTTAATGCCAGGTCAGCACATATTAAATCACGGATGAGGTGGTTGAGCCAGCCTGCATTACTGAGATCTCAGTGGATGAATCAGAAGGGGTTACTCTCTCCCAACTTTGTCCTCCAGGGTACTCAGTGCAGCACCAACAATACCTTGAGGGCCAAGGAGGTCAGGGGTGGCCATAGTCCATAAGGATTCCACTATGCTCCCTATTCAGTCAAGTTCAGGCCTAGAGTGTCTTTATCTTGATCTGAGCAACTGAAACAGATTAGGCTTCCTATTGGGGTACCTCCTGCCACACTGCCAAGAAGCATCCCTGCCTGAGCTGGTAGAGGTGGTTTCTGACCTCATATAGAGGACACCAGGATGTTGGTTCTGGGGGATTTCAACTTCCATGTTGAGGCTGCCTTGTCTGGGGCATATCTGGACTTCATGGTAGCCAGAAATCGATGGGGCTGTCTCAACATTTCACCAGCTCAAAACATAAAAGGTCACACTCTAGACCTGGTTTTCTTGACTAGGTAGGAAGATGGTGATCTGAGAATTCAGAGGGGGGGTAACATCTACCCCTTTGTCATGGTCAGATCACTTCCTCCTTAGGTTTGGACTTTTGGCCCCTTTTCCCCTCCAAAAGGGTGGAGAACCCATTAAAATGGTCTTCCCCCAGAGGTTGCTGGATCCAGATGGATTCCAGAAGGCTCCGGGGGATTTTCTGACTGACATGGTAAGCACTCCTGTTGAAGCCCAGGTTGTTCTGTGGAATATGGACATGACCTGACCAGTTGACATGATCACCACCAAGTTCTCTCTTCTCCCTCACAAAGCTTCAACAGCTCCTTATTATACACCAAAGCTGAGGGCAATGAAGCAAGAAGGAAGATGGCTAGAGCTCAGATGGAAAGAGAACTCAAAATTAATCTGACTGAACATGGCTTAGTGTCGAGCCTAAGGAGGCATTTTATTACCACCAGCATCATGCTTTCACAGTGTTGTACAGTGGAGATTTTCTGTGTGGTCCAGGGCCTTTTGCATTCTAACCCTAGCAAACCGTTGGAAGCCCACTGTCATGAATTTATATGACAATTTGAGGATAAAGTCACTTGGATTCATAGCAATTTAGGCCCCACAGTTATCACAGTTTCATCTGCAGAGGTGTCTAGAACACCATCCAGTCCCATACTATTGGATGAGTTTCAGCTATTGCAGCCTGAGGATGTGGACAGGGTGCTTGGTTTAGTTTGGCCCACAACCTATTAACTTGATCATTGCTCATCTTAGCTGATAAGAAGGGGACTCATGCTTGGGTCCAGGAGGCAATCAATGCTTCTTTAAGAGAAGGAGTGGCACTGCCCCCATTAAAGGCACCTGTTATTGCACCCCTCCTGAAAAAAAGCTAACTTGGGCCCAGCCAATGTAAACAACTGTAGACCTATAGCCAATATTCCCTTCCTGGGCAAGGTGACTGAGTGGATTGTGGCCAGACAGCTTCAGGCACTCCTGGAAGAAATGGATTATCTGGTTCCATTTCAGTTGGGCTTCAGGCCTGGTTTTGGAATGGAAACTGCCATGCTCATCCTGTGAGATGACCTCTGCTAGGAGAGAGAGACAGGGGAGTGGGATGCTGTTGTTTCTTCTGGACTTCTCAGTGACTTTCAATACCATTGGCCATGGTCTTTCTGGAGAGGTTGGCTAGATCGGGAGTCAGGGGCACCACTCTGTGGTGGTTCCACTCCTACCTGACCAACTGTGTCCAGATGGTGGTGCTGGGAGACTACTGCTCTGCACCATGGCCTTTTCACCATGGAGTTCAGCAGGGCTCCATTTTGTCCCCCATGCTCTTCAAGATTTACATGAAAACACTGGGAGAGGACATCTAGAGGTTTTGACTTAAGCACACTGATGACACTCAACTCTACCTCTCATTTTCATCCAATCCAGGTGAGGCAGTGACTGTTCTTAACCAGTGCTTGGCTTGGTAATGGACTGAATGTGGGTCAACAAGCTGACAAGTTAGAAGTGCTGTTATGAGACAGTCCATCCATCCAACTGGGGAATTTTCAACTTGTTCTGGATGGAGTCATATTCCTCTGGATGTGGTCAAGGTTTGCAGCCTTGGAATACTCCTGGATTCCAAGTTGTTATTTTTTCTCAGGTGGACTCAGAAGCCAGCAGAGCTTAGGCTTGGTTTTTCAGCTGTGTTCCTACTTCGGTGAGTGGAACCTTGCTACAGTTATCCATGCACTGATATCCACATCCATGCACCTTGTGCCTGGATTACTGTAATGTGCTTTATATGGGGCTGCCTTTGAAAACAGTCCAGACTATGCAACTAATTCAGAACAGGACTGTGTGGCTCCTGACGAGGACTGGCCTTTGTGAACACATCATGGCAGTCCTTTGAAGGCTGCCAGTTGCTGCTGGTTGCTGTCTGGGCCAAATTCAAAGTGCTGACTTTAACATAAAGGTAAAGGTTTCCCCATGACATTAAAGTCCAAACATGTCTGACTCTTGGGGGCGGTGCTCATCTCCGTTTCCTGGCTGAAGGAGCCAGTGTTCGTCCACAGACAGTATCCGTGGTCATGTGACCAGCATGACTAAACACCAACGTGCATGGAATGCTGTTACCTTCCCACCAAAGTGGTATCTATTTATCTACTTGCATTTGAATGCTTACGAACTGCTAGGTTGGCAGGAACTGGGACAAAGCACAGGAGCTCGGTTTGTGGATTCGAAATGTTGACCTTTCGATCAACCAGCCCAGCAGATCAGCAGTTTAGCAGTTTAAACCACTGGGCCACCTGTTTAACATAACTTTGTATGTTAAAAAGTCCTAAATGGTTTGGGTCTAGGATATCTGAGGAAAAGCCTATCTCCACATGTTCCTGCCTGATCACTAAGGTCTTTGTTGGAGGCTCTTTGAGTTCCACCTCCTAATTAAGTGAGGGATGAGATGGCCAGGAAAATGGCCTTCTCTGTAATTGCATCTTTAGAATGTACTCCCTAAAAGGATTGGCCAGGCATGGTCACTTTTCTCTTTCTGTTGGCAACTAAAAACATTTGTATTCTGGGGTTATTTTGGTGAGTAATGTGGTTTTAATAATGGTTTATTGATTTTACTGCTTCCTTTTTGAGAGTTTTTAACCACCAGATGATATTTCTAAAATGACTTTTAAAAATTGTCTTAATTACTATTTGCTTGTTACAATTTATTTGGTAGTTTTATTTCTACTGCTTTAAATATTTATTGCCCTACCATTTTAATTTAATTGTATTGTTTAATTTAGTGTTTTACTGTTGAGCTATTGTAAGCTGTCCAGGACGAAGCATATAAATGTAATAAATAATTAAATAAAGTCTTATTTTAGTGGAGCTGGTGGAATGATCTGCTTGTCCTCACATCCTCTCTGTAGCCAGCAGTGTACTGGGCAATAACCTGATAACATGTGTTCTCTGGGAGGATTGAAAATGTAACAAATATAATTGGTTCTTACCCCAAAAGGTAGTAAGTTGTCTCAGTTCAACCAAAGACCTGTTTGCCAGTGTTGAAGCAGTGTGGGAGTATCTGGGGCTATTTTCACAAATGCTCATATTGTTAATCAATGACATAACTAAATGTATTTTTTTTTAAAGTGATATGTGTTCAAAAAGGTTATCACCCAAAAGATGCATCAGCAGTTCAGCTTTTCTCTGGTAAGCAGCAAGATGATTTAATATTATTTACTTTGCTTTGTTTAAAAAAATAATTATGAACCGATATTCAGTTAGCAAGTCAATTATATTGGCTTCAAAGATGCTTCCAGCCTTCTAAAGGAAGTTTAATTATATAAGACATAAATAATTAATAACATGTTTATGGGTCAGTAGATTTAATTAGATTATTTGATCAATGCTATTTTTGACTTAATTTAAACTCATATCCAGGGCTTTGTTCTCTATTTAAAAAACTGAAGTAGTAAAAAACACAATAAGGAGAGCACTATAACAGTCGGACCAGTGTATTAATCATGGGACTGGCTGTCATAATGAGATACCTGCCTGACTGATGGTCACTTACATTTTCATAAAGTGTGTAACTCCCCAGAGTTGTTGACTTGAAAGAGCTTCCCATTGGAAGCCTAATTGCAGCACACAGGGTGATTTAAGGGTGCGTGTACCACCAGAAACAATGGAAGGCGTTTCCATGCCCAAGTGCAGCTTAGGATTTGAATGCTTTGGGCTGGGTCATAGCTAGACTGCAACCACTTTCAATTGTCTCCTCCCTACTGCACTGAATTAGGCTTGAAAAGGGGAGGTCTTTAAATGGGTAGTGGAGAGAATTGCCCTGTTTAGTTGCATGAATCTGTTCAACCATCTTGTCAACATCCTTCAACTGTACCGATTGAAACTCACCCAATTAAACTGGACCAGAATGTGTTTCAGGTACCTCACCTGATTCAACTGCTGTAACAGAGGAGTCTAAGTCCTGGTAGATGCAAGAGAATTTATTCTGAAAGTGCCTGTAAATATATCACAGCAGGCCTCTGATGTGTCTAAGATGTCCTTGGACCAAGTGTCACATAGATCCCAAATGACACTGAAGAATTCTGCTAGATGGCAAATAGAAGCTTGGGTGGAGGCAGTATGGTGGTTGTTTCATGGCTGCCCTCATCACCCCCAAGTATACCTGATTATAGGCACTTACCAGGGCTCTTCTAAGAGTTTTTCTCCATCTGCCCTCTAACTATCTCCTGTTTTGTTTCATTGATTTCAGCTCTGTGGTATATCTCAGAGCTGTATGAGCTCTATTATAAAGAGGGCACTCAGGAGCAATCATGTAACTGACTGGGCAATCTCTGTGTTCCAGCAATAAACCAGAGTTTTTACAGAACCACCAGCCATATCATCTGGGAAACTCCTAAGCACCTTCTGATAACCATTATCCTCCAGCGGTGGGCTGTCTTAATTTGACCCTAACCCTTGCAGAGTGGAAAAGTTGCCATTAGTCTAAAACTCAACAAGCTGTGATCCAACCATGAGAAGGAGACTAATTCAGTGTCCTCTATGTTCGGATCATTATCTCCATGCTCAGCTGAAAAGTATGACCTGCTATATGTGACCGGACAGTCCCATGGTTGCCATGCAGTCCATGAAATTCTGATCCACCCCAGATAAGGTGGCCTCAGCATGGATGTTAACATGCATGTATATGTGACTAGGAGAAGTGTGAGGCTATGTGTGAATAGGGGAATATGTGGATTTGGCCCATTCCCCTTTTGGCTTTGATTCTGTGCATTGCTGGCATGCAGTCCTTGGAAGTTTACCCATAGTGGAATGCCATGCTCAGGGTGAAAAAAGTTCTCTATCATTGCTATAGATTCAAAATGAGTTTCCTGTTCAACAACCTTCTCCAAGTGTTGCCAAATAAACTCCAATATGATTTTTTTGAATTTGGCTTACCATATTGAAGGACACAAGGGGCCCAGATCTGATCTACTTCCCCTAATTAAGCAGAACAAGAATGAGAGGAACAAACTCTGCTTTAGAAAAGGTTTGATCACAGTAAAGCTGGAGTGCATGGCCAAGTCCCCTTTTATATCTCTACTCAATGGTGGAGATGACAGCTGCCCATTGGGTAGAAATTCCCAAAATGAGTGTGATTGGCACATTTGAATACAGGTGTTTCTCATGCTTATCTGGGTTGCTGAGCTACTTGGGGGTTGGGTTGGGTTGGGAGCTCTTGCTGATTGAGCTCTTGCTGTGGCTATGTGGAATGCTCTGATTTACCTAGATGATACTTGGGGATGTGACCAGCCTGCCCGGGCTTAATGCCAGACAGCCCGGTATGTCCTACAATTCCCTCCTTGAGTCTAAGAAGCTCATTTAGCTTCTCCCAGACTTTAAGGGGTATACTCAATTCCATTGTTAAACTTCTGCATTTCTATGAACAGGAAGTGGTTTCTTTATCTTGTGGTGTGCACCATACAAATCCTGAGTAGTGGTGGTAGGTACTGCTCTCCATAGCATGTGACAGCCAGGAGTACCAATACAATCAGGGCCCCCTTGATGATATGGGCCACCCAGGGAAGGTCAGACAGCTAAGATAACAGCCAATCCCACCAGCCCCCTCTTCCTGTGTCTGTGGGAGCTAGATGGGGAACACCAAGGATCTGGTGCCCAACCATTTCTATCAGTTTGCTGTTGTTATCTATTTGGAGGTAGCACCTCCCACCCCCAATCTCTTGGAGCAAGTAATCCAAGGCCAGCCAATTTTGGAGTACTATTTCACACATGTGGTCTAGCCCTTGACTCATGTACAGGAACTCTTCACCAGTTCCACTGAAGATTCACTCTATTTGGTATTGCAGGCAGGGGATGGACCAGGAGGTCTGTAAACTGCCATACCAACGGAGGGAAGAGGCATAGCATTTGTTCATGATCTGGGGGCCAATTTCCTCAATCTTCTTGATGAGATCTTTCTTTGGGCAAGAGTAACTGTCATTTTTTGCCCAGGAGTTAGTGGGGGTCCAATACTTTTGGAACCCTGGGATGAAGGTCCCATTCCTATGTTCCCACCTGGGATCCTCCCTGCAGCTCTGTCCCCGCTCCCCAGCATCCTTGCCTGCTCTTCTTGCCAAAATGGAAGGTCCAAGTGCACTCTGACCTGCCCATGAACTGGTTGACACCAAGCTCTATGGACTGACCCCAAGTAAAGCATTAGTCTCCCACTGCCCATTCAACATCTCAGTAGCTCTTCCCTCTGGATCAGATTCCCAGCTGGGACCAGGTTTGATTCCATCCTTCCTCTGGGAGGGCCTTAGGTGAACCCATTAGAGGGCAGTCAGAGGCACCATCTTGTAAGAGAAAATTGCTCCTCCAGCAACTGAGGGATGCAGCCAGATCCAAAAACTGGTTAGGTTTAGGCTTTTCTAGATCTGCTCATATCAGTATTAGGATGTTGTGTCCCTACCCTTCTCTAGTTCCTCCCAGTTGATTTCTACTCCAGGAACTGTGACTGACAGCAGAATGAGTATTTCAGCTAAGTCCCATTGCTTCAGCCTTTCCCCCTAGGCAACAGATGCCCCTCTTCCCTCTTGAGTGTAACACAATAAAAAAAACAAGGTGTATGCTAAAGTTCAGTCAGTCTCTAGCTCCAAGGTCCTTTGGAAATGCTCTAGTGAGCTTTGCCTGGAAGACTTCAAACTGACCTTGGTGGGGGCAGGGGTCTGGGCCCTCCAGAAACTTGTCCACACTGGACAAGTGTAGGGAGAGGATCAGGGCTCTGGGACCAGGGTGTTAGAGGTATTGCAGGGGCTGGCAGGACCCTTACAAAGAGGGGGTTGCTCTTAGGGAAGATGGGAGGAAGGAAGAGACCAGGAGTTCCAAAGAAAGAGATCTGTGGGAAGGAGTTGAGAAGCATCTACACCAAAGCTAGGGGCGTGAGTAATAAGCAGGAAGATCTTGAGCTTGAGGAATAGGAAGGTATGACCTGGTGGGGATCACAGAAACTTGGTGGGATGAAAAGCAAGACTGCAATGTAAACATAGAGTGGTGTAACCTATTTAGAAAGGAAAGGTTCTTGGAAAGGGAAAGGGGGAGGGGGCATAGCTTTGTATGTCAGAAATGGGATAGGATGCAGTGAGATAGAATGCAGCGCAGGCGGGGATTCGGTAGAGGCAGTCTGGGTGAAACTTCGGGGTTTTGACGGTGGGGGGGGCACACCTGATAGTGGGGTATGTTATCACCCTCCACATCAACTTGAGACCTTGGACGATGCCCTGACACACACCAGATTCTAAGGATATCTTGGGGAAGGGACACAGTATTCAATCTCCTGGCTATTAGTAGAGAGACTCAGCGGTGACAGTCAGGTCATGTCACTTCCTAGAAGCTATAGAGGGAGGGTTTTTCACACAGAGGGTCCAAGAGGCGATGGGGTGGGGGGTGGGGGGAACATCCTTGATTTGGCCTTAACCAACAGGAAGGAACTGATAGATGGGCTGCAGATTAGGGCAGTTCATGATGCGAGTGATCACTCCATCCTTGGCTTTGAGAACAGGGGAATGGGAACGTGCAGCAGGTCGAACACAAGAAGATGGGACTTCAAGAGGGTCAACTTTGGCCAACTGAAGGCCAGACTGGGGAAAGTATCCTGGGACACGTTACTGGAAGGCAAGTGAGTTGAGGAGGGATAGATGTTTTGGAGGCACAAGCCTTGATGATATTGCTAGTTAGTTAGGTGGGGAGGCGAAGGAGAGCACCACCATGGATGCGAAAAGAAGTGGTTGGAGGGATTAGATGCAAGAGGAAACTCCGTAGGAAATGGGTCCCAGGACAAATAGACAAAAGGGTATACCAGGAGGAGGAGGCCTGTTGCAGAAGGATTCTTCACAAGGCTAAGGCTGATTAAGAGCTGAGACTTGCCAAGAATATCAAAAGCAGCAAAAAGGGCTTCTATCAGCATGTAAATAGGAAGAGGAAGGGGAGACATTGGAGTGCCACCTATTCCTCCTCAACTCACATGCCTTCCAGTAACCTATCCCAGGAGACTTTCCCCAGTCTGGCCTTCAGTTGGCCAAAGTTGGCCCTCTTGAAGTCCCAGCTTCTAGTGTTCAACCTGCTTCACAACCCCATTCCCCTGATCTCAAAGCAAAGGATGAAGTGATCACTCGCATCCAGAGCTCCCCTAGTCTGTACCTCATCTATCAGCAACTCCCTGTTGGTCAAGACCAAATCAAGGATGTTCCTCCCTCACTCATTGCCTCTCAGACATTCTGTGTGAAAAACTCTCCCTCTATAGCTGCTAGGAAGCGATGTGATCTGGATGTCACTGCTGGGTCTCCCTACTAATAGCCAGGAGATTGAAATCTCCCATAATTACTGTGTCCCTCCCCCAAGATATCCTTAGAATCTGGTCTGTCAGGACATCACCCAGGGTCTCAAGTTGACCTGGAGGGCGATAACATACCCCCACTGTCAGGTCCCTTTCCTTGTCAAAGCCTCTTAGTTTCACCCAGACAGCCTCTACCAGACCCCTGTCTGCACTGCATTCTATCTCACTGCATCCTATCCCTTCCCTGACATATAAAGCTATGTCCCCACTCCTCTTTCCCTTCCGGACCTTTCTAAACTGGTTATGTAAACCCCTCTATGTTTACATTCCAATCTTGCCTTTCATCACACCAAGCTTCTGTAATCCTCACAAGGTCATACCCTCCTATTCCCAGGAGAGCTTCAAGCTCTTGCTGCTTATTACCTATGCTCCTAACATTGGTGTGCATGCACCACAACCCCTTCCCACAGCTTCTTTTCTTTGGAGTCCCCAGTCACCTCCTTCCTCTCATATTCCCTGATACCAGCCCTCTCTTTGTAGGAGTCCTGTCAGTCCCTGCAGTACCTCTAAAACGCTGGTCCCAGAGCCCTGATCCTCTCCCTACACTTGTCCAATGTGGGCAAATTTCTGGGGGCGGGGGGGACCACCCTCTGCCGACTCAGTTTAAAGTCTTCTGGATGAAGCTCACAAGAGCATCTCCAAAGGCCTTTTTCCCCATCCTCGTGAAATGCAACCCATCCCTTGCCAGAAGTTCATTGGCAAGAAACTGGGTGCCATGGTGAAGGAACCTGAAGCGTTCCTTCTAGCACCACACCCTAAGCCAGCAACCCTCCTATTCCTGGCTGGCCTAAATCCCCAGACTGGTAAGATAGATGAGAAGGCCACTTGGGTCTTAAGGTCCCTGAGTTTCTTCTCCAAGGCCTCGAAGTCCCTGGTGATCCCACCCATCTCCTGCCTGGCTATGTCATCTGTGCCCACATGGATCACCAGAAGTCGCTGGTGACCCCCAGAGCGAACAAGATGCTCCACTCTATCCTTCACATGATGGATGCATGCACCTGGCAGGCAACAGACCTCCCTCACCTCAAGGTCGGGGCAGTACACTGCTGACTCAGTGCTCCTCAACAGGAGTCCTCAATGACAATCACCTGCCACTGTCTCTTCCCGGTGGTGGTAGGTGGCCGTGCCCTGGCCCTCGCCTCTCCTGCAGCGGCCCCCTTTCTGCATGGGGTCCCAGGCTGGGTGTCCTGCTGGTCCCCCAAGGCCTCACCAGCCCCAGCCTCCCCAAGCAGAGAGAACCTGTTTCCCAACTCCAGATTAGCGCCAGGAGAAGGAGGAGTCTGTGCTGGCCTCCTCCTCCTGTGGGTGACATGCCTCCATGTCTCCCCAGCTGTTCCTCCCATGGCCCCTCCCTCAACCCTCTGCCTGGAGGGGAACTCCTCCCGGGGGGGGGCATGGAGAGCTCTCTCAGCCCTCAGGCACCTCGCCTTTGCCTCTAGGAGGTCACCAGCTTGCACCGAGGCCAAGTGTATCCCTGTCTCTCCTGAGGGAAAATGGCAAACATGTCACAGCTGTTACAATGGACAGCAACACCTGAGATTCCCACCAAGGCCATCTCCTGGTCTGCCATTGGGAACCCCTCAGAGACCCTACCTTGGTCCCTTGCCTTGTCTGTCCTGCACTACTCCTCACTCTCCCAATTCTCCCAGACAAAAAAACACACACGCGGATAAAATAAAAAAATAAATGGGGAAAAAACAAAACAAAAAAATACCTGTCCCCAGGGAAGGGAGTGCCCAGGCAGCCTGGGTCATAGCTAAGGGATGCAGACAAGGTACGACACCTTATGAGCCTCTCAGGCTGGTGGCCCTGCCCCTCTGCTTCCTCCTCACCCTTCTGGCCTCTCTGGCACTGCCTCCCTTCCTCTTCACTGCTCCTGTCCCCCTGTTCCTCTGCCCAGCTCCTACCTTGCCTTTGCCAGTCCCCTGGCCTCCCTCAGCACTCTCTTCCAGCCTCTGCCACTGCTGCTCTGCCAAGAGGCAAGAGCCAAAAGCATCCCTCTTCATTCATGCACAGGCAGGCAATAAGGGTTTTGCAAGCTGGCATGAGCCTTGCAAGGACTTCCATCAGTCTCCTTTTAAACTCTTGGAAGCTCCCTTTGTACTGGCCCCTACTGCATGGCTTCTGAGTCCTTTCATACAGGGGCTTTTCTATAAGTCCAAATTTGGGGATCTGTGTTCTGCAAAAGCCATCTAACCCCAGAAATCCCCACAATCTTCAGTTAATTCCCGCAAGCAGCCCCTTTTCTTTTGAGAACTCCCCCACCTTTCTCCTTTGCTAAAACAGTGGCACACGCTTTCAGTTTAGATTTCATTGTCTGCTAACTTTAAATTGAAACTGCTGCAACTTAACTTTCCTGTGCAGTTAGCTCAGATAAGCAAATCACTGACATGTGGTGAGATGTGTATTCACACAGACCTTTTCTAATCCCTAAGTCTTTTATGAGTTCTCAGTGAAAAGAGGGCTTTTCCTTGTGAACAAGCATCTACTGCCTTGGGACTCAGCCTTAGCTCTGCCCTCATCTTGCATAGCAAATCCCAACCCAACAGGGAGACAGGCAGTTAGGCCAGTACAGAAACTGGTGGTTTTCCTGTACCTCTCTCTTTCCCTAGGCTAGTGCAGGTGGCAGGGGCTAGCCTCCTGGGAACACCTCCAGCTCCCACCATAGTGGTAGTTTGGTTGGTTGGTGGCAGCGGGGCAGAATTCATTACAGGATGAGCTGTGCTGGAGTCAAACAGGAATGAACGCGCCTCTCCTCTCACCATGAGTTCAATCAGGGGATCAGCGGGAGATACTCACCTCCCTCAATGGCACCCATCACCCCACATGACTTACACTTTGGTTGGATGGGTCTTGACTTCCCTCTGGGCACTCACTCTTCCAATGTCCTTTCTTTTTACAAACAGTCCTTCTCCAACTTTCCTTCTTTTCTCCGGTCTTTCTTCCACTTAGTACCTCACTTCCACTTGGAGTCCCAATGACCCCCAGCTCCCATGCTTACCTGGGAGGCTGAGTTACCTGGGGCTGAGTGTTCTGGCAGGAAATTGCTCAGTCTCTGGCCACGTGGAATGCTCCAATTTAACTTCATGATGGGCTTAATGTCAGCCAGCCAAGTATGTCCTACAATATAGAATGTTGTTAGTGGAGATCACCCTTAGTAGAAAGTGGAAAGGCCCTTAGCAGAAAGCCCTACTGCTGTTTTGCTGATTCTGTTGTCTGAGGTGGGGCTTTGCTTTGCCCTTTAAGTGGAGAGGTTTCCAGCCCATGAGCAAAGCCCCATTTCAGACATCAGAAGCAGCAAAGGCTGCTTCCTTGATAGAGGAAATTCTGCTTGCATCACCAACTTTCCACTCACTTCACCTTCCCTTTCCCAGGCAGCTGCAACTCTGCAGTCCTTACCTCATTGGATGGAGCTGTCTCAACTCACTTCTTTCCTGAGAAGGCAGGAACTAAAGCTACCAGCTAGAGAAGAAAAGAGACTGGAAGCCCACAAGCTTTGCTCCTGGTTCCCACCATGTTAAACATGCCTATGATGCTTCTTAGGCCTCCATAAGACAACCCACAGTGCATTCTTCCACTGGGACCTCACAGACATTGTTGAGGACATTGAAATAGCAGATACTGGCACCAGCCAGCTACTGGCTTTTTTGCTGCTACTGACACTGAAAAGGAAAAGGAGTGAAGGGGTCTTTTAGTCTGAGAAGGGGTCTGTGAATGGCAATCTCTCTCAGATCTGTCTACCATGTCATAGACGGCAGTCCTTCATAGGCCCCAAGCCCTTTAGGGCTGTACAGCTAACAAACAACACAGTGAATTGTGGCCATAAACAGCAGCAATATCTTATGAGACATACTGTCTGAAAGCAGTTCTGTTTAGTAACTTGGCAGTTGAATTATGTATGATTAACTGAAGCCTCTAAGGAATTTTCAAAGGTCTATCCATGTAGAACACAATGTGATAGTCCTCCCTACAGCTACATTAGGGCATGGGTAACTAAAGCCAGGCTATTGCTGTCCAGAAGCTATGGCCAACATCACACTGGAAGGGGCCCTAGACAAAAACAGACCTACATTTTTTGGCTAAAAAAATTTGGCTATTTTTTTGGCTAAAAAATATAGCCAAAATTTCTCACATCCTTGAAACTTCAGGGCCCAACTAAACAGTCTGCTAGTTGCCCATGCAGTAGCTAAATCTAAGCCCCATTCAACTGTTCAGAAAATGATAACAGCGATGCATGAGAGTGTGCCAGTTCAACTGCTGTGTTTGTGGCGACTGCAGTGGGAAATGTACTATATCAGTAGGGGTTCTTTGGGCAAATCAGAATGTGGAAAAGCCTGTGCTCTGACTCACATGGAGAGTTCACATAGATATGGGACTGACATCCTCAATAACTACTGAGTGTTAAACCTGATGGAGGAACAGGGAGGAGTTGGAGCACTGCTCCTCACACATCACTGTCAAACCCTTTACAAAAACTTCAACAGAGATCTAAGGTAGCTAAACAGTGCAGCTGTAGCTGGTGGTTTTGCTGTAGCCAAGTAAACCCTCATCCCCATCTAACCCACCAGAAAGCCATTGTTCCAATCTAAACTAGGGCTTTGTAATTAAAATTGTAAGGAGGACATTTAGTTTGGTCCCTACAGAAACCATGAATACACGCTATTTGTCCAACTTTGCTGCGGCTGTTAGTTGCATCTTAGAAGTACCACTGTAACGGGAAAGGCCTTAAGCCTCAGAAGGAGAGGCAAGGGTTAAGGGCTGAAGTAAACCAGTCTGATACAGGTGGCCGTCAAGGACACATCGGTGCCATGGGCCAAGGGAGGAAAATAACTGCAGGCCTGGAGATTGTCAAGGATAGACACAATCTTTG
Organism: Varanus komodoensis; assembly: GCF_004798865.1. Classification (NCBI taxonomy): domain Eukaryota; kingdom Metazoa; phylum Chordata; class Lepidosauria; order Squamata; family Varanidae; genus Varanus; species Varanus komodoensis. The sequence continues at coordinate 839,948 of NW_025336100.1, read as the reverse complement.
CAGGGGAGGAACTGGAGATGGCACCAATGGAGCAAATGGTCCTGATTGCTTAGTGGAGGTCAGATGGTTTAGATTCTTTGATGTCACTCCAGAGAATAAAGGATTCTGATTGCTCAAGGAGGGAATAAAAAGGAGGACTAGAGACCAGGCCAGTGTGCCTCTGGAGTAGAAGGAGGGTTGCCTCACTGTTACAACCACAATATTGTGTTGGACATTCAGGATTGGAGAAACAAACTCTTCATGCCATGGATATTGGGCATTTAGGACAAAACTTGTCACAGCATTTCACCTCCATCAAAATTTTGAGCTGAAGTTGAATGTTCCTTCTGAAGAGAAAAATAGCAGAACTGTCACACAGTACTTTGGTAGACTAGAAACATTTTTCAATGGGTATCTTGGCTCTGTTGAACAAGCCAGCCACATGTATCAAGGAACGGGGAACTTCATGTCCAGATCCTGGCACAGTCCTGTTACCCATCAAGGTCTACTGATGTCATGGAACTGTGTTTAGTTTGACATCTAGTTCAAACTAGATGTCTGAGATGTCGGGTCCGAGAAGTGACGAGGGGGGGAAACATCCTTGACTTGGTCTTGACCAATAGGGAGGAGCTGATAGACAAAGTACAGATTAGGGGAGCTCTGGATGCGAGTGATCACTCCATCCTTTGCTTTGAGATCAGGGGACTGGGGATGTGCAGCAGGTCGAGCACTAGAAGAGGGCCAACTTTGGCCAACTGAAGGCCAGACTGGGGAAAGTCTCCTGGGATAGGTTACTGGAAGGTAAGCAAGTTGAGGAGGGGTGGATAGCACTCAAAAGGGAGGTTGTAGAGGCGCAAGCCTTAACGATACCTCTAGTCAGTAAGGTGGGGAGGCCATGGATGCGAAAGGAGGTGGTTAGAGGGATTAGATGAAAGAGGAACCTCCGTAGGAAATGGGTACTGGGGAAAATAGACAAAAGGGTATACCGGGAGGAGGAGACCCATTACAGAAGGATTCTTCTCTAGGCTAAGGCTGATTACGAGCTGAGACTTGCCAAGAATATCAAGAGCAACAAAAAGGGCTTCTTTCAGCATGTAAATAGGAAGAGGAAGGGGAGACAAGTGGTGGGACCACTAAATAAGGAGGAAGGAGATCCAGTGACTGATATGAGGAAACAGGAACAGACGGTAAATGACTATTTTGCCTCTGTGTTCTCCCCAAAGCAGGACGGGGAATATCCGCATAGGAGATT